>NC_045438.1:110833432-110853159 GCF_002776525.5 Piliocolobus tephrosceles
AAAGAAAGAAAGAAAGAAAGAAAGAAAGAAAGAAAGAAAGAAAGAAAACTGACCTCCGCCAATAGCCTGAATAACCTTGAAAATTGATTCTCCCCATCAATCTTGAAAGACTGAAGCAGAAAACTCAATTAAAGTCATTAATGCTTCTGTCCTACAGAATGGTAAGATAACGAATGTTTGTGGTTTTAAGCTACTATGTTTCTGGCAAGTTATATGGGGTAATAGAAAACTAATGAATATAGTTTGATTAGTAGAGGGGAGTGTAAAAAAAAATACCTTGGTGCTTTCATTATAAAAGTAAAGAGAGCAAAATAGGCAATTTTATTTAATTCATCTTCCTGAATCCCAGATCATTAAAAAATGAAAGACAGATAAAACCTCTATTTCCATAAGACCTAGAAACATCTATAAGTTCAAATCACAAAATAAAAGAATATACAATAGTAAAATTTGCACCAAATCTAGAGATAATCATGAAGGTTGCTAAAAATCTTAAAGAAGGTACAGGTTTCTCTAAAAGTTTGAAGGCCCTATTAGCAATTTTTTTTTTTAAAGAATCTCAGAATGTTAAGATTAAAAACCAGCTAAGAGATCAACAGAGAACAAGTCTATGCAGATTCTGTTTTATTCCACAGGGTGACAATCTAAGCCCATGCCAAGTTTAAAGGATTCATCATTGCACCTGTGTTCAAGTCCTACAATAGCAACATTAACACCATGATAATAAGAAAAATAAAGCAAACAAAATAAAGATGAAAATTTCATATCAAAAGTAGAACTCAAAAGAAAGCTTGAGAAAAATATTTAGAATGTTTGAAATAGAACAAATGGGACACAAGGATTTTAAAATACATGAAGAAACAATCAAAAGAAATACAAAGTTACCTAGCAGAACTCATGAACGAAATAGATGGTGACAACAAATCCACAGAGAGATGAAAGGCATGCAGATTTAATATAGAATTATGTTAAATAATATATATTGGAATACAGATTCAATGCTACTAAAAATAGAGTAAGTCATAAGACTAGAGAAAATTACACAAAGTTAAATAGCAAAGAACAATGATAGAAAGTAGAGAGAATATGATAAATATGGGCAACAGAAAAAGACACATAATTGATATTTCTAAAGAAGAAATCTCAGAAGAAAGGTTGAAGCAAGATAGCAGAATAGGACTTTCCAACAATCATCCCTTTCAGAACTATCAACTTGAACAACTATCTATGTACAAGAATACTTTTACAAGAGGAAAAGAAACCAGGTGAAAAATCACAGTACCCAGCTGTAGCACAATAAGAAGAAAATATGTATTAAAGTGTGTAGGAAGGACCATTTTTCATATCCATATCACTGTACTTCCAACCCCAGATAGCACAGTGAGAAGATACCATCCATTTGAGGGAAAGAGTGAGCATAAGATTTGAACCCTAAAACTAGGCCTACCATAGTAAAACCCAGCACCAGACAGGCCGCCAGAACTCCAGACTTCAGGCCAGTGCCCATGGACTGAAACTTCTGACTTGCCCTGGTGCCAAGTGGAATCCAGCAGCTCCAGGCTTTAGACTTCAGACTCAGTCTTCAATTTGCACTCAGTAGTTATAGACTGCCTCAATGCTGTGTCAACCACAGACAGCCCAGTCTTCTGGTATGCCCTAGTACCATACAAGCTCCAGTGGCCCTGGGCTTTGGAACCACATCACAAGGCTTGCCTGTTGACTGTTGAGGGGCTTTCTCAGACAAAGTCAGTCTTCAAATACTGTAATAAGTATCTACTTCTTCAAATATGCAAACTTTGATGCATAGCCACAAAAATGAAGAACAATCAGAGGAATACAGCATCACCAAAAAGACAAAATTGCCAATGACTGACTCTAAAGAAACAGAGCTATATAAAATGCCTGACAATTCAAAAAACCAGTTTAAGGAAACTCAATGAACTTCAAAAATATAGAAAAACAATTCAACAAAATGAGGAAACAATAAACCAGAATGAGAAATGTAACAGTAGATTGAAATAATTAAAACAGACAATGAAATGGACATTTTGGAGATGGAACTATACAATAAAAGAAAGAACTGATAAATGAGAGGGAAAGCATCAATAGCAGCCTTCATTAAGTAGAAGAATCTGTGAACTCAAAATAAGTTTATTTGAAAATATACACTCTGAGGGAAAAAAGAAAAAAGAATTAAAAGTTTATAGGATTTATGGAACAGTATTCAAAGAGTAACTTTTTGAGCCATAGGAGTCAAAGGAGAAGAGAAAGATGAAATAATAGAAAGATTTTTAGAGAAATAATAGTAAAAACTTCCTAAAGTTTATTGAAATATTTCAATATCCAGGTACAGAAAGGTCAAAGGTCTTTAATCAGATTCAATCCAAACAAGACTACCTCCCCATGTTATAATCAAAGGGTCAAAAATCAAAACAAAGAGAGGATCCTGAAAATGGCAAGAGAAAAGAAGTGAATAACTTACAAGGAAGTTCCAGTGAGGCTAGCAGCAAATTTCTCAACAGAAACCTTACAGGCTAGAGGAGAGTATGATGACATATTTGAAGTGATAGAGAAAACTGCTAGCCAAGAATACCGTACCATCTAAAACTGTCCTTTGGAAAATAATGAGACATAAATACTTCTCCAAACAAAGAAAGGCTGAGAGAGTTCATCCCCATCAGATCTGTCTTACAAGAAATGCTAAAGGGAATTCTTTAAACTGAAAGAAAAATATGCTAATGAATAATGCAAAAATATCTGAAAGTATAAAACTCACTGTTAAAGGTATGTACACAGTCAAATTTAGAATAATACTATACTGGTGGTAAGTAAATCACTTATATCTTTAGTATGAAGGTTAAAAGATAAAACTATTAAAACAATAAGAGCAACAATAATTTAGTAAGGGGTATGCAGTATAAAAAGTTGTAAATTATGACATCAGAAATTCAAAATGTAAGGGGAGTAGAGTAAAAGTGTTATTTTTAATTAACAAAGTTAAATTATTATAAGCTTAAAACAATTTAAGATGATTTTATAAGCCTCATGATAACCACAAAGCAAAATCCTAGAGTAGATGCACAAAAAATAAAGAGTAAGGAATCAAAACATACAACTAGAGAAAATCACTTAACCACAAAGGAAGATAACAAGAGAGAAAGGAAGATAAAAAGAGAGAAAGAAAGGAAAAAAGGATCTACAAAACAATTAGAAAGATAAAAAGAGAGAAAGAAAGGAAAAAAGAATCTACAAAACAATTAGAAAGCAATTCACAAAACAGCAGTAATAAGTCCTTACCAATCATTCACTCAAATGTAAATAGATCAAAATCTTCAACCAAAAAACAAAATGACTATATGGACTAAAAAGAAAAAGAAGAAAGAAAGAAAGAAAAAAAGCAAGACCAACAATATGCTGTCTATGAGAAACTCACTTCACCTTTAAAAGTACATGTAAACTGACAGTAAAGGGATATAAAAAGATATACCATGCAAACAGAAATCAAAATTTAACAGTAGTAGCTGTACTTATATCAGACAAAATAGACTTTAAGTTAAAAACTGTAAGAAGACACAAGGAAGTCTTTATAAAATGATAAAGGGATCAAATCAGCAAGAGGATATAACAATTGTAAATATATATGCACCCAGCATCAAAGCACTTAATTATATAGAGCAAATATTAATAGATTTGAAAAGAAAGATAGACTGCAACAGCCGGACATGGTGGCTCACACCTGTAATCCCAGCACTTTGGGAGACTGAGGTGGGTGGATCACGAGGTCAGGAGATCGAGATCATTCTGGCTAACATAGTGACACCCCATCTCTACCAAAAATACAAAAAAATTAGCCAGGCATGGTGGCACGTGCCTGTAGTCCCAGCTACTCAGGAAGCTGAGGCAGAGAATTGCTTGAACCCGGGAGGTGGAGGCTGCAGTGAGCTGAGGTTGCACCACCGCATTCCGGCCTGGGCAACAGAATGAAACTCCATCTCAAAAAAAAAATAAAATAAAATAAAAAGATAGACAGAAACAGAACCATAATAGGGGACGTTAAAATCCAATTTTTAGCAATGGACAGATCATCTCGATGGATAATCAGTAAGGAAACCTGAAACTTAAACTACACTCCCGACCATATGACCATATGGACCCAACAGACATAAACAGAACACACTATCCAATAGTTACAGAATATACATTCTTCTCAACTGCACATCTAACATTTTCAAGGAAAGATTGTATGTTAGGCCACAAAACAAGTCTTAGTAAGTTTAAGAACTATATCAAGTATCTTTTCTGACCACAATGGTATAAAATGAAAAAATTGTATAAAACAGAAAAAAAAACTTCATAAAATTCATAAGTGCAAGAAAATTAGGCAACATGCTGTTGAAGAAATAGGGGACATTTAAGAAATTAAAAGGAAAATTTTTAATTTTTTTTTCAAAAAAACAAACAGAAACACAACATACCAAAACTTATGGGATACAGCAAAGGCAATTCTAGTTTATGTCTGTAAAGAGAATAGTGACAGAGAAAGTGATAGAGAAAACTGATAAAGTTTATGTCTATAAACTAGAACTATTGCTATAAACTATAAACTTGCTATATATAAACTATAAACTACTAGTTTATAGCAATAAACCCCTACAGAAAAAGAAAAGCTCTCAAATAAACAACCTAACTTTGCACCTCAAGGGACTAGAAAAACAAGAGCAAACTAAGCTCAAAGTTAGTAGAAGGAAGAAAAATAATAAAATAATAAAGAAAATAATAAAGGAAGAAAAGAAAATAAAGATTAGAAAAATACAAAAAAATTCAACAGAAGTAAGAGTTGGTTTTTTGAGAAGATAAAAAGAATTGACACATCTTTAGCTAGAATAAGAAAAACAAGAGAAGAGTCAGATAAATACAATCAGAAAGGAAATGTTACAACTGATAGAATGGAAATATAAGTGATAAGAAACTATTATGAACATTTAATATGCCAGTACATCGGATAACCTAGGAAATGGATAAATTCTTGGGCATATACAACCTACTGAACCAAGAAGATACAAAAACCTGAACAGACCAATTACAAGTAACAAGATTGAAACAGTAATAAAGTCTCCCAAAGGGAAAGCCCAAGACTGGATGGCTTTATGGCTGAAATCTACCAAACTTTTAAAGAAGAAGCAATTCTTCTCAAACTCTTCCAAAAAATGAAACAGGAAAAATACTTCCAATTTTATTTTACAATGGTAGCATTTCCCTCATACCAAAGACAGAAAGGACATTACAAGAAAAGAAAATTATAGGCCAAGGCTGGGTGCAGTGGTTCTCGCCTGTACTCCCAGCACTTTGGGAGGCAAGCAGATTGGTTGAGCCCAGGAGACCGGCCTGGGCAACATGGCGAAACCTCATCTCTGCAAAAAATACAAAAATTAGCCGGGTCTGGTGGTGGTATGCACCTGCAGTCCCAGCTACTTGGGAGGTTGAAGAGGGAGAGATCGCTTGGGCCCAGGAGGTCAAGGCACTACTGAGCCTTGATCATGCCACTGCACTCCAGCCTTTATGACCAAGAAAGACTCTGTCTCTAAAAGATAAAAGAAAATTATATGCCAAATCCCTGAAGAACAAAGATGCAAAAATCCTCAATAAAATGCTAGCAAACCAAATTCAACAGCATATTTAAAAGATCGTTCATCATGATCAAGTGGAATTTATCCCAGGGATACAAGACTGGTTTAATATATGCAAATAAATAAATGTGATTGTATTAGTCCATTTTCACACTGTGGGTGAAGATATACCTGTGACTGGGTAACTTATAAAGAAAAAGAGGTTTAATGGACTCACAGTTCCATGGGGTAGGGGAGGCCTCACAATCATGGCAAAAGGCAAAAGGCATGTCTTACATGGTGCCAGGTGAGAGAAAATGAGAGCCAAGTGAAAGGGGAAACTCCTCATAAGATCATCAGATCTCATGAGACTTACTCACTACCATGAGAACAGTATGAGGAAAACCACTCCCAGGATTCAATTATCTCCCACCGGGTCCCTCCCACAACATGTGGGAATTATGGGAGCTACAATTTTAGATGACATTTGGGTTGGGACACAGCCAAACAATATCAGTGATACATCACATGACCAGAATAAGAACAAAAACCATAGAATCATTTCAATGATGCAAAAAAAGCGTCTGACAAAATTCAACATTTTAAATAATAAAAATTCTTAAGAAATTAGGTATAGAAGGAATTTACCTCAAAACATTAAAGGCTATACATAACAAACCTACGGTTAACATCATACTCAACAAGGAAAAGTTGAAAGCTTTTGCTCAAAGATCAGGAATAACACAAAACTGTCCACTCTCACTACTTCTATTCAACATAGTACTAGAAGTGTGAGACAGATCGATTAGGCAAGAGAAAGAAAGAAAAGCCATCCAAATTGGAAACAAAGAAGTTTAATTGTCCCTGTTTACATGACATGATCTTATATGATTAAAACACACACACACACACACACACACACCTGAAGACTCCACCAAGGCGGGGCGGGGAGCGGGGGGGGAACCTGTTAGAACTAATAAATGAATTCAGTGAAGCTGCAGGATATAAAATCAACATACAAAAATCAGTAGCATTTCTACACACTAACACTGAATAAGCTGAAAAAGAAATTTTGAAAAATCCCATTAAAAATAACGAAAAAAACATAAAATACTTAGGAATAAATTTAACCAAGGAGGTGCAAGATCACAACATGAAAAGTTTAAAACAGGGGTGAAACTAAAGAAAACACCAATAAGTGGAAAGATATCCCATGTTTATGTATTGGAAGAATTAATATTCTTAAAATGTTCATACTACCCAAAGCAATCTAAAAATACAGTGCAATCCCTATTAAAATATCAATTTTGTTCTTCATAGGAATATAAAAAAATACTAAAGTTTGTATGAAACCACAATAGACCCCTAAATATCCAAACCATCTTGAGCAAAATGAGCAAAGCCAGAGGCATCACGCCACCTTATTTTGAAATGCATTTGATCCTTGAACAACACAGGGGTTAAGTGCACCAACTGCCCATACAGTCAAAAATCCATGTATAATATTTGACTCCCCCAAAACTTAACTACTAATAAGCTACTGTTGACTGGAAGCCTCATCAACAATAAAAACTATCAACTAACACTTATTGTCTATGTTATATGTATAATATACTGTATTCCTACAGTAAAGCAAACTAGAGAAAATGTAAAGAAAATCATAAGAAAGAGAAAATATATTTGCTACTCAGTAAGTCGAAGGGGTCATCATAAAGTTCTTCATCTTCATTGTCTTTATGTTGAGTAGGCTGAGGAGGAGGAGGAAGATGAAGAGGGGTTGGTCTTTCTGTCTCATGAGTGGCAAAGGTGGAAGAAAATCTGAGTATAAGTAGACCTGTGCAGTTGAAATCTGTGTTGTACAATGGTCACCTGTGTAATATAAAGCTAAAGTAACTAAAAGAGCATGGTACTGGAATATAAACAAAAAGATCGACAAATGAAAAGGAATAGAGAGTCCAGAAATTAATTTACACATTCACAGCCAGCTGATTTCTGACAAAGATGCCAAGAACGTGTGATGGGGAAAGGACAGTGTTTTCATGAAAAGGTGTTGGGAAAACCAGATAGCCACATGCAGAAGAATAAAAATAGACCTTTACTTCATACCACATCCAAAATCAACTCAAAATTGATTAGAGACTTAAATATAAGAACTGAAACTAGGAGACTACTAGAAGACAGCAGAGGAAAAATTTCCATGACACAGGTCCAGACTAAGATTTTTAGGATATGGTATCAAAAGCATAGCCACAAGAAGCAAAAAATGTACAAGTAGAACATCAAACTAAAAAATTTCTGCACACAAAAGTAACAATCAACAGACTGAAGAGACAACCTACATAATGGGAGAAAATATTTCCAAGCTACATGTTTCAGCCTATTTCCGTTGCAATCAAGAAATACCTGAACCTGGCTAACTTATATTTTTTTGTTTATTTGGCTCATGGTTCTGCAGACTGTGCAAGAAGCATGGTGTCAACATTTGCTTCTAGTGAGGTACTTAGGCTGCTTCCACTCGTGGTGGAAGGTGAAGGGGGTGCCAGTGTGTGCTGAGATCACACGTAAGAGAAAACAAGCAAGAGAGAGAGGAGGGAAGTGTCAGACTCTTTTAAACAACCAGCTCTCACAGGAACTAATCAAGTGAGAATTCACTCATTGCCATGAAGATAGCACCAAGACATTCATGAGGTACCCACTCCCATGAACAAAATACCTCCCATTAGGCCTCACCTCCAATATTGGGGATCAAATTTTAACACGAGATTTAGAGAGGACAAATATCTAAACCATTTCATTCTATACCTGCCCCTTGAAATCTCATGTCCTCACGCACAAAATACTATCATTCCATCCCAACAGTCCCTCAAAGTTTTAACCTGTTCCAGCATCAACTCAAAAGTCTAACATCAAAAGTCTCATTTGAGACCAAGGCAAGTTGCTTCAGTTACACACCTGTAAAATCAAAGTCAAGTTATTCACTTCCAAATTACAATGATGGAACAGACATTAGGTAAACACTCCAATTTCAAAAGGGAGAAATGGGCTAAAAGAAGGAGTAACAGACCTCATGCAAGTCTGAAACCCAGCAGGGTAGACATTCAATGTTAAAGCTCCAAGATAGTCTTTGACCCCGTGTTCCACACACTGGGTACGCTGGTGCAAAGGGTTGGCTCCCAAGGCTTCAGGCAGCTCTGCTTCCCCACATGGTTTTGCTAGGTGCATATACTGTAGTTGAATGCCTGTGACTTTTTCAGACTGAGCAGGTACACTGCTGGTGGTTCTATAATTCTTGGGTGTCAAAAGTAAGGGCCCTGTTGCCATGGCTCCAATATGCACTGCCCTAGTGAATACTCTCTGTAGTGGCTCCACCCCTGTGGCAGGCCCGCACACCCAGACTTTCCAATACATCCTCTGAAATCTTGGTAGAAGCTGCCAAGCCTCCATTATTCTTGCATTCTGTGCATCTGCAGACTTAACACCACATGGATGCCACAAATGTTTATGGCTTGCACCCTCCAGAGTGATGACCCATGCAGCACCTGGGTCTCTTTGAGCCACACAGCTGGAGGTGGAAGTAAAGTGGCCAGAAGATAGGAAGCAGCATCCTGAGGTTGTGCTGGGCAGCAGTGCCCCAGGCCTTGAAGGTTTCTGAAATGCTTTCAGGACCCGTTTCTCATTGTCTTGACTATTAACATCTGGTTCCCTTTTAACTATGTTAATCTCTCTAGTAAATGTTTGTTCCCTAGCACCCTTGACTTTCTCTCCTATAAACACTCTTTCCTTTTCTAGCACATGGCCAGGATGCAAAATTTCAAAACTTTTATACTCTGTTTCTCTTTTAATTATAAATTTCAACTTTAGGTCATTCCTTTGTTCCCATATCTGATTGTAAGCTGTTAAAAGTAGCCACGTTACTTCTTCCATGCTTTGCTTCTTAGAACTTTCTTCTTCTAGGTGCCCTAAGTCATCACTCTTAATCCTTCCACAAAACCCTAGGTCATGCATATAATGCAGCTAAGTCATTTGCTAAGGCGTAATAAGGGTCCCTTTTCTCCAGTTACCAAGAAGTTTCTCATTTGCACCAGAGACATCATCAGCATGGCCTTTATTGTCTATATTTCTATCAGCATTTTTATCACAACCACTTAGCCAATCTCTATAAAGTTTCACATTTCATCATCTTATTGCCTTCTGAGACCTCCAAACTCTCCCAGCCTCTGTCCACTACCCAGTTACAAAGCCATTTTTCCACATTTCAAGTATCTTTATGGCAACACCTCACTCCTTGGTACCAATTTTTGTTTTGGTCTATTTGTGTTGCTATACAGGAACCAATGAGTCTGCCAAATTTATAAACAAATGAGGTTTATTTGGCTTATAGTTCTACAGGTTTTGCAAGAAGCATGGTGCCAGCATCTGCTTCTGGTTGGGGATTCAGTTTGCTTTCTACTCATGTTGGAAGTTGAAGGGAAGCCAGCATGTGCAGAGATCACATGTGAGAGAGGAGGCAAGAGAGAGAAGGGGAGGTGCTAGATTCTTTTAAGCAACCAGCTCTCACAGGAACCAAATGAGCAAGAACTCACTCATTACCATAAGGACAGAACCAAGATGTTTATAAGAGATCTGTCCCACAATTGAAACGCCTCCCATTAGGCCCCACCTCTAACACTGGGAATCAAATTTCAACATGAGATTTGGAGAAGACAAACATCCAACCATAGCCCTATACATCTGACAAGAAGTTAATATCCAAAATATTTAAGGAACTGAAACAACTCAACAGCAAATAAACAAATGCTGCAATTAAAAAACTGGCAAAGAAGTTAAACGGATGTTTCTCAAAAAAAAGATATATGAATGGTCAAATGGAATATGGAAAAATGATCAACATTCCTCATCATCAGAGAAACGCAAATTAAAACCACTATTAGATATTGCTTTACACTTGTTAGAATGGTGATTATCAGAAAGAAAAAGATAACAAGCAATAGTGAGGATGTGGAGTAAAGGGCACCCCTTCACATTACTGGTGGAAATGTATATTAGTATAGCTATTATAGAAAACAATTAAAAATAGAACTACCACACCTGAAAAAATAAAAAAAAATAAAACTGCCAGATGACCCAGCAATTCTACTACCAGGTGTACTTCCAAAAGAAATAAAATCAGTATGTGAAAGAGATATCTGCAATATATTCACAATAGTTAAGATATGGAATAAACCTGTATGTCAATCAATGGATGAATGTATAAAGAAAAGTGGCACGCATACACAATGGAGTACTATTCAGCCATAAATAGGAAGGAAATCCTGCCATTTGCAATAATGTGAATAAACCTGGAGGACATTATATTAAGTGAAATAAGCCAATCACAAAAATATAAATACCAAATGATGTCACTCATATGTGCAATCTTAAAAAGTTGATCTCATAGAACTATAGAGTAGAATGGTAGTATTTACATAGTTCTGGAAAAAGCAAGAGTGATCCCTATTTTCAACACCCAATTTGGCATTCATTTATAAAGGCAATAGAAACAATTACAAATAAACAAAATTTCTGGAATTATAGTACTCATGAAGTCATTTTTTAAATTTACTCAATGAAAAAATCAATCCAAAATGATCAAATAAAGAATTCAGAAACTGGAGCATTATATTGTAAAAGAATTGAAGATGAACTCTGAATACATTTGAACACAAGAATACAAGGATCAATATTGGATTTACAGTAGCTGAATATAATAAGAATGCTGTAATCCTAAATTGAAAACCCAATGGATAAATAACAACAAAAATTCAGAAGTAGAAGAATATAGGCAAAAGACAAAGAAGTACAAATTTATGATTTTATTATATGTCATAGGAGGGAATCAGTTGGTAATGCTAAAGTTTAACCAAATTATTAAAAAACAAGAAGAGTAGATGGCCGAATAGGAACAGCTCCAGTCTCCAGCTCCCAGCACGAGCGACACAGAAGACAGGTGATTTCTGCATTTTCAACTGAGGTACTGGGTTCATCTCACTAGGGAGTGCCGGACAATCGGTGCTGGTCAGCTGCTGCAGCCCGACCAGCAAGAGCTGAAGCAGGGCGAGGCATCGCCACACCTGGGAAGCGCAAGGGGGAAGGGAATCCCTTCTCCTATCCGGGGGAACTGAGACACACAACACCTGGAAAATCAGGTAACTCCCACCCCAATACTGCACTACACCAAGGGTCTTAGCAAACGGGCCCACCAGGAGATTATATCCCACACCTGGCCAGGAGGGTCCCATGCCCACCCATGAGACTCCCTCATTGCTAGCACAGCAGTCTGTGATCTAACTGCAAGGCAGCAGCAAGGCTGGGGGAGGGGCGCCCACCATTGCTGAGGCTTAAATAGGTAAACAAAGCCGCTAGGAAGCTCGAACTGGGTGGAACTCACAGCAGCTCAAGGAGCCCTGCCTGTCTCTGTAGACTCCACCTCTGGGGACAGGGCACAGCTAATCATCAACAGCAACAACAATAACAACAAAGCAGCAGAAACCTCTGCAGATGCAAATGACTCAAGTCTGACAGCTTTGAAGAGAGCAGTAGATCTCCTAACATGGAGGTTGAGATCTGAGAACAGACAGACTGCCTGCTCAAGTGGGTCCCTGACCCCTGAGTAGCCTAACTGGGAGACATCCCCCACTAGCGGCAGACCGACACCCCACACCTCACAGGGTGGAGTACACCCCTGAGAGGAAGCTTCCAAAGCAAGAATCAGACAGGTACACTAGCTGTTCGGCAATATTTTATCTTCTGCAGCCTCTGCTGTTGATACCCAGGCAAACAGGGTCTGGAGTGGACCTCAAGCAATCTCCAACAGACCTACAGCTGAGGGTCCTGACTGTTAGAAGGAAAACTAACAAATAGGAAGGACATCCACACCAAAACCCCATCAGTACGTCACCATCTTCAAAGACTAGAAGCAGATAAAACCACAAAGATGGGGGAAAAGCAGGGCCGAAAAGCTGGAAATTAAAAAAATAAGAGCGCATTTCCCCCTCCAAAGCAACGCAGATCATCGCCAGCAACACATCAAAGCTGGACAGAGAATGACTTTGACGAGATGAGAGAAGAAGGCTTCAGTCCATCAAACTTCTCAGAGCTAAAGGAGGAATTACGTACCCAGCACAAAGAAACTAAAAATCTTGAAAAAAGAGTGGAAGAATTGATAACTAGAATAATTAATGCAGAGAAGGCCATAAACGAACTGACAGAGATGAAAACCATGACACGAGAAATACATGACAAATCCACAAGCTTCAGTAACCGACTCGATCAACTGGAAGAAAGAGTATCAGCGATTGAGGATCAAATGAATGAAATGAAGTGAAAAGAGAAATCTAAAGAACAAAGAAGAAAAAGAAATGAACAAAGCCTGCAAGAAGTATGGGATTATGTAAAAAGACCAAATTTAAGTCTGATTGGGTGCCTGAAAGTGAGGGGAAAATGGAACCAAGTTGGAAAACACTCTTCAGGATATCATCCAGGAGAACTTCCCCAACCTAGTAGGGCAGGCCAACATTCAAATTCAGGAAATACAGAGAACGCCACAAAGATACTCCTCCAGAAGACACATAATTGCCAGATTCACCAAAGTTGAAATGAAGGAAAAAATCTTAAGGGCAACCAGAGAGAAAGGTCGGGTTACCCACAAAGGGAAGCCCATCAGACTAACAGCAGATATCTCGGCAGAAAGTCTACAAGCCAGAAGAGAGTGGGGGCCAATATTCAACGTTCTTAAAGAAAAGAATTTTAAACCCAGAATTTCATATCCAGCCAAACTAAGTTTCACCAGTGAAGGAGAAATAAAATCCTTTACAGATAAGCAAATGCTTGGAGATTTTGTCACCACCAGGCCTGCCTTACAAGAGACCCTGAAGGAAGCACTAAACATGGAAAGGAACAACCGGTACCAGCCATCGCAAAAACATGCCAAAATGTAAAGACCATCGAGGTTAAGAAACTGCATCAACTAAAGAGCAAAATAACCAGTTAATATCATAACGGCAGGATCAAGTTCACACATAACAATATTAACCTTAAATGTAAATGCACTAAATGGTCCAAATAAAAGACACAGACTGGCAAACTGGATAAAGCATCAGGACCCATCAGTTTGCTGTATTCAGGAGACCCATCTCACATGCAGAGACATACATAGGCTCAAAATAAAGGGATGGAGGAAGATCTACCAAGCAAATGGAGAACAAAAAAAAGCAGGGGTTGCAATCCTAGTCTCTGATAAAACAGACTTTAAACCATCAAAGATCAAAAGAGACAAAGAAAGACATTACATGATGGTAAAGGAATCAATTCAACAGGAAGAGCTAACTATCATAAACATATATGCACCCAATACAACAGCACCCAGATTCATAAAGCAAGTCCTCAGAGACTTACAAAGAGACTTAGACTCCCATAAAATAATAATGGGAGACTTCAACACCCCACTGTCAACATTAGACAGATCAATGAGACAGAAAGTTAACAAGGATATCCAGGAATTGAACTCATCTCTGCACCAAGCAGACCTAATAGACATCTAGAGAACTCTCCACCCCAAATCAGCAGAATATACATTCTTCTCAGCACCACATCACATTTATTCCAAAACTGACCACATAATTGGAAGTAAAGCACTCCTCAGCAAATGTACAAGAACAAAAATTATAACAAACTGTCTCTCAGACCACAGTGCAATCAAACTAGAACTCAGGACTAAGAAACTCAATCAAAACTGTTCAACTACATGGAAACTGAATAAACTGCTTCTGAATGACTACTGGGTACATAACGAAATGAAGGCAGAAATAAAGATGTTCTTTGAAACCAATGAGAACAAAGATACAACATACCAGAATCTCTGGGACACATTTAAAGCAGTGGGTAGAGGGCAATTTATAGCACTAAATGCCCACAAGAGAAAGCAGGAAAGATCTAAAATGGACACTCTAACATCACAATTAAAAGAACTAGAGAGGCAAGAGCAAACACATTCAAAAGCTAGCAGAAGGCAAGAAATAACTAAGATCAGAGCAGAACTGAAGCAGATAGAGACACAAAAAACCTTCCAAAAAATCAATGAATCCAGGAGTTGGTGTTTTGAAAAGATTAACAAAATTGATAGACCACTAGCAAGACTAATAAAGAAGAAAAGAGAGAAGAATCAAATAGACGCAATAAAAAATGATAAAGGGGATATCACCACTGACCCCACAGAAATACAAACTACCATCAGAGAATACTATAAACACCTCTACGCAAATCAACTAGAAAATCTAGAAGAAATGGATAATTTCCTGGACACTTACACTCTCCCAAGACTAAACCAGGAAGAAGCTGAATCCCTGAATAGACCAATAGCAGGCTCTGAAATTGAGGCAATAATTAATAGCCTACCAACCAAAAAAAGTCCAGGACCAGATGGATTCACAGCTGAATTCTACCAGAGGTACAAGGAGGAGCTGGTACCATTCCTTCTGAAACTATTCCAATCAATAGAAAAAGAGGGAATCCTCCCTAACTCATTTTATGAGGCCAACATCATCCTGATACCAAAGCCTGGCAGAGACACAACAAAAAAAGAGAATTTTAGACCAATATCCCTGATGAACATTGATGCAAAAATCCTCAATAAAATACTAGCAAACCGGATCCAGCAGCACATCAAAAAGCTTATCCACCATGATCAAGTGGGCTTCATTCCTAGGATGCAAGGCTGGTTCAACATACACAAATCAATAAATGTAATCCAGTATTTAAACAGAACCAAAGACAAAAACCACATGATTATCTCAATAGATGCAGAAAAGGCCTTTGACAAAATTCAACAGCCCTTCATGCTAAAAACGCTCAAGAAATTCGGTATTGATGGAACATATCTCAAAATAATAAGAGCTATTTATGACAAACCCACAGCTAATATCATACTGAATGGGCAAAAATTGCAAAAGTTCCCTTTGAAAACTGGCACAAGAGAGGGATGCCCTCTCTCACCACTCCTATTCAACATAGCGTTGGAAGTTCTGGCTAGGGCAATCAGGCAAGAGAAAGAAATCAAGGGTATTCACTTAGGAAAACAAGAAGTCAAATTGTCCCTGTTTGCAGATGACATGATTGTATATTTAGAAAACCCCATCGTCTCAGCACAAAATCTCCTTAAGCTGATAAGAAACTTCAGCAAAGTCTCAGGATACAAAATTAATGTGCAAAAATCACAAGCATTCTTATACACCAGTAACAGACAAACAGAAATCCAAATCAGGAATGAACTTCCATTCACAATTGCTTCAAAGAGAATAAAATACCTAGGAATCCAACTTACAAGGGATGTAAAGGACCTCTTCAAGGAGAACTACAAACCACTGCTCAGTGAAATAAAAGAGGACACAAACAAATGGAAGAGTATACCACGCTCATGGATAGGAAGAATCAATATCGTGAAAATGGCCATACTGCCGAAGGTCATTTATAGATTCAGTGCCATTCCCATCAAGCTACCAATGAGTTTCTTCACAGAATTGGAAAAAACTGCTTTAAAGTTCATATGGAACCAAAAAAGAGCTCACATTGCGAAGACAATCCTAAGTCAAAAGAACAAAGCTGGAGGCATCACGCTACCTGACTTCAAACTATACAGCAAGGCTACAGTAACCAAAACAGCATGGTACTGGTACCAAAACAGAGATATAGACCAATGGAACAGAACAGAGTCCTCAGAAATAATACCACACATCCACAGCCATCTGATCTTTGACCAACCTGAGAAAAACAAGAAATGGGGAAAGGATTCCCTATTTAATAAATGGTGCTGGGAAAACTGGCTAGCCATAAGTAAAAAGCTGAAACTGGATCCTTTCCTTATTCCTTATACAAAAATTAATTCAAGATGGATTAGAGACTTAAATGTTAGACCTAATACCATAAAAACCCTAGAAGAAAACCTAGGTAATACCATTCAGGACATAGGCATGGGTAAGGACTTCATGTCTAAAACACCAAAAGCAATGGCAACAAAAGCCAAAATTGACAAATGGGATCTCATTAAACTAAAGAGCTTCTGCACAGCAAAAGAAACTACTATCAGAGTGAACAGGCAACCTACAGAATGGGAAAAAAATTTTGCAATCTACTCATCTGACAAAGGGCTAATATCCAGAACCTACAAAGAACTCAAACAAATTTACAAGAAAAAAACAAACAACCCCATCAAAAAGTGGGCAAAGGATATGAACAGACATTTCTCAAAAGAAGACATTCACACAGCCAACAGACACCTGAAAAGATGCTCATCATCACTGGCCATCAGAGAAATGCAAATCAAAACCACAATGAGATACCATCTCACACCAGTTAGAATGGCAATCATTAAAAAGTCAGGAAACAACGGGTGCTGGAGAGGATGTGGAGAAATAGGGACACTTTTACACTGTTGGTGGGATTGTAAACTAGTTCAATCATTATGGAAAACAGTATGGCGATTCCTCAAGGATCTAGAACTAGAAGTACCATATGACCCAGCCATCCCATTACTGGGTATATACCTGAAGGATTATAAATCATGCTGCTATAAAGACACATGCACACGTATGTTTATTGCGGCACTATTCACAATAGCAAAGACTTGGAATCAACCCAAATGTCCATCAGTGACAGACTGGATTAAGAAAATGTGGCACATATACACCATGGAATACTATGCAGCCATAAAAAAGGATGAGTTTGTGTCCTTTGTAGGGACATGGATGCAGCTGGAAACCATCATTCTCAGCAAACTATTGCAAGAACAGAAAACCAAACACTGCATGTTGTCACTCACAGGTGCGAACTGAACAATGAGATCACTTGGACTCAGGAAGGGGAATATCACACACCGGGGCCTATCATGGGGAGGGGGGAGGGGGGAGGGATTGCATTAGGAGTTATACCTGATGTAAATGACGAGTTGATGGGTGCTGACGAGTTGATGGGTGCAGCACACCAACATGGCACATGTATACATATGTAACAAACCTGCACATTATGCACATGTACCCTAGAACTTAAAGTATAATAATAAAAATAAATAAATAAATAAATAAATAAAATAAAATAAACAAGAAGAGGCTATGAACATTCCAAATACAATAAAGGAAAATGCAAATATAAGCATATTTACACAAACACACACAGACAAACATGCATGCACACATAATGCAAAGAAAATACTGATTTGACTATGTAACTTTCAACGATTTGGTAGCATAGACATTCTAAAAGAGTTAATAAAAAGTTTGTAGATGCCAAAAGGAATCGTGACAGATTTTACTCTAAATTATAACCAAGTTTATATGAAAATAAGGTCACACCCCAGTGGCTCAAAAAAGCTGAAGCCAGAATGGTAAACTGACTTTGGAACCATAACTGCCCTGGATGTTTATGAGTGCAAGAAACCTAGACCTAGGCACTAATGTCCATGTCTAGAAGGAGCCTTGGACGGCTCTTGCCTCTTGGAATGATGGACTCTGAGACTCCTTCACAGAGCCAGGACCCTCAAAATCTGCACTTTCAGTGGAAGACCAGCTACAATTAAAATTTCCCACCAGCAAAGGGGAAGTACAAGTCTGTTTCAGCTTCAGATATTAGGAAAAGAGTATCCAGAGAGAATTCAGAACAACAGGTCTGCTCTCAAATTAGCTCTGGGTTCCCAAGCCAGAACACTAACTTAAAGTTATACAGGGACTTCAGCACCCTGGGAATCATAATAGATCCCAAAGAAATGCAGGAACACACCTTCAAGTCAGGCTTTCAGTATTCTTGGAAATGAAAATTGGTCAGGAAGAAGTACAAAAATGAAGTTTCCAAAACATATGAGAGAGAAAGCAAGATGATATCAATGAAAGTCAGCAGAAATGAAATCAATAGAATCATAAACATAAATATGCCAGCTATTGAAATTATAAAATAAGCATGCAGAAATAACTTTTTAAAAGATTTAAAGAAATAAATGAAGAAACAAAATATTGTTTTTAATAAATGCTTTTATAATGCTTATTTGTATCAGGTACTGTTCTACATGCCTCACTTATGTATTTACTCATCTAATCCTCAACAACTCTATAAAGTAGATGCTACTAGTTTTATGAACAAGAAAATGAAAACAGAGAAATTAAGAAACTTGCCTAAATTTACACAGTGCAAGTTGTAGTGCTAGAATTCAAATCCTTCAGAGTCTATCCTCCTAAGAAGTATGTGGTAAGCAAGTATCAAAAATCTTTCAACAATTAACTGACTTATTTAAAAAAAAATAGAACTACTAGACTAGAAATATAATTAAAAGTAAAATCTTAATGGTCAGTTAAACTGTAGATTAAACAAAGTTGAAGAAAGAATTTGAACTAGAAGCCAAAGCTAAAATCATTAATCAGATTGTAATGGAGAAAGACAAGGTAATGAAACTCAAAGTTTATGACATGAAAAAATATAATAAGATTTAGTCATCTAGTAGTTATCTCAGGACAGACTAAAGAAGTGAATAATCTATTAAAAGAGATAACAGCTGGGATTTGTCCAGGACAGATAATAGAAAAAAATGTCAAATTGTATAAAAACAAATAAAGATAAAATGGAAATGGGAAAAGGCTAGTAATAAAGCTAGGGCAAAGATTAGGGGTAATGATGGATTAATCATAGTCTTCCCTTTTAAGGATGCTTAAATTTTCTGATAAATTTTTTTAAAATAAAAAATACATATTTAGACACATTATATCATCTTTGACCAAGTCAAAGGTAGTTTTTAATAGCACGCAGAGGAAAAAAAATGATAATTTAAAATGAGCAATGATTAGATTGAGGGGAAATTTCTCCACAGCAAAACTGAAAGCCAAGACATGTGGTATAATACTTTCAAATTGTTAAGACAAATAATGGTTAGCAACGAATTATGTAACTGACACATTTTTATTAAATTTTTAAATGACATTTTTAGATAAGACCAAATGTGAAGTCTCGTACCAATAAACTCTCATTGAAATAATTTAAACAATGTGAAACAATGCACTTCAATAAATAAATAAATAAATAAATAAATAAATAAATAAATAAATAAAT
>NC_045438.1:110853169-110976001 GCF_002776525.5 Piliocolobus tephrosceles
AATAAATAAATAAATAAATAAATAAATAAATAAATAAATAAATAAATAAATAAGTGGAGAGTAAAGAAAGCATGTGGATAAATTTAGGCATTAACCATTTAAAACAAAAGTAATAATGTTTACATTAGGAGCTAAAAGAGAGGTATAGAATGCTTCTGAAAATAAATGACTGGTTTATAACATCTCTCTCATTGAAAAGAAGATGAAAATCTGGAAGGAAGTGAAATAAGACAGCTGTTTGGACAGCAACAAAGAGTTGAGGGTCCCCCGTACGGTAGACCTGACATCCCTCCATTTGACAATGCCTGAGTGACTTGGGTTTGAAAGACCAAGCAAAAGCAGTGACTCAGTTAAGGAGACAAAAACTGGAGGTCCGTGATCCCAAGGCATTCAGAATATGAGAGGCCATTGTCCCAGAGATAAACAGAGAGAAACAAGCCTAACTTTCCAAATCACTTTTCCTCAGAGGCAGTTTTTGACTCCTAACATGCATAGAGGAAGCAGATGGGAGGCAAACCAGAAAGTGGTAGTCAAGGAGCTAAGAATCAAGCAGAAGTTTTGTTGGTCTGATGATACTGGAGAGACAAATTATAGTTCAGGGCTCACCAAGGAGAAGAATACACAGTTTATCAAGCTTTCTATTGTAACCCCGATGGGCTACACTTTAGAAACCAAAGTTAGAAACCTTATAAAGGTTAAAACTCAGTGTCAGACCAAACTCTCTAATCTCTGTTTGCAGTAAATTGCTTTGCTCTAATGCTAACTGCCAAAATAAATCTTCCCTGGAGTAAAACAAGATCATGAAGAGCTTCTGCACTTTTTCATTAAAAAATTATATTTATATATATATATATATGGCATTCAGTTCAAAATAACCAGGCATGCCAGGAGACAAAATCAAATATCTAAAGCAAAAAAATAAAATAAAAATAAAAACAGACCATGTATAATCCATAAATTGAGGTTATCAAACATAGACTTTGTTGCCAAACATGGTCAATTCATGAAATATAATTTTTTTAATGTATAATGAGATGAAAATATTTACCAAGAAATTAAAATTGAGAAAAAAACTGGAATTTCTAGAACTAAAAAGTAAAATTATCAAAATTAAGACCTCAGTAGGTATATTCATATACTTGATGTCTAATTGTTTAGTATAAAGGAAAAACTGAAGAATGCTTACAGAGGATACCTACAAATTTTAAAGGGTTATTTATCCTCTAGACAGTGTCTAGAGAGAAGTGCAGAGGAAGGGGCAGAATTTAATTATACTTTCAACATTAAACCCTTTATTGTTCAATTTTTTTCTCTTCATGAACTGGTATTACTTCAATAAAAAATAATTAACATTGAATGAATATAGAAAATTCGCTAGTGTTTATTACAGAAGAAATGTAAAACTACATAGTCATTAGGAAAAAATATACCTTGTCTCATAATACCTATTCTCAGGGATAACATTTAACACATTTAGTTATTTCTTCCAGTTTTTTGCCATGCATGTTCCTATTAGCTGTGATCACGCAACTAATATGGGAGTTCCTTGAAATACTTCTCTCATTTCATCTGTAGAGGATAATGCAACTCCATTTTGAATGCTAATCAGGCATATTGACTTCTGATTAACCCCTATTCTGGGAATATCTCTAAGATTTCTATTTTATTATCCTGTGAAAAAATGACATTGGTGGTTTAATAGGAATAGTGTTGAATCTATAGATTGATTTGGGCAGTGTGGCCATTTGTACAATGTTGACTCTTTTGATCCACGAGCAAGAAATGTTTTTCTATTTCTTTGTGTCTTCTATTATTTCTTTCAGCACTGTTTTGTAGATCTCCTTGTAGAGATTTTTCACCTCCTTGGTTAGATGTATTCCTAGTTTTTTTATTCTTTTTGTGGCTATCTTAAATATGATTGCATTCTTTATTTGGATCTCAGATTGAATGTTATTGGTGTATAAAAATGTTACTGATTTTTGTACATTGATTTTGTATCATGAAACTTCACCATGTATCAGTTCCAGGAGTCTTTTGGCAGAGCTTTCAGGGTTTTCTAGGTATAGCATCATATTCTAAGCAAATAGAGACAGTTTGACATTTGCTTTTCCTTTTTGGATACCTTTTCTTTCTTTATCTTGCCTGATTGTTCTGGCTAGGACTTCAAATTAGAAAAGACTTTTCTAAAATTCCTGTGGAACCAAAAAAAGAGCCCAGATAGCTAAAGGAATCCTAAGCAAAAAGAATAAAGTCAGAGGCATCACATTATCTTAATTCAAATTATACTATAAGGCAACACATAGCAAAATAGCACGGTACTAGTACAAAAACAGATACATAGAACAATGGAACAGAATAGAGAACACAGAAATAAAGTTGCAGACCTATAGCTATTTGATCAACAAAGCCAACATAAATAAGCAATGGGGAAAGAATTCCCTATTCAATAAATGGCACTGAGATAGGTGGCTAACCATATGCAGAAGAATGAAATTGAATCTCTAACTTTCACCATATAGAAAAATTAACTCAAGATGGATTAAAGATTTAAATGTAAGTACACAAACTATAAGAATCCTAGAAAAAAAACAAACAAACAGAAAATACCATTCTGAACATTGGCCTTGGGAGAAATAATTTATGACTGAATTCTCAAAAGCAATTGCAAAAAAAAAAAAAAAAAAAAAAAAACACACACACAAATTGACACATGCAACCTAATTAAACTAAAGAGTTTCTACATAGCAAAAGAAAGTATCAACAAAGTAAGCAGATAAACTACAATTTGAGAGAAGGTATTTGCAAACTATGCACCTGACAAACGCCTACCAGCTAGAAACAATAAGACATTTAAATAAACAGGCAATAAACAACTCCATTAAAAATGGGCAAAAGACTGCCAGGCATGGTGGCTCATGCCTGTAATCCCAAAACTTTGGGAGGCCAAGGTGGGCAGATCATGAGGTCAGGAGATCGAGACCATCCTGGCTAACACGGTGAAACGCCATCTCTACTAAAAATACAAAAAATTAGCTGGTGTGGTGGTGGGCGCCTGTAGTCCCAGCTACTTGAGAGGTTGAGGCAGGAGAATGGCATGAACCCAGGAGGTGGAGCTTGCAGGAAGCCAAGATTGTGCCACTGCACTCCAGCCTGGGTGACAGAGTGAGACTCTGTCTTAAAAAAAAAAAAAAAGACATAAACAGGCATCTCAAAAGAAGGCATACATGTGGCCAACAAACATATGAAAAAATACTGTAACATCATTAATTATCAAAAACATGCAAATCAAAACCACAATGAGATACCATCTCATAACAGTCAGGATGGTTATTATAAAAAATTCAAAAAATAACAGATGCTAGTGAGGTTGTGAAGAAGAGAACACTTACACACTCTTGGTGGAGATGGAAATTAGTTCAGCCACTGTGGAAAGCAGTCTGGAAATTTCTCAAAAAACTTAAAACAGAACTACCATTTGATCCAGAAATCCCATTACTGGATATATATCCAAAAGAAAAATAAATCATTCTACCAAAATGCACATGGACTTGTATGTTCATTGCAGCATGATACACAATAGCAAAGATATCAAATCAACCTAGGTGCCCATCAATGTTGTGCTGAATTAAGCAACCACAGTACATATACGCCATAGAATACTACATAGTCATAAAAAATGAAGTCATGTCTGCTGCACCCATATAAAAGAGCAACTGGAGGCTATTGTCCTAAGTGAATTAACACAGGAACAGAAAACCAAACACCACGTTTTCACTTATAAGTGGGAACTAAACATTGGGTATTCATAAACATAAAAATGGGAAAAATAGACACGGGAAACTACTAGAAGAGAGAAGGAGGGTGGCGGGCAAGTACTGAAAATGAACTATTGAGTACTATGCTCTGTACCTGGGTAATGGGATCATTCATACCCAAGCCTCAGCATTGTGCAGTATACTCACGTAACAAACCTGCACATGTACTCCCTGAATCTGAAATAAAAATTGGAAAAACAGGATTTCTATTTTATCTACTACTATCATAAATCTTGCCCTTGGGTCAAAACAATCTTGGCCATAAATCCTTCCATTATGCAGATTCACAAAGCATTCTTGTCTTTTCCTGAAAAGTCGACTTCAATTCTCCTACACATTTCTTCTCTGCAGTATATAAGCCCTGGGTCTGAGAATAATCGTGTAAGGATCCACCACCTTGTCTTGCCACAGCCCAAGGGGAGGCCTCTGTTTGTAGGTCACCATTAAATGTTTCTTTCTGAGAAACTGGGTTCGTCAGTCTCGTTATTCAGCCTCTCAGCATCCTCAGCCTTTAGGGGCATGTTTGCATATATCTGCTCACTGTGAAACGTCTTCAATCTACCCCTTCTTCCAATCCTCTGTATTTCTTTTTCAACATTTTTCTCCTGTTTCATAGAAAACATTCTTCTTTCACCCTATAGAGAATGGCAAACTGTTTTCATCAAGATTGCTTTGGATTCTGGAATAAATCCATCACTACGATTCACCCTACTTCTGCCTCTTCAAGATAAAGTTCCCTTTCCCTAAATTTAAAGTACTTTGTCTAAAGTCTCCTTGTTGATTACTTTCTGTTTACTCCTTATATGGGAAAAAGCTCTCACCCCTTGGTATTTTTCAAACTTATAATCTTGGCATAATTTATGTCCATGCAGTACACAGTTCTTGTTCAAATCCCTTCTTAAATCTAAAGCTAAATAACAGGATGCTGTTCTCACCTATTAGTCCAACCC
This sequence comes from Piliocolobus tephrosceles, assembly GCF_002776525.5. Classification (NCBI taxonomy): domain Eukaryota; kingdom Metazoa; phylum Chordata; class Mammalia; order Primates; family Cercopithecidae; genus Piliocolobus; species Piliocolobus tephrosceles. The sequence goes on from NC_045438.1 coordinate 110,857,935, forward strand.
CCAATGTCTAGTAGATTTTCTGTCAACATGACTTTGCTACACTGTGATGGGTTCTTTCCTAATTCTAGTGTTTTGCTCTCTGATATGCTAGAAAGATGTATCTCAAGATCCGTAATATGCCACATCTGTCCCTGTCCATCCCATAGCACTCTGCTTATGAGAACTTCACAAACTAAGATGCAGTGCTCCAGGCTCAGGTAATTTTCTTCAAGAGACATTATGAGACATTGGAAAAGACTTATCAGGATCGGCTGGCCACATAAGAACCCGTAATCCCATGGCTGACGTTTAACTTGGGAAAGATCTTTAGACCAGTGTGAGGTTGTTTCCATTTCCAATTGCTGTTTCTTCTTCGGTTCTTCTCTCTTGCCCTTGTCCACCTGGATCATATTCTATTCCAGAGGTTTTAATTCCTATGTGAAAAGTCTCTTACCTTTTGTATTATCATCAGTGCTTCTGTCACAAATGCCAGAACTGAGTTTGAAAATATTTTATGTCTCTCTTCATCATTGATCACTCATCATCCTGAATTGTAGGCTTTTGAGAAGAATAAAATAAGATATGTGTTTAAAAACATTAATCTGGTAGTGTGTAGGATGGACTAGAATCAATGAGGTCAGCCAGTAAGATCTGTAGTAAGTTAAGCACTGACGGGAATGGAAAGAGTAAGACATTTTTAAAGCAAAATACAAAATACAATTTTAAAAAAGGCAAGAGATGAGTTCATCATTTAACCAAGTAAATAAAACATAAAATAGAAAGACACTTAAGGTAGAATGCCTTCATAAAATTGAGAATGCACTCTAAAAAATAAAATGGAATCAGTGGCAAAACAAATGAACAAATCCAGAACACCTAAGATGTACTGAAGTTAAAGACAGCAGTCCACATGAGAACAAATGGCATGCTTGTCACCAAAAACTGATCAACAGCACAATTCTGCTAGAGAATATGAAGAAAAAAAGCAGGATTGAATCAGTCTAGAGCAGATGGTGTAGTCACATATAGTGAAACCTATGAAATATGACCAACAGAATTGGTTTCTATATCACATTCAAGATGACCCATTTTTTAACCTTAGCCAAGTCATTTAATCTCTCTGAGTTTCAGTTTTCCCTTTTCTGTAAAGTGAGGTTAAGAGTACTAAGGAGTAACCGGGGGCAGTGACTCTAGAGGCCAGGGTTGAAAAATCAAACAAGGGCAAATACAGTGCTATAATTGGAAAGAAACAACTGACTCCTGAAAGGAAATCCCACTGATTCCTTTAATAAGTTAAACCCTAGTCTTCCAGAGTTGACAGAAATGACAGCATATCCTCCTGGAAAAGCATAGCTGTTTCACAAATCCCTGACTGTTGTTCCCTGGAGCTAGGATGGTGGAGGATTTGGCAAGAGATAACAGTCTCCATGGTAAGAGTCAAAGGCAACCTTTCCCACCTAGGTACACCCTTTTTATTGTTAATCTCAGAGTCTTGTAATTTGATTATATTAAGGAAATCTGCAGTTTTCCTTACAGATATGGTTCCCCCTCTGAGTTGTCACCATCTTGAAGAAATCAATCATTTGAATATTACAGAATGGTGTAATATTCAAATGATTGATGTACTACACAAGTAAGATGTACTATTCTTTTTGTACATCATTTGAATAGTATTGATGTACTATACAAATGTACTACACAAGTAAGAGTGAAGAGCCATTTTCCCTGCCTTTCAGAGGCTTGGACCCAAATAGAGAAGATAATGACTCCCATTCTGAGTCAGAACAACAACAACAAAAAGAACACATAAGTTCTTTGAAGACAACATTTAAGCAGATAAGAAAATGTGTCGGAGAGTTGAAGTAGAAAACTGGTGCTACATTGTATCTATCATTTGTTTCAAAATGTTTCTTTTTGCCACCCCAAGTTACTCTGAGGTTCATCTTCGCAATCGTGGCCTCTTAGTTTACTATCAATGATGCTAAATACATGACTATTATGCAACGCACAACTACCACAATACACATTTTGAGAACAGTGTTTTCAGATAGACTCAATGAACCTCCTTTTCAGGGAAATTCATTATATACAAAGGTATAACATTTAAAATTCTCCAAATACAATTATTACATGTTACCTGAGCTCATTGTATTCATATTATCACTCTACTCCTTAAATAAAACTTAGATAGCAAAAAAAAAAAAAAAGGAAAGCAGTCATGTTTTCTTCAGGTTTGTAAAGATAATTTTATAAATATCATTGCTTAAAATGATGATACTATGTCACATTACTCATTTTTTTCTGGGAAAACATGACTTAGTTCTTCAGAAAGGAATGATGCACTGATAAAACAAGTATAAACTGATAAAACAGGATTATCAGGTGATAAAGTCATGGATATTTTAACTGAAAATAAAATATGCTAGATACTCCTAGTACAGCCTAAGTACACTGAACCACTTTCAGAAGGCAAGTGACTTACTGAATTATTCCACAAATATTAAATATTTCTATTAGAAATTAAATAAAAAATAGTTAAAATTTATTAATGCAGCTTGCACAACATCTTCAAATAATTTACATGTAAAGCTGAACTCATAAATTGGAAGAATATAAAAGCAAATATTTATTAACTCTAGAGAAAACAAGGGCATTGCTATTTTAGAAGCAATGGAAGAAATAAAAATAACAAAAGGACTGAAAGATGTGCCAACATTAAAACTGGCCAACAAAATCAACACACTTGAATTTAAAAAGTGACCAGAAAATTAGGAAAGTTATTTGCAGAATACAGCATGTCCCAAAATAACTTCATTTAGTTCAACATCATTTTATTATAATATTGATGAAGGAAAAAAACCTCAATTCCTGACTAGGGCCACTGTCTGTGTAGTTTGCATGTTCTCACCATATCAGCATGGGCTTTCTCCAGGTGCTCTGGTTTCCTCCCACATCCCAAAGATGTGTATGTTAGGTGGATTGGCGAGTCTTAATGGTTTCTGGTCCTAGTGAGTTTGTGTGTTGGGGAGAGGGGTGACAGTGTGCCCTGCAATGGGACGGCATCTGTCCAGGGTTGGCTCCCACCTGTGCCCTGTGCTGCCTAGATTGGCTCTGACCACTTGCAACCCTAAACTGAAATAACTGGGTGAATCATTATCTTATTTTTATTAATCTTTCATACACACACACACACACACACACACACACACACACACATATTTGCAGAGAGAGAACTCACATTTATTTCAGTGTTTAATATTAAAAGTGTTTTGGTCTTTATTTAGAATTTTGGTGATGTTTTTGTGAACAGAAATATGCTATAGAAGTTTAACTCTAGTTTACATCAATTAGTCTTTGGTAAAATTGGTTTTATTCTATTTCATTTCATATAACAAGGAACCTATCTTGGTTCAATTTCCAAGAACCTATCAACAATGTGAATGTAATATTCTGTACATTACAGAAAACATGCAAATGCCCAGATTCAAGATGGCTGACTAGGGGCATTTCATACTAACTTCCTCCACTAAAAAGAACCAAACAGTGAGTGAATAATCATAGTGTGAATAGATAATCCAAGAGAGAACACTGGAATTTAACAGAAAAGTGACAGGCAACCACACTACCCCCACCTGATCACCACAATCAAAGAAGCCCAGCATTTCTCCAAGGAAGAAATCCCAGTCAACCCACAACCCCTCCACCAATACAGTTGAAATGCTACAGCCCTAACGTCTCTCAGACTGGGAAGGAACAAAGGGCCTAGTCATTATGCTAGTACCTCCAGCATACTGCCGCCACCATACAGAGGGAAGTCCAGCCCCTCTACCCTGAGAGCTCCCACCCTCACTATACACCAGGCCAAGCCCCCAGCTCATGAACACAGTCGTCACACCCGCAGGTGAGCATACCCACTGGTAGTGGCCCAGAGGTTCCTCAAGGATAGTCTCCCATAGGCATCCAACAGCCCCTCTGCCACTACCACAGTAAGAGTTCTATCCCTGCTGTCCTTGGTCTAGGGAAGAAACAAAGAGCCTGAGGGCTACAGTCAAACTTACAGTATGCCACAGCCACTGTACAGAGAGGAGACCAATCTCCTCCCTCTGAGCCTTCGACACCCTGCTTCCCAACAACTGGAACCCAAAGTTCATTCAGCAATGTATCTGTCCCACCCTGCTGGCTGAACACTCTCAGTAAGAGCAGCTCTATATTTCTTGGAGACAGAGTGCCCAAGGGCAACTGAAAGCCTCTACGTCACTGTCTCTGCAGTGGAACTGCTTTTGCTACCCTCGAATTAATGAACAAGCAAAGACTTTAAGTGCCTTATCCACACCTATAACAAACTGCAGTCAACCCAAAGAGAATACTCCAGTCCATCTCCAATAACTTCCACCCCCCGCCACTGCTGGTCACCAGGCAGAGAACACAAGCTGGAGACGACAGCACAGACCCTCCATCATGGGGTGATTGCATTGAGAAATAGTGAACCTGCATCTCTCTGAAGTGGGACCTCCAGGAGACCAGCAAAAGGCTCTTGGCTACAGCTCCTACTAAGGTCCCTTTCTCTGCTGTCTCCAAGTTGGACAAGGAACATAAACCCTGAGATCACCCCAGAGCTGTGGTGGGCAGCCCAGGAATGCAAAGACACCGTCTATGGTTTGTAATGATCTGGGGAGGGGAGGGTGATATTATTCTCCATATCCAAGGGGGCTGCACCCGTCTATGATATGGTTTATAACATCTCAAAGGAGACAAGGTGGACTCCCCATATCGTGTGGGGCCTATACCCGCCTGTGATACGGTTTGTAACATCCCCGGGAAAAGAGGGTGGTATGACTCCTCATATTGTGGAGGATGTACACTCCCCTGTGATATCGTTTGTAATATCTTGGGGGGAAGAGGGTGATATTATTCCCTATATCGCCCAGGAATACACCCCCCTGTGATATGGTTAGTAATATCCCGATGATATTTCTCCTCTTATCGCAGGTGGCGTATAGCCCCCCATGATATGTTTGTAATATTTTGGAGGAAAGAGAGTGAAATTACTCTTCATATCGTGGGGTCCGGGGTACACCACCCGGTGACATGGTTTGTAATATCCCAAAGGGGAGAGAATAATATTACTCCCATATTGCAGAGTGGGGGGTACACCCCCTTCATGATATGGTTCATAATATCCCTAGGTGGAGAGGGTGATATTACTCCCAGTATCGCGGGGGGCATACACCCTCTATGATATCCTGAAGGAGAAAAGGTGATCTTCATCCCCATATCATGTGGAGCCTACATCCCCCTGTGATATGGTTAGTAATATCCCGGGGAAGAGAAAGTGATATTACTCCTCATATCACGGAGGGCGTACACCCCCCATAATATGGTTTGTAACACCTTGCGGGGGAGAGGTTGATATTATTCCCCATGTCACTGGGGAAATACACCTCCTTGTGATACCGGTTTGTAATGTCCCTGGGCGGAGAGGTGGTATTTCTCCCCATATCGTGGGTGGTGTACACCCTCTGTGATATGGTTTGTAATATTTTGGGGGAAAGAGAGTGATATTACTCTTCACATCGAGGGTGGGGGTACGCCACCTGGTGATATGGTTCGTAATATCACGAAGGGGAGAGAATGATATTCGATAATATTCGATAATGATATTCGATAATCCATATCGCAAGGGAGCACATCCCCTCCATGATATGGTTCGTAATATCCCGCGATGGAGAGGATGATATTACTCGCAATATCACAGGGGGTACTTGTACACCCCCCAGTAATATTGTTTGTAATTCAGGTAGGGAAAGGATGATATTACTATTAATATTGTATGTAGTGTACAACCCCTTGTGATACTATTCATAATATTTAGAGGGTGACAATATTACTCCCAAAATCATAAACCCCTGTGATGTTTTTAGGAATACCCAGGTAGGGAGAGGATGATATTACTCGCCATATCACAGGGGGTGTGTACCCCGCTGTGACATTGTTCATAATATCCAGGGAAGTAGAGGATGATATTACTCCTCATACCATAGGGGGTGTATACACCCCTGTGATATTGTTCATAATATCCAGGGAAGGAGAAAAGGATATTTCTCTCAATATCTCAAGGGATGTACATTCCCCTGTAATATTGTTTGTAATATCCAGGTGAAAAGAGATATATTACTCTCAATATTGCAGGGGGTGTACCCTTCTGTGATATTGTTTTTAATATTGGGGGGGAGAATATAACATTATTTCCCATACTGCACGGGTGTACACCTTTCTGTGATATTGTTCATAATACCCAATGAGGGAGAGGATGTTATTACTCCCCATATCGCGGAGGGTGTATACCCCCTTGTTATATTGTTCTTAATAACCAGGAAAAGAGAGGATAATACAACTCCCTATATTGCAGGGGGTGTACACTTTCCTGTGATATTGTTTGTAATATCCAGAGAGGGAAAGGATGATTACTCCCAATATAGCAGGAGGTGTACACCCCCCATGATATTCTTTGTAATATCCAGAAGGGAGATTATATTACTCCCAATATCATAAACACCCTGTGTGTACACTCTCAGTGATACTGTTTGTAATATTAAAGGGGAGAAAATAATATTACTCCTAATATCGCAGGAGGTGTACACCCCCCCATGATATTGTTCATAATATCCAAAAAGAGAGAGAATGATATTACGTGGACCCCTGTAATATTGTTCATAATATTCAGAAGGGGAGAAGGTCATATCACTTCCAAAATCACAGAGGATGTACACCTTCTCTGTGATATTGTTCCTAATATCCAGGAGGTGGGGAGGATGATATTACTCCCAATACTCTAAACACCCTGTTTGTACACCCACTGTGATAAGTGGGAGAAAGGATGATATTACTTCCAATATCGCAGGGGCTGTACAGCCCCCTGTGATATTGCTCATAATATTTAGCAAAGGCGAGGATATTCTGCTTAATATCACAGGGAGTGCACACCTTCCTGTGGTATTGTTTGTAATATTAAAAGGGGAAAAAGACGATATTATTCCCAATATTGCAAAGGGCATACACCAACCTATGATATTGTTCGTAATATTTAGAAGGAGAAAGGACGATATTACTCCCAATGTCGCAGGAAGTGTACACCCCTCCCCGGTGATACTGTTTGTAATATCCAGGAAGGGAGAGGATGATATTACTCCCAATACTCTAAACACCCTGTTTGTACACCCACTGTGATAATTTTTGTAATATCCAGGAGAAGAGAGGATGATATTACTCCTAATATCACAGGGCGTGTAACCACCCTGTTATATTGTTTGTAATATCCCGGGGCGGAGTGGGGGAGGATGATATTACTCCCAAAAAGGCAGGGTGTGTACACCCCTTTTAAATATTGTTCGTAATATCAAGGCGGGGGAGAGGATGATGTTATTCCCGATATCTCAAATGGTGTACACCACCCCCATGATATTGTTGGTAATATCCAGGGAAAACAAAGAATATTACCCTCAATATCGTAAATACCCTGTGTGTACACCCTCTGTGACATTGCTCGAAATACCAAGAGAAGGAGAGGATGATATTACTCATTGCATGTGGTGTACACCCTTTCTACTATATTGTCTCCAATATCCAGGAAGGAGTGGATGATATTACTCCCAATATTGAAGGGGGTTTATACCCCACATGTGATATTGTTCCTAATATCCAGAGTGAGAGAGGATGATATTACTCCTAATATCACAGGGGATTTAACCTTCCCTGTGATACTGTTTGTAATATCCAAAGGGGAGAGAATAATATTACTCCCAATATCACAGGGGGTGTACACCTTCCCGATGATATTGTTGCTAATATCCAGAAAGGGAGAAGATGATATTACTCCCAATATTGCAGGAGGTGTACAGCCCCCTGTGATATTGCTCCTAATATCCAAGGGTGGGAGAGAATGATATCACTCTCAATATCACAGGGAGTGTACACCTCCCCTGTGATATTGTTCCTAATATCTGGAGTGGGGGAAGGAGAGGATGATATTACTTTTAATGTCGCAGGGAACGTACAACCCTCTTGTGATATTGTTCCTAATATTCAGGGGTGAAGACGATGATATTGTTAATATCGCAGTGGGTGTAGACCCCCCCATGATATTCTTCCTAATATTTGGGGGAGAGATTATATTACTTACAATATCGCAGGGCATGTACACTCCCCCGTGATACTGTTCCTAATATCTAGGGGGGAAAAGGATTATATGACTCCCAATATCGCAAAGGATGTACACCATCCCCCATGATATTGTTCTTAATAGTTAGGTAGAAAGAAAATGATATTATGCCCAATATCATAGGGGGTGTACACCTTTTCTGTGATATTGTTCCTAATATCCAGGTGAGAAGAAAATGATGTTACTCCCAATATCGCAGAAGGTGTACATTTCTTCTGCGATATTGTTCCTAACATCCAGGGGGAAACAAAATGATATATTACTCCCAATATTGAAGGATTGAAAAGGTTGTACTTCCCCACTGTGATATAGTTTCTAATATCTGGGAAAAAGAGGATTATATTATTTCCAATAGAGCATGGAGTGTACACCCCCCCTCCGTGATATTGTTCCTAATATCCATGGGGTGGGGAGGATGATATTGCTTCCAATATCACAGGGGGTATACACCTTCTCTGTGATATTGTTCCTAATATCCAGGAGGTGGGGAGGATGATATTACTCCCAGTATCAAAGTGAGTGTACACCCCTCCTGTGATATTGTTCGTAATACCAAGGGGAGGAGAGGATGATATTACTCCCAATATTGCAGGGAGTGTACTATTACTTCTTGCAATATTGTTCCTAATATCCAGAAGTTTAGAGGATGATATTATTCCTAGTATCGCGGAAGGTGTACAGCTCTTCTGTGATATTGTTCCTAATTTCCAGAGTGAGAGAGAGAATATTACTCCCAATATCGCAGGAAGTGTACACCACTTATGTGATACTCTTCCTAATAGCCATGAAGGGAGAAAATGATATTACTCTTAATATTGCAGGGGATGTACATCCCCGTATCATATTCTTTTTAATATCCAGGGGAAGAGAGTATGATATTATGACCTATAACACAGGGGATGTACACCACCCTTGTGATATTGTTTCTAATATCCAAAAAGGGAGAGGATGATATTACTCCCGATATTGCGGGGGATGTACACCCCCCCCCCCATCATATGGTTCGTAATATCCAGAGGCGGAGTGGGTGACATTGCTTTCCATATTGCAGGAGGTGTATACCCTTCTGTGATATGGTTCGTAATATCCAGGGAGGAAGAGGGTAATATTGCACCCCATATCGCAGGGGGTGTACACCTTCATGTAATGTGGTTCGTAATATCCAGTAGGGAAGAAAATGATATTGCTCCTTATATCAAGGGGTGTGTACACCTTCCTGTTGTTTTGTTTGTAATATCCAAGAGAGGAGAGGGTGATATTACTCCCCATATCGTGGGAAGCTTACACCCCAGTGTGATATGGTTGGTAATATCCAGGGGGAAAGGGTGACATTGCTCTCCATATGTACACCCCCCTGTGAAATGGTTTGTAATATCCAGGGGGGAACAGCGTGATATTATTCCTCATATCCCAAATGAGGAATATCATCTTCTCTCTTTCTAGGTATTACAAACAGTATCACAGGTTGGTATACATCCTTTGCAATATTGGGAGTAATATTATTTTCTCATCTTATGAATATTACAAACAATATTACAGGGGTGTGTACACCGCCTGTGATATTCTAGGTAATATAATTCTCTTCCTTTTTGGATATTACAAACAGTATCACAGGGGGATGTATACCTCCAGCGATATTGGGAGTAAAATTATCCTCTCACCCCCTGATATTACAAACAATATCACTGGGGAGTGTACACCCCCTGCGATATTGTGAGTAATATCATCCTCTCCCCTCCTGGATATTATGACTAGTATTACAAGGGGGTGTACAACCTCTGCGATATTAGGTGCAATATCGTCTCCCCATCCCCCCTGGATATTACAAACAATATAAGAGTACGGTGTAAACTTCTTGCAATGTTGGGAGTAATATCATTTTCTTTTTCTCTGGATATTATGAACAGTATCACAGGGAGGTGTACTCCCCCTGAGATATTGAAAGTAATATCATCCTCTTCCTCCCCTGGACATTATGAACCATATCCCAAGGGGGTGTAAGCCCTCTGTGATATGGAGAATAATGTCACACTCTCCCTCTCTGGATATTACAAACCATATTACAGGAGGTTTTACTCCCCGGAGATATGAGCAGTAGTAACACACTCTCCCCATCGGGGTATTACAAATCACATCACAAGGGGCTGTACGCCCCCCGCAATATGGAAAGTAATATCACCCTCTCCCCACTGGGATATTATGTACAATATCAAAAGAGGGTGTACTCCCCTTGCGACATGGGGAGTAATTTCACCCTCTCCCCCCACCCCGAAATGTTACAAACCATACACAAAGGAGTGTACACCCCCTGTGATATAGCGAGTAATATTATCCTCTCCTACTGGGATATTACAAATCAAATCACAAAGGGGTGTATGCCTCCCGCGATATAGAGAGTAATATCACCCTCTCCACTCTGGGATATTATGAACCATATCACAGAGGGGGTGTACCTCCCCGCGATATGGGAGTAATATCATTCTCTCCCCTTTGGAATATTATGAACCATATCACAGGGTGCTGTACACCACTCGCGATATGAAGAATAATATCACTCTCCCCTGAAATGTTACAAGCCATATCACCCTCTCTGCCCCAGGATATTAGGAATCATATCACAGGAAGCTGTATTCCCCCAGTGATATGGGGAGTAATATCACCCTCTCTCCCCCAAAGATATTACAAACCATATCACAGGGTTGTATGCCCTCCGAGATATGAGAAGTAATACCACCCTCTCTTCCCTGAGATATTATGAACCATATCACACGGGGTGCACCTTCCCCCCACCCCATCACTTAGGAAGTAATATCACCCTCTCCCCTCCTTCAGATATTACAAATCATATCGTGGGGGCATGTACACCTCCCACGATATGAGGAGTAATATCACCCTCTATTTCCCGGGATATTATGAACCATATCACAGGGGAGTGTATACACCCCGCTATATGGGGAGTAATAAAATGCTCTCCCCTTTGGAATATTACGAACCATATTACAGCGGGGTGTAGGGGGTTGTATGCCCACTGCGATATAAAAAGTGTTATTACTTTCTCTCCCTCTGCATATTATGAACCATATCACAGGTGTGTGTACGACCCCCGTGATATGGGGAGTAATATCACCCTCTGCTCCCCAGAATATTATGAACCATATCACATGGGAGTGTACGTCCTCCACGTGGTCAGTGATATCACCCACTCTCCCCCAGGATACTCCTAACCATGTCACACGGGGGTGTGCACCCCCCACAATATGGAAAGTAATATCACACTTTTCCCCCGAAATACTACGAACCAGGTCACATAGGGGTGTACGCTCCTCACAATATGAGGAGTAATATCACCCTCTGCTTTCCTGGAAATTATGAACCATGTCACAGTGGGGCGTAAGATTCCAGGATATAGAGAGTAATATCACCCTTTCTTTCCCAAGATATTACAAACCATATCACACGGGGGTGTACACCTCTCACAGCATGAGTAACACAACCCTTCCCCACTGGGATATTATGAACCATATCACAGAGATGTGTACGCCTCTATGATTAGGAGAATAATATCCCCCCTACCCCCCGAGATATTACGAACCATATAACAAGGGGGTGTATGCCCCCTACGATATGGAAAGTAATATCAACTTGTTTCCCCCAAGATATTACAAACCATATCACAGGGGGGTATACGCCTCGCGATATGGGGAGTAATATCCTGTCTGCCCTAGAACGTTAAGAATAATATACAGGGGGCTGTCCACCCCTCACGCTATGGAGAGCAATATCACCCTCTCCCACCCGGAATATTACAAACCATATCACAGGGGGGTGTACGTCCCCGCAATATGGAGAATAATGTCACCTTCTCCCCCCTGGGATATTACGAACCATATCACAGGAGGGTGTACACCCCTTTTGATATGGTAAGTAATATCACCCTCTCCTCCCTGGGATATCACGAATCATATCACAAAGGGGTGTATGCCCCCTGTTATATGGGGAGTAATATCAGCCTCTCAAACTTGGGAGATTACAAACCATATCACACTTTCCACGATATGCGGAGTAATAATATCCTCTCCCCCCTAGATATTACAAACCATATCACAGGGGAGTGTACACACTCCACAATATGGAGAGTAATATCACCCTCTCCACCTGCCCCTCTGCATATTATGAACCATATCACGGAGGGGTGTAGGGTTCCTGTGATATGGGAAGTAATATCTCCCTCTCCCCTTCTGGATATTGCAAACCATATTACAGGGATGTACACTCCCTGTGATGTGGGGTATAATATCACCCACTTCTCCCTTCCTCGATATTATGAACCATATCACAGGGAAGTGTACACCCTCCAGGATATTGAAAGTAATATCACCCTCCTCTCCCACTCTGGGTATTATCAACCGTACCACAGAGGTGTGTACACACCCAGGGTTTGGGGAATAATATCACCCTCCTCTCCCCACCTGGGTATAACGAACCATATCACAGAAGGGTGTCTACCCCCTGCGATATGCAGAGTAACATCACTCTTCTTTTTCCCCATAAGATATTACGAATTATATCACAGGGGGTCATATACCCCTCGAGATATAATGAGTAACATCACCCTCCTCTCCCCTCCTGGATATTAAAATCATATCACAGTGGGTTGCACACTCTCCGTGATATTATGAGTTATATCACCCTCCTCACCCACTCTGGATATTATTAACCTGATCGCAGGAGGTGCACACACCCCATGATATAAGGAGTAATATCACCCTCCTCTCCTCCCACCCCCAAATATTACAAACAACATCACAGCGGGGATGTACACCTTCTGCGATATTAAGAATAATATCATCCTCTCCCCCCTTGAATATTTGGAACAATATCACAGGGGAAGTGTACACCCTCTGTGATCAGGGGATTAATATCATCCTCTTTCTCCCTGAATATTAGCAACAACATCACGGAATGGTGGGGGGTGGGGGCGTTACGTCTGTAATCCCAGCACTTTGGGACGCTGAGGTGGGTGGATTTCTTGAGGTCAGGAGTTCAAGACCAGCGTAAACAACATTGTGAAACCCCGTCTCTACTAAAAGTACCAAAATTAACCGGGCATGGCGGCAGACACCTACAATCCCAGTTAATCCGGAGGCTGAGGCAGGAGAGTTGCTAAAACCTGGGAGGCGGAGGTTGCAGTGGGCAGAGATCATGCCATTGCACTCTAGCTCGGGCAACAGGACAAGACTCCATCTAAAAACAAAAAATCGCAGGGGGCATATACACCCTTCGACATTGGGAGTAATATCATGTTCTTTCCTTTTGAATATTAGGAACAACATCACAGGGGGCCTATACACCCCCTGTGATACTGGTAGGAATATCATCGTCTCCCCCCTGGATATTAGGAACAATATCACAAAAGGAAAGTACACGCTTTGCGATATTGGGAGTAATATCATACTCATTTTCATTGGCTATTAGGAACAATATCATGGGGGGGTGTACACCCCCTGCAATATTGGGAATAATATTATTCTCTTTCCCCTTTAAATATTAAAAACAATATCACAGGGGGGTTATACCCTGCGACATTGGGAGTAATATATTGTTCTTCTTCCCTTGATATTAGGAAGAATATAACAGGAGGGGTGTACACCCCCTGCGACATTGGGAGTCATGTCATTTTCTCCCTCCATAGATATTTGAAACAATACCACAGGAGTAGTGTACACCCTCTGTGATATTGGGATTAATATCATCCTTTCCTTTTTGAATATTAAGAACAATATTACAGAGGTGGTGTACATTTCCTGTGATATTGGGATGAATATCATCCATTCCTTTTTAGATATTAAGAACAATATTCCAGAGGTGGTGTACATTTCCTGTGATATTGGGAGTAATATCATTTTCTCCTCCCTGGATATTACAAACATCGCACGGAGGTGTACACTCTGGGATATTGGGAGTAATATCATCCTTTTTCTTTCTGGATATTATAAACAATATCACCCGGGAGGGTGTACAGCCCCTTTGATACTTGGATTAAAATCATCCTCTTTTTCCCTGGATATTATGACCAGTATCACAGTGAGATGCACACCCCATGCGATATTGCGGGTAATATCATCTTCTCCCAACCAGGATATTACAAACAACATCACAGAAATTTGTACAGCCCCTGCAATATTGGGAGTGATAACATCCTCTCTCACACTAAATATTACCAACAATACCACAGAGGGGTGTACACTTTCTGCGATATTAAGAGAAACATCCTCTACTCTCCCGGATATTATAACAAATATCACAGTGGTGGTATACACCCCCTGTGATATTGGGAGTAATATCATCCTCTCCCCCTATAAATATTAGGAACAATATCACAGCAAGGGTGTGCATACCCTGCGATATTGGGAGTAATACCATCCTGTCTCTCCCTGGATATTATTAACTATACTACAGTGGGCATATACACCTCCTGCGATTTTGGGAGTAATATTATCCTCCAATTCCCTGAATATTATGAAGCATATCACAGGAGGGGGTGTACATCTTCTGCAATATTGGGAGTAATATAATCTTCTTTCCCTCTGGATATTAGGAACAATATTCCATGAGGGTGTTTATCACAGAGGGGTGTACACACAAGTTGTTTATGATATTGGGAGTAATATCATCTTCTCTCTTCCTGGATATAACGAACACTATCACAGAGGGGTGTACACCCCCTGTGATATTGGCAGTAATAGCATTTTCTTTCCCTCTGGATATTAAAACAATATGGGGCATGTACACCTCCTGCGATACTCGGAGTAATATTATCCTCTCTGCTTCTAGATATTTTGAACTATATCACAAAGGTTTGTACACCCCTACGATATTGGG
Source organism: Piliocolobus tephrosceles (assembly GCF_002776525.5). Classification (NCBI taxonomy): domain Eukaryota; kingdom Metazoa; phylum Chordata; class Mammalia; order Primates; family Cercopithecidae; genus Piliocolobus; species Piliocolobus tephrosceles. The sequence goes on from NC_045438.1 coordinate 110,873,014, forward strand.
AGTAATATTATCCTCTCCCCTTCTAGATATTATGAGCAATATCACAGGAGGGTGAACACCGTCTATGACATTGGGAGAAATATCCTCTCTCCTCCCTGAATATTACAAACAATATCACAGGGGGGTGTACCCACCCTATGATATTTAGAGTAATATAATCTTCTCCCCATCTGAATATTACAAACAGTATCACAGGGGGTTTTATACTCCCTGCAATGTTGGGAATAATATCATCCTCTCCTCCTTGTATATTAGGAACAATATACCAGGGTGTATGTACACCCTTTGAGATATTGGGAGTGATATCATCCTCTTACCCCTTGGATATTAGAAACAATATCACAGGGGGGTGTAAACCCCCTGCGATATTGGGAAAAATATCCTCTTACACCCTCCCCCCCGTAGATTTGAGGAACAATATCACAGGGGAGTGTACACGCCCTGTGATATTGGTAGTACTATCATCCTTCCCCCTTTGGATATTATGAACAGTGTCACAGCAAGGAGGACCTCCTCTGCGATATTGGGTGTAATGTCATCATTTCTTCCTAGGATATTATGAACAAGATTACAGGAAGGTGTAGACACATGGTGTTTACAACATTGGGAGTAATATCATCCTCCCTCCCCTTAATATTACCAACAATATCACAGGGGGGTGTACAACCCTTGCGATATTGGGATTAATATCCTCTCCCCCACTGGATATTATGAACAATATCACAGAGGGGTGTACACCTACTGTGATACTTGGAGTAATAACATTCTCTTCCCTTCTGGATATTACAAAAAATATCACAGAAGGTGTACTCCCCCGTGATATCGTGAGTAATATCATCCTCTACTCCTCTAGATATTGCGAACAATATCACAGGGTGGTATTGACCCCCTGCGATATTGGAGTATCATTATCCTGTCCTTCCCTAAATATTATGAACAATATCACAGGAGGGTGTGCACTCCCTGCGACATTGCAAGTAATATCATCCTCTCGACCCTGAATATTATGAACAATATCACAAAAACGTGGACACTCCCTGATATTTGGTGTAATATCAAATATTTGATGATATTTGGTGTAACATCATCCTCTCTTCCCTGGATATTATGAACAATTTCAGTGGGATGTTGTACACCCCTTGCATATTGGGAGTAATATCATTCTCTCCTTTTCTGGGTATTAGGAAACATATAACAGGAGAGGTGTACACTTCCTGCAATATTGGAAGTTAGGATATTGCAATATTAGGAACAATATCACAGCAGGGGTGTACATCCCTTTCGATATTGGGAGTAATATTCTAAGCCCCCTTTATATTAGGAGCAATACCACAGTGGGGGTGTGCACCCACAGGTATATTGGGAGTAATATCACCCTCTCCCCCCATGGATATTAGGAACAATAACACGGGAGGTTTATGCCCCCTGCGATATTGAAAGTAATATCCTCGTCTTTCTTCTTAGATATTAGATATTAGGAACAATATCACCCCTGTGATATTGGGAGTAATATCATCCTTTCCCCCCTGGATATTAGAAACAATATCACGAGACAGTGTACAACCCATGCAATATTAAGAATAATATCATTCTCTCTTCCCCTGGATAATATGAACAACATCACAGAGTGGGTGTACACCTTCTGGATAATGGGAGTAATATGTTCTTTCATCATGGATATTAGGAAAAATATAACAGAGTGGATGTACACTTTCTGTGATATTGGGAGTAATATCATCCTCTTCTCTAAATATTATGAACAATACCACAGCGGGGATGTACACCTGCGATAATGAATGTAATATCATCCTCTTCAGAGGGAAAGTGTACACCCTCTGCCATATGGGGAGTAATATCATCCTCTTTTTCTCTGGATGTTAGGAACAATATCACAGGAGGGGTGTACACCACCTGAAATATTGGGAGTAATAGCATCCTTGCCCCCTCTAAATGTTAGGAATGATATCACGGGGGGGGGGTGTACACCCCCGCTATAATAGAAATAGCATCATGCTCTTCCCCTCTGGATATTAGGAACTATATTACAGGAAAGGTGTACAACAACCCCTGCAACATTGAAAGTAATATCAACCTCTTTCCCCCTGAATATTACAAACAACACCACATGGGTGTGTACACCCCCTGTGATATTGGGAGTAAGGTTATTTTCTCTTTGCCTGGATATTAGAAACAATATCACAGAAGTGGTATACACCCCCTGTGATATTGGGAGTAATATCATCCTCCCCTTACCTCCGCCGCATATTAAAAACCATATCACTGGGGAAGTGTACACCCACAACGATATTGAAACCAATATAATTTTCTCCCAAACTGAATACTAAGAACAATATTACAGGGGATGTGCACCCCTGCCAAATGGACAGTAATATCCTCCTCTCCTCTCCTGGATATTAGGAACAATATCACAGAAAAGGTGTACATTCCCTGAGATATTAGGAGTAACATCATCCTCTCTCCCTCTGGATATTAGGAACAATATCACAGGGGGTGGTGTACACCCCCTGGAATAGTCACAGTAATATCGCATTTTTCCCTGGATATTAAGAAGAATATCACAAGGGAGGTTTACACTCTCTGTGATCTTGGAAGTAATATCATCCTCTCCCTTCCTGGATATTAGGAACAATATCATAGGGGGCGTGAACACCCCCTGTGATATTGGGAGTAGTATAATCCTCTCCACCCCTGGATATTAGGAACAGTATCTCATGGGGGGTGTACTCCTTCTGCAACATTGGGCGTAATAAGATCCTCTACTTCCCTTGATATTAGGAACAATATCAAAGGGCGGGTGTACACACCCTGCAATATCGAGAGTAATATTACCCTCTCCACCCTGGATATTGGGAACAATGTCATGGCGGGCGGCGGAGGGGGGCGGTTGTACGTCGTCTGTGATATTGAGAGTTATATGATTCCCACCCCCCTTGATATTAGGAACAATATAAAGGGCGAGTGTATACCCCCTTCTACATTGAGAGTAATATTATGCTCTTCCTTCCTGGATATTAAGAACAACATAACAAAAAGGAGGACACCCCATGCAATATTACGAGTAATATCATCCTCTCCCACCGCCCCCCCCGGAGATTAGGAACAATATCACAAAGGGGATGTACCCTCTCTGTGATACTGAAAGTAATATAATCATCTCCCCTCCTGTATATTAGGTAAAATGCCACATGGGTGGTGTACACCCCCTGCTATAATAGGAGGAATATCATGCTCTTTCCCCCTGGATATTAAGAACAATATCACAGGGGAGCTGTACACCCCCTGTGATATTGGGAGTAATATTATCCTCTCTCCCCCTTGATTTGAGGAACAATATTACAGGGCGTGTGCACACACCCTGAGATATTGGGAGTAATGTCATCCTCTCCCCTTCTGGATATTAGGAACAACATAAAAGGGGTGTACACTCCCTGCGTTATTAGGAGTGATATCATCCTCTCTCCCTCTGGATATTAGGAACAATATCACAGAGGCATGTACATCCCCTGCTGTAATTGGGTAATATCATCCTCTCCCTTCCTGGATATTAGAAACTATATCACAGATGAGGTGTACAACTCCTGCAATATTGAAAGTAACATCATCCTCTTATCCCCTGAATATTAGGAACAATATCACAGGGAAGGTGTACACCTTCTGCGATATTAGGAGTAATACCACTTTTTCCCCTACTTGGATTAGAAACAATATCATGGGGGGGTGTACATCTTCTGCGATATTGCGAGTAATATTATCCTCTACCCTCTGTATATTAAAATCAGTATCAACAAAAGGGTGTACACCTCCTGAGATACTGGGACTAATATCCTTTTCTCCAAACCTATATATTAAGAATAATATCACAGAGGGTGTGCACCCCCTGCAATATTGGGAGTAATATCATCCTTCTCCCTCTTGGATATTAGGAACAATATTAAAGGGGGGTGTGTACCCCCTGCAATATTGGGATTAATATTGTCCTCTCCCCTCCTGGATATTGGGAAAAACATCCCAGAGAGGTGTATACACCCTGCAATATTGGGAGTAATACTATTTCCCCCCTCACTGGATATTAGGAAGAATATCACAGAAGGTGTGTAAACCATCTGTGATATTAGAAGAAATATCATCCTCTTCCCCACTGTATATTAGGAACAATATCACAGGAAAAGAGTGTACAACTTCAATATTGGGTGTTATATCATTCTTTCTTTTCCTGGATATTAGAAACCATATCACAGGAGGGAGTGTACACCACCTGCAATATTGGGAGTAACATTATCCTCTCCCATTCTGGATATTAGGAACCATATCTCTGGAAAGCTGTGCGCTTCCTGCGATATTTGGAGTAATATCACCCTCTCCCTTCCTGGATATTAGGAATAATATCACAAGGGGTATGTACACTCTCAGTGACATTGAAAGTAATATCCTTTCCCCCACTGGATACTATGTGCAATATTACAGGGTGTGTGTACACTCCCTGTGATATTGAGAGTAATATCATCTTCTCCCCTGGATATTACAAACAATATCACGGGAGGGGTGGTGTACACCCCCTGTGATATTGAGAGTAATATTATCCTGTCTCCCCCTGGATATAAGAAACATTATCACAGGGGTTTGTACACCCCTCCGATATTGGGTGTAATATCATCCTTTCTCCCTCTGAATCTTAGGAACACTATCACAGAGGGTGTGTTCACCTCATGTGATATTGGGAGTAATGTCCTTCTCTTTTCCTCTGGATATTAAAAACAATATCACAGGGTGGATGTACAGCCCCTGTGATATTGGGAGTAATATTATCCTCTCTTGCCCCTTGATATTAGGAAAAATATCACACAAAATGTTTACAATTCCTGCAATATTGGGAGTAATATCACCCTCCTTAGAGAGTAATAACAGGAAAGTTAAAGTCTGTCTGCTTTTAGAAAACGAGTTCTCATTAGCAAAATGACTCAAATATGTCAAAAAAAAAACTAAAAAGAATTCATCAGATTTGGCTACTAAGAAGTCAATGATTGAGAAATGGATTGTGATGAAGAGGGAATGGAAGATAAACAGGCAACAGTGAAAGGAATCTATGGATCTCAAACTTGATTGGTCAGAAAAGGGGAAAACATGTAGATGGCTACTCAAAGTATATTCTTTTAAAACAATTAGAGAATCTCAGATTTCAAAAGATTTTAAAAAATAAAAAAAAATTAACTGACCTGTTTGTTTTTCATTTCCTAACTATGGATAGTATCTCTAGGCTTCCTGTCTTATGACAACGAGATCTGCACCTCTGCCTGTCCCTGCACTTTTTCCCCGCTTTCCACCTCCCCACTTCTGTCACCTGTACTTTTACTTTTACTTTATCAAGGATGACAATATATACAATGTGTTCTGTAAGTAAGTTATTTTACATTTTATCTTTATTGAAAAACAATAGTGTTTGTATTATTGCAGCTTTAAGATTATAGGCTCGGCTGTGAACAATCATTCAAAACAATAAAACTGCAAACACTAAATACATTTGTGTTTTTCCTGTAGGATCTAATGCCTTTTTAAAGTACCCGTCTTTCTTTCCCTGCACCCTTACATATCCCTATTTTCTTTGGAAACAGCCCTTTATATCAGCTCTTTTAAAAACTCCCTTCCTTCCTTGCCCACATAGAATTCCTTGCTAGCATCCCTATTCTCTAGGCTGCTCTCTAGGAAGAGACACACCATGCTCTTCCTAGAACTTCAGGTTCCTCCTTGTCTGAATTGTATTGCCTTTTTTTGAATGTCGTTTCTTCTGCTTTCTTGATTATTTATTGAAATATATCTTCAATTCACTTCCTAAGTAAAGTTTATGGATCCCTCCATATATGTAACATTTTATTTGGCCCTCACATTTTATTATTCTTGGGTACATATTTTTAATGGCTTTTTTCCTCCACAATTTTAAAAGCATTTTTACTGAGAAGCTAAATATACAAATGAACAATAACCAGACCACATATAAAAATACAGCTTTGACTCACAATCTGCTACAACCAGTTTAGGGAACAAATCCCTTATCTACAGTAACCAGACCTGGAAGCCAGGCTACTACCTGACATTTAGACTTGGAGGAAGTCAAACCACTAATTTCCAGCAAACAATCGAAGAAGACTAAATGGTTACTGTTTGGTTTTTGGATTGTTTGTTTGTTCCTGAAAAACAAACAAACAAAAAAAATGGATCCCAAACAGTCAGTTGATTAATAACGGCAGGTTCCCTAATTTTTGCTCCTGCTTCCAACTTAGTACAAGCCAAAGAAAGGCAGATACAGTATACACCCCTTGTTAATCACATACGATGCCCCACTTCTAGTTAGCCTACCTACAGCTTCCTTATACCAACACCTTCCAAACAGCATACATGAACCCTTCCCGTTTCTCCACTATAACACTTTCCCACATCTCTGCCTCCCGTTTCAGTTTCTGCCAAAACCAAGTAATGGTGGCTGATTCCATTGCTATAGAAAGCCCTGAATAGACTGCCTTTGCTTTCTCACCTGGGTGGTCTTTATTTATTGACACATTATACATGGACTTCTAGAATTAATGCTATTTATAAGACTGATAACAGTGTGACTTTTTTCCTAATATCAGTTTTATTGGCATATAATTCATACACAACACAATTCACCCAAAGTATACAATTCAATAATTTTGTATGCTGAATTAATAATTAGTATATTCAATACTATTATAATTATTATAAATAGTTTTATTTAAATAATTAATAATATATAAATAAGTATTATAAATGATTATTATAAATAGTATAATAAATAATAATTAATAATTATTAATTAGTATATTCACAGACCTGTGCAACCATTCCTACAAGGACATTTTTGTCTCCAAAAAAGAAACCCAGATGGTCCCTGGGGAAGGGTGAATGAAGGGACTGGGGTCTGCTCACTCTTGCCACAGACCTCTGGGATCCTAGCTGCAGGAGATCCCACATTCCCTAGGACATGGGAACTGGCAAGGGATCTCCCCAGAGATTAGACAGAAATGGAGTTGCTGCAAGTATGGAACCAGGGACATCTGAGTGCAGGTCAGCTTCAGCGGAGACTGGCCGTAAGTGCCCACCCTGCAGAGCTACCTGTCTCCCTCTGAGAGGCTTTGGCTCCAGCTAACTGCCAGGGAGAAAACAGGATTTGCTTCCCCAAAGGCCTAGGGAACATCTGCCTAAGAGCCCCCTAACTGCCAGCCCATCCTAGAGGCCCAACTTGGCCACCCCATAGTAGTGTGTACACAGTGCAGCCTCTGCTGCCCAGTCTGGAACCTTTGTTACACCTGAGTGTGTTCCAGCAGCCTGGGAGCCCTTTGGATCCTCCAGTGTACCTGGAGGAGGGTCCAGAGGAGGGAGCCATGACCAAGTTTTGCCACCCCAGGGCTACAGTTTGTGGCTTAGGAGTGCTGAGCCATGATCTGTGCTCAGCACCTGAATGAGAGATGAGCCAGCATTCTCAAGAAACTGAAAGAGGTGAGTCACACAAGTTCTCAGGCTGGTGTGGGACCTAGGTTTGCCTCCCTCCACAGGGTTGGTCTGGTAAGAGTGCGGTCTATCTCCCTGCTAGATCTCTCCTCAGGGAAGCCCCATAGCCCAAAAGACCTAACAACAACTACCAAAGCCACATGCTCAGTGTCAATGATGGGAGGTGGCTCCTCTAAGGTCCAGGAGTAGAGACCCAGTGAGGGGTTCAACACTACCCTCCTTACACCACAGAACACACCTGCAAATGCAAAGTCATACAAAGAAGCCATGTGGCTAAGTAAGAGCCTATCCATGGCCCATTGATCTCAAGTCCCATCTACTGGATTGTAGCCCAAACTACAGTAAGAAACATTTTACTAATTCTCCCCACTGCAAAGCCAAGGACAAGAATCCTACAATAAACAAATACCCACTATAGAGTCTTAGCCCTCTGAAAACTTCCAGAAAGAAAGTCAATTGACTATACTCAATTTACACCACAGTTAAAAGAATAACAGATGGGAAAGAATTAGCACAAAAACTCTGGAAATTCAGAAAACCAGAGTGTCCCATTACCTCCAAAGAAACCCAACAGTTCCCCAGCAATGGCGCTTAACCAGTCTGAATTGTCTGAAATGACAGACTTGGAGTTCCTTACGTGGGTGGGAGGGAAGACCACTGAGATCCAGGAGAAAGCTGAAACTCAATCCAAGGGAGCAAAGCAATTCAGTAAAATGACTGAAGACCTGAAAGACAAAGCAGCCATTTTAAGAAAGACCCAAAATGAACTTCTTGAGCTGAAAAAAAATCACTGCAAGAATTTTATAATACAATTGGAAGTATTATCAGCAGAAGGGACCAAGCTGAGAAAAGAATCTCAGAGCTGGAAGACTGCTCCTTCAGATCAACTCAGTCAGACAAAAATAAAGAAAAAAGAGTTAAGAAAAATGAACAGCATGCACACGTATGTTTATTGCAGCACTATTCACAACAGCAAAAACTTGGAATCAACCCAAATGTCCATCAGTGACAGACTGGATTAAGAAAATGTGGCACGAAGGCCGGGCGCGGTGGCTCAAGCCTGTAATCCCAGCACTTTGGGAGGCCGAGACGGGTGGATCACGAGGTCAGGAGATCGAGACCATCCTGGCTAACACGGTGAAACCCCGTCTCTACTAAAAATACAAAAACTAGCCAGGCGAGGTGGCGGGCGCCTGTAGTCCCAGCTACTCGGGAGGCTGAAGCAGGAGAATGGCGTAAACCCGGGAGGCGGAGCTTGCACTGAGCCGAGATCCGGCCACTGCACTCCAGTCCGGGCGACAGAGCCAGACTCCGCCTCAAAAAAAAAAAAAAAAAGAAAAAGAAAATGTGGCACATATACACCATGGAATACTAGGCAGCCATAAAAAAGGATGAGTTCGTGTCCTTTGTAGGGACATGGATGCAGCTGGAAACCATCATTCTCAGCAAACTATCACAAGAACAGAAAACCAAATACCGCATGTTCTCACTCATAGGTGGGAACTGAACAATGAGATCACTTGGACACAGGAAGGGAAGCATCACACACTGGGTCCTATTGTGGGGAGGGGGTAGCGGGGAGGGATAGCATTAGGAGGTATGCCTAATGTAAATGACGAGTTAATGGGTGCAGCACACCAATATGGTACATGTATACATATGTAACAAACCTGCACATTGTGCCCATGTACCCTAGAACTTCAAGTATAATAAAAAAAAAAAAGAAAAGAAAAGAAAAGAAAAAATGAACAAAAGCTCCAAAAATATAAGATTATGTAAAGGGGCCAAATCTACAACTCACTGGCATTCCTGAGAGAAAAAGAAAGACAATAAGCAACTTGGAATTGGAATAGAAAATAAGCAATTTGAATATAGTCCCTGAAAATCTCCCTAATCTCACTAGAGAGGTTGACGTGCAAATCCAAGAAAAACAGAGAACCCCAGCAAGATACTATATAAAACGACCATCTCCAAGGCATATAATCTTCAGATTCATCAAGGTCAATGTGAAAGAAAAAAACCTTAAAAGCAGCTGGAAAGAAGAGGCAGGTAAGTTTCACAGGGAACCCCATCAGACTGGCACCAGATGGCTCATCAGAAGCCTTACAAGTCAGAAGAGATTGGGTGCCTATTTTTAGCATTCTTAAAGAGAAAAAATTCCAACCAAGAATTTTATATCTTGCCAAACTAAGCCTTTTAAGTGAAGGAGAAATGAAATCCTTCTCAGATGAGCAAATGCTGAGAGAATACATTTTAACCAGACCAGTTTTACAAGAGGTCCTTAAGGTAATGTTAAACATGGATTCAAAGAATGACACCTGTTACCACAAAAACACACTTAAGCACATAGGTCACAGGCACTATAAAGCAACTACACAATCAAGACTGCATACACAACCAGATAACAACACAATGAAAGGATCAAAATCACACATATCAATACTAACTTTAAATGTAAATGTGCTAAATGCCCCCACTTAAAAGACAAAGGGTGGCAGTGTGGATAAAAAGAAAAGACCCAAACATATGTTGCCTTTAAGAGATCCATCTTACATATAACACCAACAAGTTCAAGGCAAAAGGGTGGAGTAAGATATACCATACAAATGGAAAACAAAAAAGAGCAGGAGTCACTATTCGTATCTCAGATAAAACAAATTTTAAACCAATGAAAACTCACAGGGACAAATGAAGGGCATTACATAATGATAATGTGTACAATCTGACAAGAAGCCTTAACTATCCTAAATATATACACAGCCAATATTGGAGGACTAACATTCATAAAACAAATTATTCTTCACCTACAAAAGACTTAGACAACCAAACAATAATAATGGGTGAGTTCAACACCCCACTGACAGACAGATCATCAAGGCAGAAAACAAAAAATCTCTGAACTTAAACTTGACATTTGGACCTAACAGACATATACAGAAAACTCCACCCAACAACCACAGAATTCTTCTCATCTGCACACAGAACATATTCTAAAATCGACCACATGCTAAGTCATAAAGCAAGCTGCAGTAAATTGAAATCATACCAAGCACACTCTTGGACCACAGTGCAATATAAACAGAAATCAATACCAAGAAGATATTTCAAAACTATACAAATACATAAAAATCAAACAACTCAATACTGAATAACTCCTGCGTGAAAACTGAAATTAAGACAGAAATAAAAAAATTCTTTGAAATTAATGAAAATAGGGAAACAATTCACAAAAAGCTCTCCATGCAGTCCAAAGCAGTGTTAAGAGGAAAGTTTACAGCACTAAATTCCTTCATCAAGAAGTCAGAAAGACCATAAATTAGCAATCTAAATTTTCACTTAAAAGAAGTAGAAGTAAAAGAACAAACCAACCCCCCAAAGTAGCAGGAGAAAATTTTTAAAAACTAAAATTAAATAACTTAATGAAATTGAGATGCAAAATTTATACAAAAGATTAATGAAACCAGAAAAATAAACAAATAAAATTGATGGACTACTAGCTAAATTAACAAAGAAAAAGAGAAGAGTCCAAGAAGCACGATCAGAAACAATAAAGGCAATGTTACCACTGATTCCACAGAAATACAAAACACCCTCAGAGGATACGATGTACAACTCTATGCATAGAAATTAGAAAGTCTAGAGGAAATGGATAAATTCCTGGAAGCATACAATCTCCCAAGACTGAATCAAGAAGAGACTGAAACCCTAAATAGACAAATACCAATTTCTGAAATAGAATTAGTAATAACCAACCAACCAAAAAATGTCCTGGACCAGAAACATTCACAGTGGAATTCTACCAGACATACAAAGAACTGATACCAATTCTATTGAAATTATTCCAAAAAAGTTGAGGAGCATGGGCTCCTCCCTAACTCATTCTATGAAGCCAGCATCACCCTGATACCAAAATCTGGCATAGACACAACAAACAAAAGAAAACTTCAGGCCAATATCCCTGATAAACATAGATGCAAAAATCCTCAACAGAGTATTAGGAAACTGAACCCAGCAACACATCAGCAAGTTAATACTTGTGTGATGTATTATCACAATTAAGCAAGCTTTATTCCTGGGATGCAAGGCTTGTTGAACATACAAAAAACAATAAATCCAATCAACCTCATAAACAGACTCAAAAACAAAAACCATATAATCATCTAATATACACAGAATAATCTTTCAATAAAATCCAACAACCCTTCATAATAAAAACCCTCAGCATATTAGGCATCGAAGGAGCATACCTTAAAATAATAAGAGTCACCTATGACAAATTCACAGTCAACATCATACCAAATGGGCAAAAGCTTGACCATTCCCCTAGAGAACTAGAACAAGACACGGATGCCCACTCCCACCACTTCTATTCAAGGTAGTACTGGAAGTCCCAGCCAGAGCAGTCAGGCAAGACAAAGAAATAAAAAGCACCTAAATAGAAAAAGGAGTCAAACTATTTCTTTTTGCAGATGATATAACTCCATATCAACAAAATCATAAATACTCTGCTAAAAGGCTCCTAGAACTGATACACAATTTTAGCAGAGTTTCAAAATACAAAATCAGTGTACAAAAATCATTAGCATTTCTACACACACAGACAACATCCAGGCTGAAAGTGAAATCAAGAACACAATTCAACTCAAAATAGCCACAAAGAAAATTAAATATCTAGGAATACAGCTATCCAAGGAGGTGAAAAATCTCTACAAGGAGACCCATTAAACACTGCTGAAAGGAACTACAGATGACATAAATAAGTGGAAAAACATTCCATGCTCATGGATTGGAAGAATCATTATTGTTAAAATGGGAACATTGCCCAAAGCAATTTACAGATTCAATGCTCTTCCTATCAAACTACCAATGGCATTTATCATAGAATTAGAAGAAATAATTCCCAATTTCATTTGAAACCAAAAAAGCCCAAACAGCCAAAACAATCTAAGCAAAAACAACAAAAAAAGGCAGAGGCCTCACACTATCCAACTTCAAACTATACTATCAAGCCACAGTAACCAAAACATCTTGGTACTGGTACAAAAACAGACACAGAGCAATGGAACAGAATAAAAAACTCAGAAATAAAGTTGTACAACTGCAACCATCTGCTGCAACAGGCTAACAAAAGCAACAAAAGTTGGGAAACGACTCTATTCAGTAAATAGTGCTGGGATAACTGGCTAGCCATACACGGAAGATTAAAACTAGACCCCTACTTTTCACCTTTTCTGAATAGATTAACTGAAATCAACTGAAAATGGATCAAAGACTTGAATGTAAAATCTCAAACTATAAAAATTCTGGAAGACAACCTAGGTAATACTCTTTTCAACATCAGCCACGGTAAAAAAATTTTGGCTAAGTCCGTAAAAGCAATCACAACAAAAACAAAAATAAACAAGTGAGACCTAATTAAACTAAAGAGCTTCTGTGCAGTAAAAGAAACTCAACACACCAAAAGACAACTTACAGAATGGGAGAAGATATTCACAAACTATGCATCCAACAAAGACCTACTATATATAATCTATAGAGAACTTAAATCAACAAGCAAAATACAAATAGCATTAAAAAATGGGCAAAGGACATGAACAGACACTTGTCAAAAGAAAACACACAAGCAACCAACAAACATGAAAAAGTGCTCAGCATCACTAATCATCAGAGTAATGCAAATCAAAACCACAATGAGATACCATCTCATACTAGTCAGAATGGCTACTATTAAAAAGTCAATGACTAACAGATGCTGGTGAGGTTGCAGAGAAAACAGAATGTTTACATGTTATTTATATAATATTTATATATTGTTTATGGGAATGTAAATTAGTACAATCTCTGTGGAAAGCAGTGTAGAGATTTCTCAAAGAACTTTAAACAGAGCTACCATTTCACCCAGCAACTCCATTACTGGGCATATACCCATAGGAAAACAAATTATTCTACCAAGAAGACACATGCACTCCTGTGTTGATTGCTGTACTATTTCCAATGGCAGAGACGTGGAATCAACCCAAGTGCCCATCAATAATGTATTGGATAAAGAAAATGTGGTATATATACACCGTGAAATACTACGTAGCCATAAATATAATAAAATCGTGCCCTTTGCAGCAACATGAATGGAGCTGGAGGCCATAATCCTAAGTGAATTAACACAGGAATAAAAAAACCAAATACCACATGTTCTCACTTAAAAGTGAGTGCTAAATATTGAACACACATGGATATAAATATGGGAATAGACACTCCAGACTACTGGTAGTGGGAGGTTGAAAAAAGCTACCTATTAGGCACTATGCTCACTACCTGGGTGATGGGGTCCATACTCCAAATCTCAACATCACCCAATATTCCCATGTAACACACCTGCACATATACCTCCTGTATCTAAAATAAAAGTTGAAATTTAAAGAAGAAAAAAAAGAATCCATACCCAGTAAGCAGTCACCTCCTATTTTCCCTCAAACCCCATATCCCTCAGCAATCACTAATCTGTATTGTATCTTTATAGATTTTCATTGTGATCATACCTTAAAAATGGAATCTCAAATATTTAGGGTTCTGTGACTGACTTCTTTGACTTAGCATAATGATCTTAAGGTTCATCCATGTAGCATGTACTGGGAATTCGTTCCTTTTTATGTCCTAATATTATTTCATTGTATGTACGTACTACATTTTGCTTACCCATTTGTCAGTTGATGGACATTTGAGTTGTTTCTACTTTAAGGCTATTATAAATAAAACTTCTATAAACATTTATGCGTAAGTTTTTGTATGAACATTTGTTTTGATTTATCTTGGTTATATACCTAAGAGTGGAATTATTTGGTCACATAAAACTGACAAACTGTTTTCCAAAGCAATACACCATTCTATACTCCAAGCAGCAATGTAAGAGGGTCTCAGTATATCAAATCCTCTCTACCACTTATTATCTCTCTCATCATAGCCATCTTAGAGAGTGTGAAGTGATATCTCATTGAGGTTTTAATTTGCATTTCCCTGATGGCTATTGACATTTAACATCTTTTCATATGCGTCTTGGCTATTAGTCTCTCTTCTTGGGAGAAATGTCTATTCAGATCCTTTCTTCATTTTCAAGTTGGGCTTTTTGTCTTTTCATTATTGAGTTATAAGGTGATCTGCTTTTTACCTTTGCTTTTTCTTTCTAAAAACTTTAGCATCTTCTCTTTATCATTATATTCTGAATTTTCATAACATATCTCGGAAAATGCATTTTCTTCACTTTGCTGAGTACACAGTGGGCCTTTTCAACATAAAGATTCATACTTCAGCTCAAGGTTACCTCTTTCATTATTTATTTGATAACTGCTTGCTCTGTTTTCTCTTTCAAGAACTTCCGTTATTTATGTAACAAACTTTGAATTAATCCTTGTCTTTATTCTTATTTTCCTTTTCTTGTTTTTTTTTTTTTCTCCTTTTATTCTAAGAGATTGTTTACTTTTTTCCCATTGGTTACATTTTTATGTGTTTTTTAGAGCATACTTTTATGATTTAATAAATGAAATATCTCTCTAACATCCCTCTAATGATACTAATTACAGAGAATTTTTTTTTTTTTTTTTTTTTGAAAAACTATCTCCCTCTCTCATCCAGGCGGGAGTGCAGTGGCGTGATCTCGGATCTCGGCTCACAGAAAGCTCTGACTCCCGGGTTCACGCCATTCTCCTGCCTCAGCCTCCTGGGGAGCAGTTGGGACTACAGGCGCCCGCCACCACACCCGGCTAATTTTTTTTGTATTTTTAGTAGTGACGGGGTTTCACCGTGTTAGCCAGGATGGTCTCGATCTCCTGATCTCGTGATCCACCTGCCTTGGCCTCCCAAAGTGCTGGGATTATAGGCGTGAGTCACCGCATCCAGCCTAATTAGAGAGAATTTTAAAGTACTCTTCTGTTTACTAGCTTAACTATTTCCTATCAGACCACTGTTGCTAATTATTAATCTTGCTCTTTCTCTTTAACATTCCTCATTTGTCTGGCCATCCTTGATTCCTGGTTTGTATTTAGGGTTGAGACAACAGAAAATCTAGCTGAGCTCTTTGTATTCATGGGCAGGAGTTTATCAACTGGAAGCCTTAACCTTGTATTGAGGCTGTGGTAGCAAGTCAACCACTATGACTGGCTGACATGCTGAAGGCTTCCTACCAGGATAGCAATTCCCACGTTAACTGTCCTTGTTTTACCATACCATCCTTTTAATCAGTATACTTAAGAAGTCTCCTTACTTTTTTTATTGTAGTAATATACCAATAACATAAAATTTACCATTTAAAACATTTCTAATTTCAGTGGCCTTAAGTACATTTACATTGTTATGCAACCATCACCATTATCTAGCTCCAGATTTTTTCATCATCCCATACTGAAACTCCATACCTATTAAATAGTAATTTCCCATTCCTCCTCTCAGCCTCTGGTAACCATTATTCTACTTTCTGTGCCCATTTTCAGTATATATATATATATATATATATTTGTTCGGAAGCATTCTTTGGCTTCAGGCTGTGCTCAAAGGAAAGAAAGATATGTGAGAAGTGAACATTATGCAGCTACAGGCTTTCCATTACCCTCCTCTCCCTTGTTTTCAAAAAGTTACATACACCTGTGTCTATTCTAACCTGGAATTTCCAAGTCCCATATGACCTCTTGGTATTTGAAAGGCAAGGTAAAGCTCTTCTAATATGTGCTCCTCTTTGGACATTTTCTAAGATGTGGCTTCCTTTATTTCTATTCCTTCATCCACTAATTACTTCCCATTAGATTTTATAAATTCTTTCATATCCCATTGACATCCTTCCTCCATTTCTTATTTCTATATTTATATTCCTATTAAAATAAGTTTTGGAACAAAGCAGTAGACATTGGCCTATGCTCAATCTATTACATTGAACCATAAGCCCGTGTTAAATTTTTAACCTCTGACAAATGTTACCAGGTGTATTTAACCAGAGGTCTAACAATTTTATATCTGAAATCAGTATCACAATTCAATGAAATATCTTAGGAATAAGTTCAGAGAGGTACTGAGAATGAATATATGAAACATATTTTAATGTAATTTTTCATAAGTAAATTTAAATTGCAAACTGCTGCACATAGTTCTATATAGCATGGATATAAATTGCTTTAAAATTAACTACTTTTGTGACTAGAATATTTAAATTCTTCAGTAATTCTTTACTATTAAAATCTCAGTAGAGTAGTATCTGGTAATTAAATGGGCATTTGCTGTGAATTTATAAAGGATAATGAAAGACTAGATTACCCCTTGTTTATGATTATCATTGTATCTAGCATAGGAAAGAGATCATATAGAGTAGTGATTCAAGCACAGTCTGTGAAGTCCAGAAGATCTATTTTTAGTCAAGATTTTTGCATTTATTAATTCTATTTGAACAATTTTCTCAGTTTCTCAGTCATTCTTCATCTGTAAAATGGGGTATAAAATAGTATCTATTCATCAAGCATCTGTGAAGAACAGAAGATGCAAATATAAGTCTGGACTTACAGTAGATGCTTAATAAATACTAACAAATATTATCCAAAGTTGGACTCCAGTGTCACTGCATATGTCAGGATCTCAGCTCTAACACCAGATCCCTGACTTTGGCTATGTTACTCAGTTTATCTTTGTCTTGTTATTTCATTGCAAAAATACTGCAGCCTGCATAAAGAGTCATTTTGACCCAATATAGGGATAGGGTTTAAAACAGTGTTCCTAATATCATCACCTACATTATCATTATATGATTGCTTGGTCTCTCTGAAGCTAAGTATATCCAAACATAGTTTTGCAATTGTACTGCCTTATTACACCGTCTCTTTCCTGGCACCACTTCAATCCATTCCACTCCAAAATAATTACAACTATTTTTGTTTTTATATTTTGAACCAATATTGTATTCAGAATATTCCATATTTCAATCATCACCAGTGACACATGCATGGAATACTTCTCCTTATCTTTAAAAGCAAACAAAATCTACAGAGAACTGTTTCACTTTTAACTTCTAGTGTTCCTGCATTTCACTGGATTTTAAGCATGCCCTTCTTGAATTGCTGCCACATTTTTTCCTTCAGTATGAAGTAAAAGTGTTAAACATCACTGCAATTGCCTTTAAGATCTTTCTAACATTTTATTTTAACAACATGGTCTGGAAAAAAAAAAATGTTTATTCCCACTATAGGACTTTCCTTACAAGTAGAATCACAGTTCAATTTAGTAGAAATTGAGTTATCTAGGTTAGGTTACACTGGCTCCCAGCCGAAATGAACAAACAACTCAAATTTTACCCTGACTGAGGACTTTTCCTCAAACTGCTTGCTTAAACGTCTACTTTGACTATAATATAAATACCAGCTATTATATAAGAAGATGATATTCTCGCTTACTTTCCTTTTTAAATTATGTTCCTCTTCCAGGGTTCTCCTTCCCACTATATCTCCAGATCCAGCTCACCTGTCACCTCTGGTGTTTTCTCTTCAAATAACTGAGTCCTACTTAGCTAAACTCCTCTTGGCTCCCTCAGAACTTCTATATCCACCATCGCCCTTATCACTTTACAAAGCAATTGTCAAAAACTAATCCCATTCACTGGGTTGAGCATGAGAGGATATCAGTGTGGAGTTTCCCTCTATAGCTCCAATATTTTGTAATCAATAAATAACTATTGAAAGGACTTTTAAGTAGTTCCACTGGGGGACATCATCTACTTTCTTCTGCTCAGCATCTCCTTCTTTGGGAGAATCAAGCCCCTGCTCACACATACTCTTAGATTCTCATTAGATTACACAAACCTTGTCTTCAAAGTTGGATGTGTGATCCAGGAATGAAAAAATTAGAGAACTCCAAGTACTTCATTTCATTGACCACTGCGATTAAGTCAGGAATAGGTGTACAACTCAGGCTGGGCCAAGGAGGTCATCCTGGGAGTTTTTCTTTTTCTCTTTGACCATTAGATGTAAGAATGATATGAACCTAATGTTGATGATGTTACAAAATGCCAGAGGTCCTGTTGCTCCCCATACAGAAAGCCAATCATTGAGTCAATAAGTATTGCCAGGGAAGAAGACTTTTTATTTGAGTGATGTCAACTAAAGAGATGGGAGCCAAACTACAAATCTAGAGGTTTATATAGCAGGGAAGAAATTTAACTACATGAGAGAAAACAGAAATTAGGAAGGGGTAAGGAAGAGGAGTTGGTAAACAGACATTAGGGAGGCACCTGGCTGGATGAGGTGATCTAGTGACTTTCATTCCCTTTCCTGAAAGTTGACTTCCTGAGGAAGATCTCAGGTAAGACAAATGTAAGTTTCAAGTTTTAAGCAGAAGGGTCAATTTCTATGTTTATTCAATTAAAAAACCTGTAAATATCAGTTCTGTGGAGAAATTGGGCTGGTTTCAGCGACAGGCATCTTTGAGACCACATAGGGAGCACTTACAGAACAAAGTGAATCCAGAAAAAAACAGAGTTAAGTGATGGCGCAAGACAAACTTCTGATGACATTATTTGAACCCCAGCTCCAGACACACCTGAAGTTCACTCCTATCCTTTTCAGTTATGAGGTTATTTTGTTTTCTTTAGATAGGTTGAGGATCATTTCTGTAACTGGAAATTGTAAAAATGCCTTGGTAAACACAGTTACCCCTTCAAACAAGAACATGAATTTTTAAGACCATGGAATGAAACAACATTATTACTGACTACATAGAATACAGGCATATCTTTGAATTCAGGAGCATGCTGTTGTAAATAATAAGCTAACCCACTACCAACTATTTTTACATGAATAAACAAAACAAAATTTTTTTCTTTCTTTTTAAAATTCTCTGACATGATTCCCCTATTAGAAGTGCATGCTCATATGCAAAAGTAAATATATTGTGACTTTTTCTCTTTTTCTTAAGTTGATGAATAAAAGCAAGAAAAATTTAAAAACTACACCAAGAAAAATATTTTTAGAGAGCAATTATTGACTTTTATCAAGGGTTTTATCCCCTGAAATTAAGAAGTGGGTTTTTGGATATTTGATAACATGAAAATAAAACATGTTTATATACTGAAACCTCAAATCTTGAAGATCTACAGAAAATATTCTTGAACTTTAATATGCATAAGAATCATGATGGTATTTGTTAAATATTAGGATTCAAAAGGTACCATCCAGAAGATTCTAATTCATTATGCCTGAGTAGGGCCAAAAATCTAAATTATAAAGAAGCACCCGAGGATAGTTGAATTAAATGGTGCTCTGACTGCACACTGAGAAACTGCTCTCTGAGGTGAATGGGATCATAAAAAGTGATAAACCTTAGAGATGACTCCTTCCTCACAAGATGAGAAATGAAAGTAGCTTTCATGTACACATAGACACTACATATATGTGTGTGTGTGTATATACACATATATGAGAAAAGTGTTATAATTTAGTGCACTATTTTGTTAGATTCCATAGGACAAAAGATTTTGAAGGCCTCTTTTGATCAGAAAATTTTACAAAGCTCCAAGTCTATCCCTTTCTCATTCAGGAACTAGTTCATTTCTTTATTTTTTACTAAATGGGACATGAGAAATTGCTCAGAAATATTATGGCTTCCTGATTCTTATATCTAAAAGCATTAAATTTGGTACATTCTAAGAAATATAAAATGTAAGATTTCAGAGAAATATTACAGGTCATTTAACCCAACCATTATCAGATGGTAGAATCTTTTCTGCACTATTCCCTAAATGTGGTCATTCAGTTTCTGCTTGAATATTTTTAATGACCCAGAACTCATTAATTCATAAGAAAGCATTTTTTTCTCTTGTGGTAAAAGTTTATGTTTGTTTGTTGGTTAGTTGGTGATTGACTGATTTTTTTTGCCCACTATCCTGAAATCTACCTCTTAATATAGGATATTCATTAGTCTTAGGACTGCTTCTTTAGTTGAAACAAAAGGAGTACAGTTTCCCATAAAAAGGGTCTGTAATTATTTGAAAAGTTATCATGACACCTGTTAAATCCTCTTTTCTAGATTAAACAACCAGTTTATTCAGCTATTTCTTTTCTGACTCGGTTTCTAGAGACTTTCCCTACCTGGTAACTCTCTGTCCCTTCTTCTTCTGGTTTAAGCTATCCCAGAATTTAAAGAATTTTTAAAAATGGGTAAACAGCTTATTCTAATTCTCCATAACTAATCCACATGGATTTAAGCTACTCTTAACCTTTTAACAAGGCCTTACAGCACATCATGCTCCCAACATAGAATAAACTCCATTTAACTAGGAACAATAAACAAGGGAAGGTAGTAATCCTAGTTGTTCTTCCTCTAATCTTCAGGCTTAGGCCTGAGTGGGACCACAGGATTGGGTGTACACTCATTTCAGGTGATGATGTGTGTGCTCTTGGTGACTCCCTTCTACCCAGAATTTGATTCCTCTCGGGCTCCAATTTCTAGGTCTTTGTTTAAGAGCAGAAGCAAAGGTGTCAAGCTGGGTGTTGACACTTTTATCACCCCAAAGTGCAGGGCCATTCCTCTGGCTCTTCCCTGCCACTGCTGCCTCAAGTCCATTTTGCCTATTCCTTCTTGCCAAAGGCTCACCAAAATGATAATGCCAGAAGTGGGGGCCTACTTTCCACCAGCTTATTTATTCTTAAGACTTTCTCATTGGAAATGGATCACTAATTTTTACTAGATCAATTTGCATTTTGCCCAGCAAAATTTTTTTTTAATACTAGCAAGAGAGCACAAGATTCATAGTAACTACCTGAAAGCAGGTAATTATTTTTGTTTGCTTATCTCAGTACTTGTCATGTAAAAGCAAATTTGACATTTTCTTGTCCTTTACTAACCCCCTCAAAGGCATAAGAGTCATAGAGAAGCCCCTGATTCACTTTTATCAAAAATTTATGCATTAGATTTGCTTTCTAGGGTGCAAAGAACCTCCAAGAGCCTCAGAGTAAGAGTCAATGAGTCAAAGTTGATGTCATATAGTATAAGTATGGAGTTTGGCCTTTGCCCCCTTTCCAAATATTTACATGATATAAAGTGATAAATGCTAAAAGAGAAATGCAGACAGAAATGCTACTATTGGGAATATAGAAAAATAAAAAATTGTTTTAAGATAAAGTAATTAAGTAAATGTTTGAGGTTACAGAAATGGAAAGGCAAGGCACTCAAGAAAAAGGGGACCCTATGAGAGGAAAATGGTTGGGGGGGATCAGTGTGGAAGCTTTATTAATAATAAAGAATAGGAAGTATTAGAGCTAAAATAGTCAAAAAATGGTCCACAGACATTGATTTTTTTAAATAACTCACTGACAATGCAGTTAAAAGGTATAATCAATTATCTCTATTTTTTGTGATAAAATCAATGAAACACATTCATAACACAAATTAATTCTTCAATGGAAAGGGCACAAAAAGGAAGACTACTGCACTATTTTCAGGAACAGTATAACACTACCATTAATTTACTCTTACTGAAATAGTCTGATTTTGACTAGACAGATAAGATAAAGTATAATGCAGGAGAAATTAAAATTACCAAGTACATATTATACAACTCTAATAAAGTTTACAAACACAGGTTTATGACTTAATTACTAATATTTCTCTAATCTTACGTAGACAAACTCTTGGGAATACTGCATGAATAATCATTATCACCACTTACTACATTGCTGAGTTAGCATCCAAAATATATCCGCCCTTATATGTATATGTGTACATGAGCACATAAAATATATGGATAGTACTATTTGACTAATTGGTAAAGCACGCTAATGCCTAGTGGAATAATTATTAACAAACTAGATTCTGGTTTTTTACGATTTACTGGTCTGAAAATAACATAATTTGTTTCTTTTCCTTACCACAAGCTCCATCGAGAATTTCTTACATTATAATGAATAAAAATCACAAATCTATTTTATCCTGATGCATTTTCATCTACTTTTTATATGGGCCATAAAATTTACCAACTTGAAATCTAGGACTTGTCTAAAATAATCATGAGCCAATGTCATATAAAGACTTAACATTTATTGAGTGTTGACTATGTGCTAGATAGTGTTTGATATGGTTTGGATCTGTGTCCCTACCCAAGTCTCATGATGAATTGCAATAACCAGTGTTGGAGGTGGGGCCTGGTAGGAGGTGAATGGATCATGGGGGTGGATTTCCTTCTTGGTGTTCTAGTGACAGTGAGTAAGTTCTCATATCTGGTCATTTAAAAGTGACCTCTCCTCTCTCTCTCCATCCTGCTCCTGCCAATTAAGACTCCTGGTGGGACTTTGCCTTTCACCAGGAGTAAAAGCTCCCTGAGGCCTCCCCAGAAGCAGATGCCACCATCTGCTGTCTGTACAGCCTGCAGAACCATGAGCCAATTAAACCTATTTTCCCTACAAATTTCCCAGTCTCAGATATTTCTTTATAGCAAAGCAAGAACCGATTAATACACTGTTAAAGGCAGTTAATGTTTTTACTCGCTAGCCTCTTTACAGTACTTCAAGGTAGGCACCCTGACTGTATTAGTCAGAGTTCTCCAGAGAAACAGAACAAATGGTATAAGAATGTATAGATAGATAGATGAGAGGGGATTTATTAATTTGCTCATGTGATTAGGGAGGCTGAGAATCCCACAACTGACTGTCTATAAGCTGGAGACTCTGGAATGTGGTTAGCATGGCTCAGTCCAAGTCCGGAAGCCTGAGAACCAGGGGAGCCAATGGTGTAACTCTTGGGACTAGGCTGAAGCCCTGAAAGCCCAGGGGACTGCTGGTATAAGTCCTGGACTCTAAAGGCTGGAGAGCCTGGAGTTCTGATGTCCAAAGGTAAGAGAAGAATGTTCCAGATCCAGGAGACAGATGGGGAAAAGAAAGAAACAAGAAAGAAAAGAAAAGAGGGGAGGAGGAGAGGAGAGGAGAGGAGAGGAGAGGAAAGGAAATAAAAAAGAAAAGAAAAGAAAAAAAAACACCAGTTTTCCCCCACTGTTTTTGTTCTATCTTCTATCTAGGCCCTCAGTCGATTTGATGGCTACCACTCATATTGAGGGTAGATCTTCCCCCACTCAGTCCACAGATTCACTTGCATTTCTCCTCTGGAAATACTTTCAAGAACATGCCCAGAAATAATGCTTTGCCAGTTCTCTAGACATTCCTTAATCCAGTCAAATTGACACCTATAATTAACCATCACACTTACTATCCCCATTTTTTTTTCCAGGAAATGGAGATATGGAGAGGTTAGTCAATTTGCCCAAGGTCATGTAGCTAGTAAGTGACAGAGAATTAGGTTACATAATTGAAGCTACTACACTATGATGCCACATACATGTATATAAATACACATATATATGTACATAATACATACTTTATATGTAGTATAAAATAATAAAATATGGTAGGATCAGCAAACAACTCTAATCACTGGTATAAAACTGTCAGCAGTACAGTCCAGAAGTAAAATCATAATAACAAGAGGAAGTTTTAAAATAAATTATATTTTTGAGAGGCATCATCGCTGTATCCTTCATCACACAGGAGTTGCTAAAGTAAGTTATTTTATCTTTTTATCACCATTACCAAGCACCAAACCTAGGCATATAGGTGGCATATAGGTGGCAAACCTAGGCAAGTATATATTGCATAAATGAGTGATAAAGAAATCAGATCCAGAGAATACCCACCTATACTTCAAACGAGGAATACCACTAATATGCCTTCTTGGTGAAAAGAGGCAATGTAATACAGTGCAAAGAGCATGGGCTTTCAGAAGCAGACTTACAGTTGAAATCCTTATAGCAGTACCACCTGTTAAATGTATGACCTTAGATAACCATCTTGGATTCTTTAAACCACAGTTTCTTTATCTTTAAAATTACAGTAATTATAATTGACACAAGTATGTTGTTTTGAGCATTAGCCTTTCATAAAGTACCTAAGAGATTGTTGGCTAGAGAAGACATTCAATCTACCCTCAGAAAGTCTATGAAATAAACTGACAACAGGCAGATTAATAGGAGAAAGGGTATAGAAAGTTATTATGTGCATGGAGGTCATCACAGAAAAGTAAATACCCCAAAACTCAATGATATTTAGGAGCTTATATGCCCTTCTCATAGTGGGGGAAGAGGAGGAGGGATTTAGGTACCTTAAAGGAGAGTAAATGGTTTGAGGAAAAATAAATGGGCCCTAAGAATAGATGATTGTTTATGACAAAGTTTGTCAGAGTGTGGTGCTGACTTCTTGTCTTTCTATCTATCCTGTGATAAGGGTTCAACTTTCCTGGTTGATAAAATTCTTATGGATCCCAGTGGATGACAAGCGAATTCTTTTTGGAGTATGTGGCTTTAGGTAGGTAAGTGGAATTCAGACAAAGGCTCTCCCTGGATTTGCTATGTTTTCAGTGCTTTCAGCTCAAAGTAATCCGTATACGAAAGTGGCATATTTTGGGGTGCCATTTACTAAACTCCTTCAAGATTCTGGCATATAGTAAACAATTTAACAAGTAGTAGTTTCTATTCTCCATGGACACTCAGCTTCAATACCTAAATTACCTTTGCATTTTCCTTGTTTAATCCTACTCCACCTACCCAACCAATATCATCATTTCTAAAGTCTATTTTCTGCCTCAGCTTTTCCATTGGTGCCTTTCTTATGATTTTCACTGCTACCACTGAGCTGCTCCCTGTTACTTCACACAAAGAGTATTTTAATTATTTGTTAGGTAGTCTGCCTGTATACATATTGTGTCTTGAAAGACTAACCTTCTAAAAGATTATTGGCTATGTCCAGAGCCAACTTCATGGGTATACGACCTATGCAGTTACATAAGCCTCAACACTAGTAAGAGTCCGTGCTTTGTTCAATGTTCTGTCCCCTGCTTATAATTTTTAATTAATGAACAAGGGTCACCACTTTTATTTTGCACTGAGCTCTTCAAATTATGTAGACAGCACAGCCATTCCACTTCCCTGTTTGGAATATAAACAACACATTTTCATTGTTTATTAAACTGAGGATATTCATTCCAGACCAGCATTCAGGGTCTTACATGTGGCCATAATATGCTTCTCCTGACTTGTTAACTATGGCACAGTTCAACAGATCTTTATTCCTTCATTTCTTCATCCATTCAATAAATATTTATTAAATATTATCATAGGCCTACAAAGATGTACATACTATACTTTTCCCTGCCTCTAAAACTGTATCTCATAAATATCTCCCCTACCTAATTGCTGCAGCCAACAGGATCAATACTCACCTCCTGTATCCCTCTCTCCAAATGTTCCGCCTTCTTGCATTTGATCCTCCATTCCTTCAATTCAGTCACTCTTTCCCCCATTTATATACATGGCTCAGCATCTTCTCAGATTTCTAGTTCATAAATACTATGTTAGCAGAAAGACCATTCCTAACCTCTGTATCTAAAGTTGGTGGTCCTTGTTATTCTTTGTAACACACTGTTTATTTACTTCTTAATAATATAACAAAAAATATCACAAAAATAATAATGCCAAGGTTCTAGGCGTTTTCCATATGTTAGCACATGTACTCCACAGAACTCCATGAGACCAGCACTAGTCCTTCATGGCACTAGCATAATATGCACTCATTTTTTGCTTACTCCCTTATTTGGTCACTTTACATATGGTGAGCTCAATAAGAGCAGTGACTATGTCATCTTGGTTCACTATTGGATCCCCCCATACCTTAGTAATAATTCAATAACTTCTTATTAAATAAACGATTGCCTACTCTGTGCAGTGCCCTGGTTTTTTTATGTTGTACATTTGCCAAGTGATAAACAAACCTGGATATTCTTTTCTTTCCTAACTACATTTGTGGTTTACTAGCGCTTTTACTCATACTCTTCCCTCAGATATTACCATCTGTTAAATTCCTGTACATCTAACAAAACTCATTTCTTATAGCATCTTCCCCAGGAAGTCTTTCATAAATCTTCTTCCATTCCCTCTCCCATCCCTCACTGATCCTTGCTTACCTCTCCTCCTGAATTTTCTTGGCATATCATATGTCTCTTATGATGCCTATACATTGCTTTCCATTATAACTATTTTTGTACTTTTCTTTACATCAATGACAGAGCACACCTTGCTCATCTTTGTATTTAGCACAGCATGAACTATAATGTTCTACCCATATTAGATACTTGATACATATTTATTATTACATATTTATTAATTATATTAAAATAATATAAATATTTCTACCAATATCTACATTTTTAAGAGACCTGGGAAGTCATCTCCAAATCTCAAATAATCCTAAATCATCATCATGCAACAATGTATCCAAATATATTCTAATTATACTATAATCTACCTGAGAAGTAGAGATTTATGTGAATGTGATTAAGAAGTTTTTCTTTCTCTTTTCCATTTTGAAAAATCTGTGCTGACATACCTTTTCTTTTTTTATTTTATTTTTTTCCCCCAAGATGGAGTCTTCCTCTGTCACCCAGACTGGGGTGTAGTGGTGCAATCTCAGCTCACCGCAACCTCCGCCTTCTGGGTTCAAGCAATTCTCCTGCCTCAGCCTCCCGAGTAGCTGGGAGTACAGGTGTGCACCATCATGTCAGGCTGATTTTTGTATTTTTAGTAGAGACAGGGTTTCACCATGTTGGCCAGGCTGGTCTCGAACTCCTGACCTCGTGATTTGCCAGGCGTGGCATCCCAAAGTGCTGGGATTACAGGCATGAGCCACTGCACCTGGCTGACATACCTTTCCTCAAGGGTTTCCAGAGACAAATTTAGTTACCAATATAAGAACAGCATATGAACAAGCAAGGCAGAGTGAATGAGCATGGAATTTCAAACGATAATTCAGGTTTGTAAACATCACCCATCAGTACCTGAGAAAAGTCTGGCACATTACATTATCTATCCATTCTCGAGTTTTCACATCTAGACATATGAAGAATATACCTCAGGGAATTGTTGTAAGGGTTAAAGGCAAAAATACAAACCAATATATTTGTCATTAGATATTAAAATGTTTAAATTAAAATATTTTAAAATACTGAGGCCTGTCATTATATTTATTTCCTCTCTTCTTCCCGAAAATGATAGTAAATTATTTTTTGAGTTTGAAACCCCCAAGAGCAAATACAATGGGAGTAGAGTCATCAGTAGATTTGAAATTTCAGGACAGAAAGTAAATAGAAAAGAATTGATAGACACCGAGGAGAGGAAACCATGGGATAAAATCTTCAAAATATGCATAGAAGAGGATAAGGTCAAGGGAAGAACTAGCTTACCCTGTGGATCCTTGCAAAAGCTCTAGATTCAGAATAGAAAGGGATGATAGACTGCAACGGGGGGAATGAGCAATGTGCCAATCCCCTGCAAGTTGTGAAGAAAGATGTTGCTGACCTTTAAATATCTTTAGCTGCCAAATCATCGATTCATTTCTCGCTTTGACTAAAGATATTTTGGGACACACAAGACTCTAACACTTCTTCTTTGGAAGTTACTTGAAAAAGCACCCAGCAAAACAAGTAAGTGAAATATGAGAAGCCAACATAGGATTCCGGAAACAAGAGGCAAACCAGAATAGTAGTGAAGGAAAGAACCAAGATGACAGCTGGCAGTGACCAGTCTGGACAAGAGGAAAGCAGCAGACTCTGGGAGGAAGATCTGCCAAAAGGGGACCAAGGAGATCATATGGTAAAACTGACAACTTGGAACAACTTGAGGATATAAAAAAGGTACAAAATAATAGAAGAAAACTCAATTATGAAAATTCAAACATTATAAAATAAAACTGCTTGAAATATAAAACCACAGTGAATCCAAATTCTGAGAGGAAATCAATGAGTTTCAAGAAAAATGGAAAAAATTTTAAGCAGGACCCAGAATGCGCAAGAAGCTGAGAGCATTAAGTTTTGGTGGAAAAAAAAAAAAAAGAAATCAGCAGGAACACCAGCACAGGGTTCCAGGGCAGTAGAGACTGTAAAAGTAGGCATAGTCTAAATATGGGGCAAATGCTAATGTGAAATGATTGGCAGAAGGAAAGAAAAACCCATTTGAACAATTGTCTTTGAGTGAAACAGAGTTATCAAACCCTAGAGAAAGAAAACAAATCCTAGCACAGCTTGGCTCTCCAATGAGGAATACTCCATGGTCGTAATAATATAAATGTCAATTACCGGCCATCAACTTGAAGAAAAATACAGAAACATTAAATGTGATTACAGAACAGACAGCAAATGTTTTCAAACTTGCTAATTTAAAAATAAAACTGGAGTGACAGAAGTGGGAGGTAGAAGGAGGGACAAAAAAGGAAATAAATAGGTAGGGGCCCTAATTTTCTCACTTGATGAACTAAGGAGTCAAGAAATACTGGCTGTAGGTAATGAAACAAGGTATCAAGGTTATACAGGTCGGCAACTGAGGAAATAAAATAGTAACATTAAGCAGAGGAGATAAAATGGGGGGATTAGAAAATGAGCCAAATCTGATGCATTATTACAGGAAATGGATAACGTCTGGAGTTGATGAGAACATAACTAAACTGTATGGGTACTGGAAGAAATCAGCTAGAGCTACTGCCCCGGGAACAGGCCTGGATAGGAATAGGTGGGAATAGGTATACTCAGGAACATTTTTTTCATAACCAGCCCTTCTGTGCTATTTGAATTTTCACGCATGTGCTTGTATAACTTAGATAAAAGAATTAATAAAAATTAATGTGACTAATGAAGACACTGAAATCTGCTGTGTGGAGCCAAAGTTTCTTAGTAACAAAATTGAAATGATTTATAAAATTGTTTATATTGTGGAACTTAACAACACACAAGCCAATTTGTAAGTATTTCCAATTTTCTTTGGAAATGTATTATTTAAATATTACTGTTTCTGTGCTGTGAGTTTATAATCTGAATAAAATATAAAATGAAATTAATAGTCATAGTTCAGACAAGGAGGTTGTGTCTCAGGAGGTTCATGGTTTCTTGATTTTTTTTTTTTTTTTGTTTCTGTCTTTGCTTAACGTCAGTCAGTCTTCAGTCTTTTTTTTTTTTTTTTTTTTTTGATGGGTTGTCACTGTAACAGACTCACAGAATAGCTATGTTTATAAAAGCACTAAAGGGAAGTTACCTGGTTACAAAAAGGAAAAGTAACTGTTCTAAACAAGCAATGTACAGAAAAGAATGCACAAAAGGGAGATTAAGAGACTCCAAAGGGAATTTTCTGTTAGGTGTCTGGCATAAGCAAAAGTAAAGATGATTTCTGTTATCAAACTGAACAGAGAACCATACCTAAGACTGTTTGAGCATTAAAAATTGAGTCTATTGCTTTCCTTACCATGGGTTTTATTTTCCTTTGTGGCTAAAGCTACTGAAGCAAAGAGACTTTAGAAGCTTAAAATCTGTTTCTCCTTAGTTACTTCATACAGATATTTTTAATATGAAACATTGGACTTTTTCCCAAAAGCACCTTTGCATTTATTTCCATAGTAAAGCATTCTTTATGTAAAGACATTATATTTTATAATGCTCTGATTTCTGTATATACATACACAATTTAAACCCTGAAACAAATATATAGTAAACTGGCACTATACACATATGTTCACGTGGATTTACCACAGTAATTTATTTATTTCTCCTCCCACCTCAGTAATTTAAACAAAAGCATTTGGAGTTCCAATTTTCATGGCATGTAAATCAGCTCTTCATTTCAGGTGGTGCATATAATCCTACAACTAAAGTCAGAATCACAGTTGAATTTTAAAATCTATGATTTTTCTCACTAAGCGAAGTTGTCCCATTTTATCAGAGATAATTTAGCCATCTCTCTGGATTTGAACTTCCTTCCTAGTCTTTCTTAACAGAAACCATTCTATATAAGGATCTAGTCATTCAATTAGTATTATCAGCAGGTAAGATGGAGCAGGCTGGAGCTCCCACACAGACCATGAGTAACTCATCAACATGTAACCAGATGGACTTGTCCTTAACTACTGCTCATAAAATCTGCAAACTCTCATGATGTTCAATAATCTTATGCTTTTTGTTAGTTTTCTTTTTAAGTGTAGAGCTTTTTTGTTAACTGTGTTTACAAGAAATACAAGTGCATTGAATGATAAAATGGTATCAACTTTTAGAAAAATCCCCAAAGTACATGTATGAGAAATGAACGGGAATTCACACCTGTCATCATAAATAGAAAAGTATACCGGCAGAGGCTGAGCAATTATTTTAGTAAAATGGTGCCAAACTCTTATTCTTATGTGGGAATCATCACTTTAACATTTTATAGATAGCATTTTATTCTAAATTGTATTTTCTATGTCAGCACAATTTGAGATTCTAAATTTTCATCTTAAGGAATTTTTCTTCATAGTATAGTACAATGACTAGCAGGAAAATAACATCCATTTCATTTTGAAGTTATCTATTCTTTTAATTAAGCATACCTACTTTAAATAGCATATCTTTGGCAAAGATATCTTTAGTTCAAGTCAGCTTAGCAAATGTTTATCCTGTGGTTACTGAAAATCAGAACTGTATTAAACATGGAAGTTACAAACATAAAAGCAAAGAAATGCAAGAAAGTTGTGAATTTTTTTTTTCTCATACACTGATGGGAATTTAACAGTGAATACTTTCAGGAGAACAATTTGGGGGCTATGTCTTTGAGACCATAATACTGTTAGGTTCAGCAATTCCACAAGTTTATCTTAAGATAAATGTACAAATTATTCATTATATGGCACATTTACATTTCCCCTTTAAATGCAAATGCCAACATACTATTTTTTATTTCACTCCTCTCTTCTCTCTTTGGGGTCATATATGTAACATGGTTGTAAAACAGAAATTTACGGAGGCACAGAGTAGGTCAGAGGGTTAAGAGAGGCCCTCAGAGGACTGCTGGGGAGAAATTCTGAAACTCTCTGTAAAGAGAAGAAAAAGGTCATAGAAGAAAGTAGGAAAATAACACTATCACAAGAAAACAGAAGAACTCTTCCTCTCCCCACAACAGATGAGTTGTAGGATTCACAGTATATAAGGATCACATGGTTCTGTGGCTTCCATGTCTGCATTGCAGCGCACAGGTCACAAATTACATAAAATACAACAGCTCCAGAGATTACAGCATAAACATTAAAAAGAAATGCTGTAGTTTCCAGCAAATCCAAAAGACTCTCACACAAATTCAAGCCTAGGGCAATCAAGTTTTAAGAAAGGAGTTGGCATCTTTCTGTATCTGCCAGAGAGCAGTTTCTTTTCAGATTAGGTATAACACTATGAAACTTATAAGAGCACGTATCCATGTATTTCAGATATTCACAGGAGGGTTGGGTGGGGTTGAGAAGAGTAATGGAAGAACAGCAGCAGGAGGGGCAATAAGAGGATCAGGGGATAGAAATAAGCCAATCTGAGAAGCTGATTATGTTTGCCAAGATGCCCAGAATTATATACTAACTAAAACAGGCGGAGTTTACTATGTGTAAATTACACTTCAATAAATCTGGCTTAAGAGATAAAAAATAATCAACAGAAATTTGGCTACGAATCCATCAAGTTTTTTAAAATTCTAGTTGTTCAATGGACTAAGATAAAAGTTAAACTCATACCAAGTATGATGAAATAATTTTAAACCTTGATTATGTTAAGTTCAAATATTCTAACCAAAATGTTCTGTTTTGGTATATAGGATATAATCCTTGTCCAGCTAAAGTTAAACTAGGTTATAAATATCATTAGCTAAACATTAAGACAAAGTTGGTCTTTAGTGTCTGTTAGTTAACTAACCAGTCATTGTATACAATTAATTTAATAGGCTTCTAAACTTAAATGCAACATTAGGAGAGCTTTTCTTTCCACGAATTGTATCATAATCAGGAGAAATATTAGACATGATTTTGTTATTATTGATGTTATTTGTTGATTTTTCACTCTCACAGAAGTTGCATTTAACCCATTCACTTTTCTTTCTTTCTTGTGAGAAAGATATTAGAGTCCATCTGGTGGAATAAAACTGAAAAAAAACCTAGGCAATACTTTCATAAGCAGTAAGAAAGAGGTGACTGCTAAAATGATTCCTCAGCTGAAAAATCCCAATGCCAATTGAGAGATAAGAAAATTCAGCCACTTCAATACTATCTGAGTCCTACAGATCTATCCAAAAGAATTTTACAAAAGAAAATTCCACTAAAATATTTTCTTGAGTTAAAGTTAAGGATTTGTGAGATTGACAGCTAACTGTATCCTGAAGTTCTTTCCCTTTAAAAGCTTCCATAAAGTAACAATTCCTTGAAAGACACAAACTATCAAAACTTACTCAAGATGAAATAGATAACATGAGTAGTCCTATATCTATTTAAAGTTCTTGAATATAATTAAAAACCTTGAATCAAGTAAAACTCCAGGTCCAGATGGTTTCACTGGTAAATTCCACCAAACAATTAATGAAGAAACTATACCAATTCTACATGTTCTTTTCCAGAAAAGTAAAAGTGGTGGGAACATTTCCCTACTCATTTTCTGAGACCAATATTACAAGACACATTATAAGAAAAAAAAAATATATATATATATATACACACACACACACACACACACATATATATAGACCAATATCCCTCAAGGGCATAAATACAAATCATAAACATATTTCAGAAACACTAAATATTCTTCAAAAATACAGTTTTGGTAACTGCATATAATGGCACTAGGTATACATTAATCACTTTTTTACCACTACTGGAGGTTGTCCTAAAGGAGCCAATCACTTCCTTTTCCATTCAAAAGTCTGTACCCTTTTTCCTTGAGTAGTAAGGCAGATTCTGAGATGGTTCTCTCTCCTGGAAATTTATAATCAAAAAACTAAGTTACTTAGCCTTGGGTGGTGAGCCTGTCAAGAATGTAGGAAGCAGCCATTTTGGAACTATATGTGCTAATTAGCATAGCTGCAGAGAGAAGCTGAAAAGTAGATAAAAAAGCTGTTCAGTTTTTAGAATCATCTTCTAAGTATTTGTTATCTTGCATGCACATACAGCTTTCAGGAACAGAGAAGGTAATTATTGTTTACTTTATAGCAAATAACTGTGTGGTACGCTGTGCCTCAATTTCTTACTCCTTGGGCAATGTGATTAAAGCTAGATATTATACTACATAGACATATGAAGTCTGAAAACCAAAAAAATTAATCTGAGTGCTGAAATTCTCTTCACATTGCCCCTCTCCTCCAGATAGAGGGGGAAAACCATTGCTCCAAGGGAAGAATTCTAGGTTCCTACTGTTTTTGAAATACAAAGAAATCTATCAAAAGGAAAGAGAAAACCATTGTCTTCAGCTTTATAACCTAGGGATATCACCAAGGTCCCAGATTTCACCCCCTTCTCGAAATCTAAACACATAACCCTTGGAGTTAGGTAAATCCCTCTGGAGTTCTCACAGTTTAAATATCCCACAGAGCTTGCTCTTTTAGTCAGGTCCTAAGTTTCAATATACTTTTTTCAGAAATCCCTAACTGACAAAACACAAAATTTTTCTCTCTATAGCCCAAAATACCCAAACAAAGACAAGAGATCTTTTAGTACCACAGGCAGATACGGAGAACACAGTCACCTAAATACAGATGGCTTTTAGTTTTCTGTTTAGTTTTATAAAGGCCAACTGTACTTCCTGTTTTTGGGTTACCTGAAATAACTACAAATATCTATACATATCATCTTCCCCCATTCCTTCAGCTAGTTACAGTGGGTTTAGATGCAAGAAGAATTATTTCAAATAAGAACAGATACTTAGAATGCTTCTAATTTTTCACTAAGCTGAAATGTATTTAAAATATATTCAAAAAGCAAATAAACTGTGCATTAAATTGCAGGGTCTTTGAAGTTCTCAATATATATTAATAACTGATCTCCAGGAAGGTTACACAAAAACTGGCAATTCTATAGCATGTACAAGTGCTCACTCACCATACAATCTCCAGCACTGAATATCAACACTTTTAGAACTTTGCTCATTTATTAAGTTTTAAAAAAGATGTTTCAATTAGTAGAAGGGGCTTCAAGAGAGCTGACTAGAGGCAGCTGGTAATGGTCTCCTTCACAAAGAAGAACCAAAATAGCTACCAGATAATCACTCTTTGAACAGATCATCTGAGAGAGAGCCCTGGAATTCAACAGAGAAGTGGCAGGAAATTCCTAAAGCAAGGAAAGAGAGGAAAGTGAGGTAATCTGCTTGGCTAACATTCTCTAGGGACCTTGAGAAGTTCCCTAGTGCAGGGGAAATGTGAGATACCCCTGGCAGTCCAGATTCCCACTTTGGAATGTGAACTGCAATCCTAGAGAAGGAAGAGCTTCTGGACCCTCATAGGCCCCAACACTAACATGGAGCACTGCCTGAAAACCACGTAACATGATGGCATTTTTCCAAAGAAGAGGCTCATGCTGGGTCCCACACATCTGCCTAGTAATAAGCAGCTACAGCATGACACCATATTGAGAGGCCATACCCCTCCAGACTGCATCCAGCATGGGGGCCCAACAACTGCTGCGTCTCCACATCCCTGGAGCTCCACTGATATCCCCTGCTCACAGCTACCACCTTGACTGGCTGTTTCTACCAGGAATATAGTGCAAGTGATTGGCAACAACCTGACTACCCTCACCTGCACATGCCATGCACATTTTCACACTCTGTAGACAAACTCCCCTGCCCACAGCTGCTGCAAACTACCACCACTGGGCCAAAGCATAAATAAAGCATGAAATAAAGCATGCCCCTCTCCAGCTGCCTGAATATGGCTGCTGCCACTGAAAGCAACCCTGACCTCCCCAGTTGCAGGGCTACAGTGTGGCCAGTGCTACTCTCACCTAAGCATTCATTGGTGGTCTGGGGGTCACTCTGCCTACCATAGCCAGCTCCTACCTGCACCACCAAGGAGCCTGAGGACAGACATGCCCAGCCCAATACGGCCCTCCAACACCCAGTGCCCAAACAAATTGTCTGAGGACTTGGGGACTGTCCAGTTCAGTCTACCACCTTTGGTACCCAAACACTACTTTTGGAGGCCTGAGGTAAAGTCCACTCAGCCTGCCACCCCCACAGTCACACTTGCCACCTTAGAGCCTGCGGACTGGACCACACAGGCCATTGCATTCTATAACCATAGCATGAACCACCAACACCAGCACAGATCACTTGGGAGCCAGAGGGTTGATTCACAACTGCTACTGCTATCACCTATGACACATTCACTGCCCAGGGGTCCATGAACCCATCCACCCAGTCCACCAGTGTTGCTACCAGCACCCTAGGAAACTGCATAGAGGCCCAAGAATCAGACCACTTGGACACACTAACACAAGTGCCATCATATGCCTCCCTGAAGTTCAAGGACAGGCACATGCCACCCGCCACAGCCACCACTTGGGCACAAGAACAGGTCCACCTGGCATCACCATCTCCAGAAAAACTTCACCACAGCCTCCACTAACAACAGGATACTAAGCCACTCAGGAAACCACAGACACCACTGATGTTGTTTACAGCTAAAGAAATCATGTGGCGACTACATAACTGTACGTATCCAGAATCAAAGCCAAAGTACCCTGCCCAAATAACACCAGGGATACATCCTCAGGAAAAAGTTCTCCCCTATGAAAACTAATTTTAAAAACTTGAAGAAAACACTGTTATACCAAATGCAAAGTTATCAATGTAAGGGCAAAAGCAATATGAACAAGCAAGGAAATATGACACCTCCAAAGAAACATAATAATTCTATAGCAACAAGTTGCAACAAAAAAGGAGTTGTTTTACTGGAATCCTGGAAAAAAATTCAAAATGATGATACCAAAGAAGCTTAATGAGATACATAAAAATAATTCAAAGAAAAGGCAAAAACAATTCAGAACATGAATGAGAAATTTATCAAAGAGACAGAAATAATAAAAAAAAAATAAACAAAATGAAATTCTGGAAATGAAGAATTTATTAAATGAAATAACTTTTGTTGAAAGCGTCAACAAAACACTAGATTAAGCAAAAGAATTTTAAACTTGAAAACACTTCTTTTGAAATAATCCAGTTATATAAAAATAAAATAAAAAACTTCTCAAAATAAGCAGTCTATATGACATATACAACATCATAAATGACCAAATATTCAATGTCCCAGAAGTTAAAAATAAAACAAAAAGGATAAAAAACCGATTTCACAAAATAATAGCAGATACAAGAAACTCAGAGAACTTCAAATGGATACAATTCAGAAAGGTCTTATCCACAGTATATTATAGTAAAACTCTCAAAAGACAAAGAGAGAGTTCTAAAAACAGCAAGAGAAAGTGTCTAGTCACTTATAAGAGAATCCCCATCAGGCTAACAGTGGAGTTCCCAGCAGACACTTTATAAGCCAGGAGAAGGAAAAATAAATGCCAGCCAAGGATACAATATCCAGCAAAATTATCCTTCATAACTGAAGGAGACATAATGTGTTTCCTGGACAAACTGAAGCTGAAGGAATTCATCACCATTAGAACAGAACAACGAATGTTTACGGGAGTCCTACATACAAAAGCAAAAGGACGATATCTACCATCATGAAAACACATGAAAGCATAAAAATCATTGGTAGAGACAACACACAAATAAGGAAGAGAAGGATTCAAATGTTACCACTATAGAAAACCACTGAAAAACAGTGACAAACATGAGAGAGAAAAAAAGGAAGAAATAATATACAAAACAACCAGAAATTAAATTACTAAAATGATAGAAATAAGCCCTCACATATCAATAATAATCTTGAATGTAAGTGAATTAACCTTTTTATTTAAACACTATAGATCGGTTGAATGGATTTAAAAAATATAATCTAATTATACTCCCTACAAGAAGTACACCTTACTCATAAAGACACACAGACTGAGATCAAGGGATGAAAAAAGATATTCCATGCAAATGAAAACAAACAAACAAAAAAAGCAAAGGTAGCTATGCATATATTAGATAAAACAGTCTTTAGGTCATAAATTGTAAAAATAAACAAAGAAGGTAATTATTCATATGTAATGATAAAGGGGTTAATTCAGCAAGAAGATATGATAAGTGTAAACATATACGCAAACAACACCAGAGCACCTAGATATGTAAAATAAATATTATTAGACCTAATGGGAAAGATAGATTCTCACACATTCTTTGAAAGTTTGGTAGAGTTCAGCAATGAAGCCATCCAGTCCTGGACTTTTCTTTGTTTGGAGACTTTTTATTACTAATTCAATCTCATTAACTATTAGTGTTCTGTTCAGGTTTTCTTTTTTTTTTTTTTTCCTGATTCAGTCTTGTAGGGGATTTTAATGCCCCACTCTCAGCATTAGATAGATCATCTAGATGAAAGATTAACAAAGAAACATTGAATCTAAACTGCACATTAGGCCAAATGGACCTAAAAAACATTTAGAGAACATTTTATCCAACAATGACAGAATACACACTCTTCTCATCACCACATGAAACATCTGTTATGTCACAAAATAAGTCTCAACAAATTTTAAAACACTGAAATCTTATCAAGTCCCTCCTCAAACCACAAGGGAATAAAACTAAGTCAATAAAAAAGAGGAACTTCAGAAACTACAAATACATGGAAACATGCTCCTAACCATTGGATTAGAGAGGAAATTTTAAAACTTAGTAAAAGTGAATAAAAATAGAAACACAACATACAAAAGTTTATAAGATACAACAAAAGCAGTGCTAACAGGGAAGTTTGGAACAATACAATAAATGCCTACATCAAAACAGTTTGAAGAAACAATCTAGCAATGTACTTCAATGAACTATAAAAGCAAAAACAAAACAAACCCAAAATTCATACAAACAAATAAATAATAAAGAGAAAAGTAGAACTAAACAAAATAGACATGAAAAAAATATAAAGAATCAACAAAACAAAAATGTGGTTTTTCAAAATGATAAACAAAATATATAAATTGCTAGCTAGACTAAAAAAATGAGAAAATCCAAATAAACAAAATTAGAAATGAAAAAGGAGACTTACAACTGATACCATAGAAAGAAAAAAGATCATCAGAGATATTTATGAACAGCTATAAACTAACAAACTGGAAAATCTAGAGGAAATGAAAAAAATCATAGAAACATACAATCTACAAGATTAAATCAGGAAAAAAGAAAACCTGAACAGAACAATAATAATTAATGAGATTGAATCAGTCAAAAAAGTCCCCAAACAAAGAAAAGTTCATGACTGAATGGCTTCATTGCTGAATTCTACCAAACTT
Organism: Piliocolobus tephrosceles; assembly: GCF_002776525.5. Classification (NCBI taxonomy): domain Eukaryota; kingdom Metazoa; phylum Chordata; class Mammalia; order Primates; family Cercopithecidae; genus Piliocolobus; species Piliocolobus tephrosceles. The sequence continues at coordinate 110,911,866 of NC_045438.1, forward strand.
TTGAAGAAGAGCTAACACCAATTCTCCTAAAACTGTTCCAAAAAAATAGAAGAGCAGGGAATCCTGGCTAACTCATTCAATAAGGCTAGGCTTACCCTGATACCAAAACTAGACAAGGTTGCAACAACAAAAACAAAAAACTAGAGGCCCATATCCCTAATTAACACAGACACAAAGATCCATAACACAATACTAGCAAACCAAATCCAACAGCATATCCCAAAGATCATACCCCATGGTCAAGTTGGATTTTATACCAGAGATGTAAGGATAGTTTAACATATGCAAATCAATAAAGATAATACATTACATCAGCAGAATAAAAGACAAAAAAAATCATCTCAATAGATGATTTACTAAAAAAGTATTTGATAAAATTCAAACTCTCTTCAGGATAAAAACTCTCACCAAATTAGATATAGAAGGAACATACCTTAAAATAATAAAGGATATATATGACAAAAACCACAGCTAACATCATACTGAATGGAGAAATGATTAAAGCATTTCCTTTAAGAATTGGAACTAGATGTCCACTTTCACTACTCCTAGTCAACGTACTATTGGAAGTCCTAACTAGAGCAATCAGGCAACAGAAACAAATAAAACGCATCCAAATTGGAAAAGAGGAAGTCAAATTATCCCGGTTCACTGAAGATATAATCTTATATTTAGCAAAAACAAAAGACTCCACCAAAAAACTCTTATAGCTAAAATATAAATTCAGTAAAATGGCAGGATACAAGGTCAACATACAAAAAACAGTAGTGTTTCCATACATAAGTAATGAACTAGCTAAAAAAAAGTCAAAAAGTCAATCCCATCCCATTTACAAAAGTTATTTAAAAAATTAAAATACCTAGAAAAAAATTTAACTATGGAGGTTCGAAATCTCAACAAGAAAACTAAAAAACCCTAATGAAAGAAATTAAAGAGGATACAAGCAAATGGAAAAATATCCCATGCTGATGGATCAGAAAAATTAATATTATTAAAATGGCAATACTGCCCAAAGTTACCTATCTAGGGTTTAATGCAAGCCCAATCAAAACACCAATGCCATCTTTCATAGAAAAAGGAAAAACAATCCAAAAATTAACATGAAACCAAAAAAAGAGCCTGAATAGCCAAAGCAATACTGAGGGGAAAAAAAAAAGAAAAAAAAAAAGGCTGTAGACATCACACTATCTGACTTTAAAATATACTGCAATGCTACAATAACCAAAAGAACATGGTATTTGTATAAAAAGAGACACATAGACCAATGAAACATAATACAGACTGCAGAAACAAATCCTTATTTACAGCCAACTGATTTTTGACAAAGGCTCCAAGAAAATACATTGTGGAAAGGACACCTTCCTCAATAAATGATTCTGGGAAAACTGGATAACCATATGCAGAGGAATGAAACTGGACCCATATCACTCATCATATACAAAAATCAACTCAAGTTGAATTAAAGACTTAAAAAGAAGACTCAAAACTATAAAATTAAGCTAGATGGCATGGCTCATATCTGTAATCTCAGCATTTTGGAAAGCTGAGGTAAGAGGAACCCTTGAGTCCTGGAATTGAGACCAGCCTGGACAACATAGTGAGACTTCATCTCTACAAAAATTTTTAAAATTAGCCATGCATGGTGGCATGTGCCCATAGTCCTAGCTACTCAGAGGGGTAAGGCAGGAGAATTGTGAGCCCAGGAGTTTGAGACTGCAGTGAGCTATGATCACACCTCTGCACTCCAGCCTAAGTGACAGAGTGAGACCTTGTCTCGAACAACAACAATAAAAACTACTAAAAGAAAACACAGGAGATCTTGGTGTAGGCAAAAATTTATGGATAAGATTTCAAAGGCACAGGCAACTAAAACAAAAATAGACAAATAGGAATATATTAAAGTAAAAAGCCTCTGTACAGCAAAGAAAAAAAATTAGTAAAGTGAAGAGACAACCTGCTGAATGGGAGAAAATATTTGTAAACTATTCATCTAACAAGGAACTAATATCCAGAATATACAATGAATTCAAACAACTCAACAGTAAAAAGCAAATAATCCCATTAAAAAGTGGACAAAGGACATTAATAGACAAATCTCAAAAGAACACATATAAATGGCCAACATATATACAGAAAAATGCTCAAATCACTAATCATCAGGAAAATGCAAATGAAAACTACATTGAGATATCATCTTATCCCAGTTAGAATGGCTATTACTAAAGAAACAAAAAATAACAGGTGCTGCTGAGGAGGCAGAGAAAAGGAAACGCTTACGCATGGTGGGCAGGAATGTGCATTAGTAACAGCCACTATGGAAAACACTATGGAGATTTTTTTTAATTAATAAAAATAGAACTACTATATGATCCAGCAATCCCATATTGGGTATTTATCCAAAGTAAAAGAAATCTGTATAATACTGGATATGTGCACCCCTATGTTTATTGCAGCACGATTCACAATAGCAAAGATAAGGATTCAACATATTCATTCATTAGTGGATGAATGGATAAAGACGATGATATATACATATACACACACACACACACACACATATACATACATACACACACACACAATGGCCATTAAAAAGAATGAAATCATCTCACTTGCAGCAACATGATGGAGCTGGAGGCATTATGTTAAATGAAATAAGTCAGGCATAGAAAAACAAATATCGCATGTACTCATTTATATGTGGGAGCCAAAAAAGCAGATAGCATGGCGGTAGAGAATAGAATTAAGCTACCAGAGGCTGGAAAAGGTGTGTGGGAGTGAGTAGGGGAAATAAGGAGAGGTTTGTTGATGGTTACAAAAAAATAGTTAAATAGAAAGAGTAAGTTCTAATGTTTGATAGCAGAATAGGGTGACTATAGTTAACAGCAATGTATATTTCAAGATATCTAGAAGACAGGATTTGATATGTTCCAATCACATAGAAATAATAAATACTCCAGATGATGGATGTGCCAAATACCCTGGCTTGGTCATTATACACTCTATGCATGTAATATGTATTCTATATTTAACATGTAAATACATACAAATATGTATCAATGAAAAAAATCAATAGTCAAAAAAGCAAGAACAAAACATTATGTTTCAATGTATATGTTTGCATTTCTGCAACTGATATGGTTTGGCTGTGTCCCCACCCAAGTTTCATCTTGAATTGTTACTCCCACAATCTCCATGTGTTGTGGGAGGGACCTGGTGGGAGGTAATTGAATCATGGGGGGTGGGTTTTTCCCATGCTGTTCTTGGTATAGTGAATATGTCTCATGAAATCTGATGGTTTTGTAAAGGACAATTCTCCTGCACACGCTCTCTTATCTGACCTCATGTAAGGTATGCCTTTGCTCCTCCTTCACCTTCTGTCATGACTGTGAGGCCCCCACAGCCATGAGGAACTGAGTGTCCACTAAACCTCTTTGTCTTAATGAATTACCCAGCCTCAGATAAGTCTTTATTAGCAGCATGAGAATGGACCAATACAGCAACTAAAAGTAAAACTAAGTATTCTCACACAGTGATTTTGTACATATGCTAGAATCCATTCCTTGCTTATCCAAGCCATCGATATGTTGATTTTTGTACCTACAACACACTGGTTTTTATGGTAGTCTTAGAACACATCTTTATGTACAGTGGTCTGTGCCCCCCTCACTTTTGCAAAATTTTGCTGGCTAGTGTTATGATTTTATTTTCCAAGATGAATGTCAGAAAGCATGATCTTCTGAAAACATGATAATGAGGCTTATAATGTAATTACATTAAACATACAAATTAAATTTATAATAATTCAGTTGTGTTCTGGAGCCATTTCCTGCCAGCTTGGGAAAGCTGATTGTTAAATATTCCAGAATTTTGCCAAGTAGTTTCAGATTCTTGCTATCTTGAAATAGGCCATGGTAGGAGTTTTTATACCATGGAAATCAGAAATTAAGACATGAAAAATAAATAAATGTGGTATCCTGGATAGGATCCTAAAATAGAGAAACAAATTAATCAAATAAAGTATCAACTTAGTGGCTTGTTAGTTGTGACAAATATACCATGGTAATAGAAGACATTAACAATAGGAGAAACTGGGTTTAGGATCCATAGAAACTCTGTACTATCTTTACAGCCTTTATGTAAATCTAGAATTATTCTAAAGTGAAAACGTTTTACATTTGAAAAACAGTAAAAGCATGGACTTCAAGTAAATTTTTAGAAAGAAAACTTATGAGGAAAATTACCTGAAAAATCCAGAAAATGATACATTTTACAAGTCTACTAAGCAGATCCCTTCAAAGAACATAATATCATAAGAAAACCATTCTGTGTTTCTATCATTCTAAGGTAAGGACCTTTTTTTTTTTTTTTTTTAGATGAAGTCTTGCTCTGTCGCCCAGGCTGGAGTACAGTGGCCAGTGATCTTGGCTCACTACAACCTCCACCTCCCAGGTTCAAGCAATTCTCCTGCCTCAGCCTCCCAAGTAGCTGGGATTACAGGTGCCTGCCACCATGCCCAGCTAATTTTTGTATATTTAGTAGAGACGGGGTTTTACCATGTTGATAAGGCTGGTCTTGAACTCCTGACCTCAAGCAATCCACCTGCCTCAACCTCTGAAAATGCTGGGATTACAGGCGTGAGCCATCGCACCCAGCCAGGATCATTGTATTAAAAGAAACTTAGGAGCCATCAGAATCATGCAATGTATGACCCATCCGTAAAAAGTATTTTGAGAAATTTTGAAAAATGTTTATATATGATGGGTATTAACTGATATTTGGGAATATTTTTTAACTCTGTTGGGTCTGATAATAGTATTGTGGCTAGGTAGAAAAATATCTACTTTTAGAGACTTGTGTTTAAATATTGAGGGTAAAATGTCAGGAAGTGTGTAATTTACTTTAAAATCATTCAACAGAAATAAACAAATTATGCAAAATATGAGTGTTCATTATGCTGCTTTCTGTAAGTTAGAAATTCTCCATAATTTTCCACTTTTCAGGAGTTATTGAAGGAATATGCAAAGATTTTACATATTAAGCAAGGAATGAACACAGTAGAAAAGTGGCAGTTGTGTTCAGGCAGGTAGAAGACTGGCCTGAGACAGTGACCCCCAATTTTCCAATATTCATGGCCATTAAGGCTTCCAGAAGTCGCTTCCACATTTTTTGGGTATCTTTTTTGGTATCAATTTTCTGTACTAGTCCATTTTCACGCTGCTGATAAAGACAACAGAGACTGGGTAATTTACAAAAGAACACAGTAGGGGATATGTAAGGTAGCTAAGAATACTGGCTGGTTACCTGGTCTGTGAGATATCCACATGACTCTATAGCAGAGAGCTACAAAGCTGACTTCTAAACCCAGGACCTTGTCAGACCTTGAGGGATAGGTCCAGTGAAACCCCTGTACCGCAGTGGGTCCCAGCATTATGAAAGCAGTCATCTCACTGATCACCCAAGTGTGATTGTATTAATTTTTTTGACGCTTGCAACAAAGACTCATTAGTACTTTACTGAGTGGAGAGTTTGTTACATGTATCTTTTAAATCAGTCATCATTCACAGTTTTGTGTGCTTTCTCTGTGGAAGAGCATAAGAAAGGGCAAAATGCAGAGTACTGAAACTCCGGACTCCAGAATCAGGTGCACTTGAGTTTGAAATCCACCTCTACTGCTACCTAATTTGGTCCTTGACATGTTACTTAAAATCTCTAACACTAAGTTTACTTATTTATATAGTCAGAAAAATAATATCTATTTCAGCATCATTGGAGGATTAAATATCAATGCATATAAAACTCCTAACATATAGTTTTTAAATTTTTAAATTCTTTTTTTTATTTTTTAGCTGGCCATGCCCGGCAGGCATGCCTATAATTTTATGCTCATTAAACTACATGCTGTTTTCCACAATAATTGTGTTTTTTATTTCTCCTTTTACATCTAATAGTTTGGATTTTAGATGCTTAATATTATACCTTTTCCATGCATTCAAATACATGCCTCATTATGTCGCTATACATAATATTCTTCATAAATATATTTACTTTGGAAATTAATATCACATTTGCTTTATTTTTGTTGGTTTTCTAAATAAATCTTTATCCATCCTTATTTTTATTTTTTTGTTTGCTAATTTATTTTGAGTGTTTTTCTAGCCATCTTTTAACACTTAACCAACAGATATCCAGAAAGAGGAAGCTGAGAGACTAAAAGGAAGAGATAATAAAAGAGTTAAAGAATTGCTGAATTCAAGTCTCGATGCTATGGGATCCTTGCAATGTTGCTTCACCAGCTGGAAACCCCTGTGGCCAGTGGTGCCTTTGCCTAAGTTTTGCTCTGGCCTGGTGGGCTTGTTTTGCCCACCCAACCTAGCAGGCTGCACTCAGCTTCCACTACTGGCTGGACCCCATGCCTGCCAAAGGTGAGCCAGGAGTGGAGTGTGAGGAGCAAGTGAGCAAGCGTGGGGTCCAGCCACAGTGCACACTGGCTGCAGCAGGGCAGGCAGCTCCAGGCACCAGCATGGGTGCCGGCTCCCTGGGAGGTTACAATTGAACTAGGCGTACCACAAGCAGCTTCCACAGCTGACATTGGAGAATGCAGTGTCACACCCAGAAGCCTGGAGACACCAGGAACTGCAGAGCCCCAAAGAGGGTGTCACAGCCCTGGCTCCCAGGTCTAGGTTCCCTGAAGGGCGATAGCTCTTCTCTCTTTCTCTCCTCTTTTCCTTCTCAAGCACAACATGGTGGACAAGGGGAGTGTTTAAGCCCTGTTTGTATTACAGTTCTTTTAGCTCTGCCATTCAGCAGGTCCTGAGTTCTTGTCCTGCATCCAGAAAGAATGAAGAACACAGACAAGTGGAGGGTGAGCAAGATGAAGAGGAGTTTTATTGAGCAATAGAACAGCTCAGAGTAGACCCACAGTGGGCAGCTCCTCTCCATAGCCAGGGTGTCTCAACAAGTGTTCAGCTCTCAACAGAGATGGTAGCTCCTCTGTGCAGCTGGTCATCCCATAATCTCCTCAGCTGTCAGCAGAGAGGAGACCCTGGGGTGGGCACCTCATCTCTGCAGCTGGTCATCATGTCATCTCCTTGAGTCTGGCTGAGTCCAGGGCTTTTATGGGCCTCACATGGGAGGAAGTACATGCTGATTGGTCCATGGGCAGCTGAGAAAAGGCACCACAAGTTCTCACTTCAACCCATGGTACTGGCAGCCTGGCCCCCAGGCTTCAGACCCTTGTGGGCTTGGAGGCTGGGCTTAACTGTGGACCCATCTCCTTCCACCCAGGAGCCTATTTGCCTTTTGGCATCATTTATGGTACCCAGGCTATTTGTGCCAAGGGACACCTGCAGACCAGTGCTGAGCTGCCCTCAGCCCCCTTTTGGCCTCCCTCCTGTGCTCGTTGGCACCCAAAATCTGGAGGGAGCCAAGGTGACAGTGGGCTAATGTGTCAGTGCTCCCTGAGTATGCACACCAGAGAGGGTTGCAATAGCACTGAAGCTCGGCCTCAACTTTGCTTCATGATTGGAGTGGGTGCTGACAGTGGGGAGAAGCCAGACAGCAGGAGCAGGTATTTCTGAGCCTGCAGGGGGAAGAGGGAATCCCCAGGCTTCCCCAGGGCATAGATGCCTGGGTCCACAGTCACAGCTTGGGTAGCTACAGCTGAGTATGGGAGGGTAGGACTCCTTCATGCTCCTGGTTCCCAAGAGCACAGGGGTGCCCAGGTTGCAGCTGTGGCTTGGACTGCTGCAGGTGCACCTGGGGAGCTCTCATCTGACAGACTCAGAAGGGGTGGAGCTCCCTACTTGTCCCTGGCTCCCACTGGTTCCCTGGACCATGCAGCCCCAGTCACACCTCCTCTCTGTATTTTCCCTGCAGTGGTCAGGGGCAAGGTACAGGTAGGTGGTGCAGTGTCCTTGACCAATCCCACACAAACAAACCCAATATTCCTGGGGCCAGCCCCACGAGTCCCACCTGCACCTTCAGTCAAGTGCTTGTGGGGCCCCAGATGCAGTGGTAGCAAGGTTGAGGTCGCAGCAGAGGCTCTGGGCCTGGTAGCGGGTCCTGCCCAGCCGTGTGAGGGTGGGGGGTGGTGCGGTCGGTTGCCTTGGGGTTGTGGGGCACAGAGGACCTACTGCCACCACTGCTCCAGATAGCCCACCATTGCCATCATTGAGATTGAAAAATCTCCAGAGCAATGCATGGCAAAAGACAGAAACCTAGTTATATTCTCATACTATCTTTTGGAACCTCATGGATAAAGAGAAAATCCTAGAAGCCACTACAAAGAAGTGTCTTACTTTAACATATCTCATCTGAATCCCAGAAACCAGTAGTTCTCAAGTTCTGGGAGAAAATAAATTGGGGTCTAAAATTGTATATGTAGGCATATTAGTGACATTAAGTGAAAAATGAAGATATTTCAAGTATTCAAGAACTTAGAATATTGACTTTCCACACAGAACCCCACTCCCACCTTTTCTTAGGCAGTTACTTGAAGTCATTTAGAAGCAAAACAAAGGAGTAAACCAGGAAAAGCAAGATGTGGATACAGGAAAGAGTAGATTCAATCCTAGAGCAGTGATGGGAAATTGCTAGATGACAACCAGCAGTCAAGAAGAGTTGAGCAACAAGGGCAGCAGACAGGAGCAGGAGGTTAAAAAGCTTTGGAGAAGCTGGGCACGGTGGCTTACACCTGTAATCCCAGCATTTTGGGAGGCCGAGGCACTTGAATCACTTGAGGTCAGGAGTTCAAGAGCAGCCTGGCCAACATGGTGAAACCCCATCTCTGCTAAAAATACCCACAAAAAAATCAGCCGGGCTTGGTGGCAGGTGCATGAAATCCCAGCTACTGGGGAGGCTGAGGCAGGAGAATCTCTTGGACCCAGGAAACGTAGGTTGTAGTGAACCAAGATGTTGCCACTGCATTCCAGCCCGGGCAACAGAGTGAGATTGCGTCTCAAAAAAAAAAAAAAAAAAAAAAAAGCTCTGGAAATACATCTGCAAGAAACAAAAGGGGAATCCTTGAAACTGTTCCATAGAATTGTAAGGATTAAATGAAATAATATGTATAAAGTGCCTTTCTAATAATTGTTTTAATAGTAATTGTTATTATGTTCTTTTTGTTGAACTCCAAGGAAAAGAAAGATGTTGAGTTAAGGAGATACAGACGTGCACATAAAAAATTGAAATGTGGCAAGAGTGAATGCTATAATACAGGTAGATTCAACATACATTGGACACAAAAAGTTGGGAAAGGCCAGTTCTGCTCAGAAACATCTAGAAAGATCTCACAAAAGGAATTACGTTTCAAAGGAGTCCCCATGGGAACATGGGAGGTGATAGAAATCTAGCAGGCTTCATGAGAGGGGTAAAGGTGGGGTAGAATAAAGAATGTAGTAGTCTTAGGCTGGGTGTGGTGGCTCACGCCTATAATTCTAGCACCTTGGAGGCCGAGGCAGGCAGATCACGAGGTCAGGAGATTGAGACCATCCTGGATAACATGGTGAAACCCCATCTCTATTTAAAAAAAAAAAATACAAAAATTAGCTGGGCATGGTGGTGGGTGCCTGTAGTCCCAGTTACTTGGGAGGCTGAGGCAGGAGAATGGTGTGAACCCAGGAGGCAGAGCTTGCAGTGAGCAGAAACTGTGGCTCTGCTCTCCAGCCTGGGCAACAGAGCAAGACTCTGTCTCAAAAAAAAAAAAAAAAAAAAAAAAAGAATGTAGTAATCTTAGAGAAAAAATGGGTAGTTTAGTGATATCTTAATGATAATTTAATATCAGAAAAAATTAAGCCACTTTACATCTATTTTATAGTAATGCTAAGCCACCATGGTAGAGTTAAAATGCATAATTCTATGTTTTCTGTGCCCCAGAAATATTTACGTGCATATCTTAAAAAATAAAAGGTTTCTTTCTGGTATTAAAAGAAATTCCATACATTTTATACAATCTATTCAAAATGTACTTTACCTTATTGTTCTGTAATTCATATATATAAAACTTATGGTCTACCCATTTCCTCCACAAGACATCTCATATTCTTCCTACAAATAAAAGTTTCCTCTTGTTATTCCCCAACATATCATCTTCATAGACTTCATCTTTTTCTTAAGAAATCCTACATATCCTTCCAAGTCTATCAAACTTGTTTTTCATAAAATCTCAGCCCAACTGAGTGCCGCATGATCTCAAATAAGTTCCCTTCATTTTAACCATGTATTCAGTACATAATCAGGGACTTGATCATTTCAACAGATCACTCTTTATAATGCTGTCTCTTTGCTCATTTAGTTATTGACAGAATTGTTTCCTGTAGTGGTAGGACTGATCCTGCTTTCTTGCCGGCTGTCAGCTGAGGGCTATTCCCAGCTTCTAGAGGCCAGTCACATTATTTGACTCATGGTCCCCTTTCTCTAACTTCAAAGCCAGCCATAAGAAATTGAATCCCTCTCATGTTTTGAACTCTCTTCCTTCTATGTCATCTGACTCAGTTAGAGAGATTGTCTGCTTTTAAGGATCAATATGATTAGACTGGGCCCACCCAAATAATCCAGTGGGAGAACCTCCACGTCTCAGATTCCATATACTTGATCACATCTGCAAAGTCCCTTTTACAATGAAAAGTAAGGTATCCATAAATTCTGGGAATTAGAGTTTGGACCTCTTACAGGTATGGGGAAATTATTCTGCCTACCATATACAATATACTGTATTTATACACTAGATTAAACTATAGACTCAAACCATCTAGCACTTCACACAAAGTCTTACATATTGTAAATAAATCATACAATATTTATTACATGCTGTACATAGACTCTACTATATGTATAGTCTATACTATAGGCTCTTTGAGATCCATCCAGTTGTCATAGAGTCATACACATTCTACACGTTCAGATTACATTTATGGATTATTGATATGGTTTGACTGTGTCCCGATCCAAACCTCATCTTGAGTGGTAAATTCCACAATTCCCACGTGTCATGGGAGGAACCAGGTGGGAGGTGATTGAATTATGAAGGCAGGTCTTTTCTGTGCTGTTCTCATGATAGTGAATGAGTCTCACGATATCTGATGGTTTTAAAAACAAGGAGTTTCTCTGCATGAGCTCTCTTTTTGCCTGCTGCCATCCACATAAGATATGACTTGCTCCTCCTTGCCTTCCACCATGATTATGAGGTCTCCCCTGCCATGTGGAACTGTAAGTCCATTAAATGTCTTTCTTTTGCAAATTGCCCAATCTTGGCTATATCTTTACCAGCAGTGTGAAAATGGACTAATACAGAAAACTGGTAACAAAATAGTGGGGTATTGCTAAAATGATACCCGAAAATGTGGATGGGTAACAGGCAGAGGTTGGAACAGTTTGGAGGGCTCAGAAGAAGACAGGAAAATGTGGGAAAGTTTAGAACTCCCTAAAGACTTGTTGAATGGCTTTGACCAAAATGCTGATAATAATATGGACAATGAAATCCAGGCTGAGATGGTCTCAGATGGAGATGAGGAATTTGTTGGGAACTGGAGCAAAGGTGACTCTTGTTATGTTTTGGCAAAGAGATTGGTGGCATTTTGTCTCTGCCATAGAGATTTGTGGAACTTTGAACTTGAGAGAGACAATTTAGGGTATCTAGGAGAGAAATTTCTAAACAGAAAAGCATTTGAGAGGTGACATGAGTGCTGTTAAAGTCATTCAATTTTAAAAAGGAAATAGAGTATAAGAGTTTGGAAAATTTGCAGCCTGACAATGCAATAGAAAAGAAAATCCCATTTTCTAAGAAATAATTCAAGCCAGCTGCAGGAATTTGCATAAATAATGAGGAACCAAATGTTAATCCCCAAAACAATGGGGAAAATATCTCCAGTGTATGTTAGAGATCTTTGCTGCAACCCCTCCCATCACAGGCCTGGAAGATTAGAAGTAAAAAATTGTTTCTTGGACCTGGCCCAGGGTTCCTCTGCGGTGTGCAGTCTAGGGATTTGGTGGCCTGCATCCCAGCTGCTCCAGCTGTGACTAATAGGGGCCAAGGTACAGCTCAGGCTGCTGCTTCAGAGGGTGGAAATCCCAAGTCTTGGCCGCTTCCATGTGGTGTTGAGCCTGCAGGTGCACAGAAGTCAAGAACTGAGGTTTGGAAACCTCCACCTAGATTTCAGAGGATGTATGGAAACACCTGGATGCCCAGGCAGAAGTTTGCTGCAGGGATGTAGCCCTCATGAAGAACCTCTGCTAGGGTAGCACAGAAGGGAAATGTGGGGTTGAAGCCCCCACACAGAGTCCCTACTGGGGCACTGCCTAGTGGAGCTGTGAGAAGAAGGTCACCATCCTACAGACCCCAGAATGACAGATCCACTGCCAGCTTGCACCATGCACCTGGAAAAGCTGCAGAGACTCAGCATCAGTCTGTGAAAACAGCCAGAAGGGAAATATACCCTGCAAAGCCACAGGGGCAGAGCTGCCCAAGGCCATGGAAGTCCACCTCTTACATCAGTGTGTTCTGGATGTGAATCATGGAGCCAAAGGAGATCATTTTGAAGCTTTAAGATTCAACTGCCTCACTGGATTTTGGACTTGCATGGGGCCTGTAGCCCCTTTGATTTGGCCACTTCCTCCCATTTGGAATGGCTGTATTTACCCAATGCCTGTACTCCCATTGTATCTAGGAAGTAAATAACTTGCTTTAGATTTTACTGGCTCATTGATTTTACTTGCCTTGTCTCAGATGAGATGTTGAACTGTGGACTTTTGAGTTAATGCTGAAATGAGTTAAGACTTCAGGAGACTGTTGGGAAAGCATGATTGGTTTCGAAACGTGAGGACATGAGATTTCGGAGGCGTCAGGGCAGAATGACATGGTTTGGCTGTGTCCCCACCCAAATCTCATCTTGAATTGTAACTCCCAGAATTTGCACATCGTGGGAGGAACCCAGTGGGAGGTGATTAAATTATGGGATGGGTATTTCCTGCACTGTTCTCATGATAGTGAATGATGCTCATGAGATCTGATCATTTTAAAAACAGGAGTTTCTCTGCATAAGCTCTCTTTTTGTCTGCCACCATCCATGTAAGATATGACTTACTCTTCCTTACCTTCCTCCACAATTGTGAGGCCTCCCCAGCCACGAGAAACTGTAAGTCTATTAAATCTCTTTCTTTTGTAAATTGTCCAGTATCAAGTATGTCTTTATTGGCAGCATGAAAATGGACTAATACAATTATTTTAAATGTTATGAGAAGAATCCTTCATCTTTTTTAGTTCAAGTTTTCTCCCTATTGTTTTCTTCATTGTCTCTGGCAAAAATACTAATGCCTTCTTTAGAGGAAATATAAATAGTCCTGTAATTTTTAGGGCATCCATCAACCTGATGCTGTTACAACTCCTCTATCCTTCTACAGTTTATCATTTAAAAAATCACTCTTATTTTCTATTTTTCCTTCTTTAAGCCATAGTTACAATTTCCTCTTCACTTTCTTTTTCTAATAAAAGTATTATTCTTTTCATTCATCCCTCCCCATTACCCTTTGCAACTTACCCTTTATAATAGAATATTTCAATTCTGGCCGGGTGTGGTGGCTCATGCCTGTAATCCCAGCACTTTGGGAGGCTGAGGCGGGCCGATCACCTGAGGTCGGGAGTTCGAGACCAGCCTAACCAACATGGAGAAACCCCGTCTTCACTAAAAATACAAAATTGGCCAGGTGTGGTGGCACATGTCTTTAATCCGAGCTACTAGGGAGGCTGAGGCAGAAGAATCGCTTGAACCTAGGAGGCGGAGGTTGCAGTGAGCCGAGGCTGTGCCATTGCACTCCAGCCTGGGCAAAAAGAGTGAAACTCCATCTCAAAAAAATAAAAAAGGAAAAGAAAAGAAAAAGAATATTTCAATTATTTGAAGAAAGCTCATTAAGATACCAAAGAGTTAAGAATGAAATGTCATTTGCTGGATCAATTTGATCTGAAACACAAGGATAATGTTCCCAGCTGTGGCATCTGGGTCCTTGGCAATTTCATCAGACAGTGCCAGCCGTTATTGTAGAGTTCTGGGCTTGTCATGAGGATTAAGCTGTTCCGCAGCTGTTTCTGCCACCTCAATGCAGCATAGTATAGGTTGGCTTTCAATTTTTCCTCAGAATAATACCTATTTTTCTCCCTGTTTATATTTTGTTAAACTATCTAGTAGATTTGGTTTTAGATAGAGTCTGCATTCCAACACTTGCCTTCAGAGGGGTGAGAACATGCATCATATTCACTTTTGATAGAATTTCAATATGAATATAATTTCCTTTGCAAAAAAGTAAAATGAAGTTTCTAGTGCTTTTGTTCTACGCATTTTTGTTTACTTTGTTAAGCATTTTATCAGCAGTGTGAAAATGGACTAATACAGAAAAGTAGTAACAAGAGAGTGCTGCATTGCTAAAAAGATACCAGAAAATGTGGAAGCAACTTTGGAACTGGGTAACAGACAGAGGTTGGAACAGTTTGGAGGGCTCAAAAGAAGACAGGAAAATGTCTTTCAACTCAAGTGCAAGTATGACTTTTTAATAAAAGCAGTCAAACAAAATCTAAAATAAGCACATTCCTTTGTTAAATAATTTTTTAAATGCTCAAGTTACTTGTTTAAGTAACTTTTCTAATCTGTTGTTACTGTCAACACATAAAATAGAAAGTGTTCCTTAATAGAGTATTTGGTGAGTGTACTCTTTATCTCTCTCATGAATTCATTTGCTGACTACAGTTGTTAAATTGCTAACTAACCATCAGTGTCAAAACGATTGATCTAGTGTATTCATTCTCAACTTAATTCTAATGTTCTCTAAGCAGCCTCATTCCTTTTAACAGCTCAAAATGAGATATACTATAGAATCACAGATTTTAAAACTGTGATGAACTTAGAAATTATTTGTGTTTCCATTTATTTTACAATCAAACTGAGAGTCAGTAAAATTAAATAATATGCCCAAAGTCATCACACAAATCATAAGTGGCAGCACCAAACCCAGAATGCACTCCTTCTGAGTCCTAGCCTAGTACACTTCCTACAATCCTACACTGTCTCACCCTAGCCTAAGTCCATAGTCCAAGATTCTTAGTTCTTCACTGTCTGAAACCAATCTTTTACCTGGCCCACTCTCTCCTCCTATCTATTACTTTTTCAAGATGTTTACCTCACCAGACCTTTCTCTCCCTCTACTCTGTTTCTACCTCTTAGTTTCCAGTTCTCCTAAGTGATTCCAAGAGAACTCTACAGACACAGTGGGCTACCTTAAATCTTCTATGGAGAGTGATTTCCTGTCATTAAAAAGCTGAAACAACAAACCTATGTCTATCTACTAATGATGAAAAAAACACCCTTATGGGAGCCAGAATATTCAGAAATCATGAGAAAACTCAGTTTATGACCCTATGCATCTTGAGATGTAGTACCTCTTAAAACAAAGAAGGATGCTACCTATGTAGAATTTCTCATATCATTCTGCATCCCACCCTAGAAATACAAATAATTTCTCACTGTATTCAGCACTCTCCCACCCTAGAAATGTTGTATATAAAGAATTTCCTATGGCATTCTGCATTCTACTCAGTCTGTTCTTTAAATGTGAACTTGAGTCTTCTCTTTTAAACAGATTATTATTATACATTGCCTATTCAATGGGTTTGACTAGTTCTATATTTCACTCACTTTCCTGTTCAGATGTAGCACCTATAATTTCCATTTCTGCAGGCCTGTGAATTGAAATTTTTGCATTTGATTTGGATGGTGATTAACTGTTTCATTAGGTAGCTGTTCTCAGAGAACAAGACAAAAATATTTCTCTGCAGATTAGGTGTTACTGAAGAAATAATTAAGTCAGAATCCATCAAAGTGTGGCACAGCCCCACAAACAGAAGATGCGCATGCTGCTAAATTCGTTGTGTCAAGAGATTTCAGATCGATAATATCCACACTCAGCTCCCTTAGGCATTTAGTTGTGAAGTACAGACTATGTACTTCCGTACAAGAGAAGAATATTTCTTGAGATGTTTATAAACAAGGTAGTTAGCAACCAAAAGGCAACCTGAAAAATAAACCTGCTGAAAATAACAGAGTAATGTCTTTGCCAAAAAGACTGGTAAAGGAGAGGGCAAATACTGATAAAAGTAAAAATCTCCAAAAGTAAGTACAAAAAAAAAAAAAAAAAAGTTTTCCTATTGACTCCACTTTAAAGTGTACATAATGTAAATTAAAGAAACAAGAAAGAAAATATTGCATTTGGGTAAACAAGATTATGTTAAAGGGCAAAAATAGTCAACATGTATTGAGGTTTAATTACATGGCATTGGATAAAAGTCAAACTTGGCCAGGCGTGGTGGCTCATGCCTGTAATCCCAGCACTTTGGGAGGCCAAGGTGGGCAGATCACGAGGTCAGGAGATCGAGACCACCCTGGCTAACACGGTGAAACCTCATCTCTACTAAAAATACAAAAAATTAGCCGGGCATGGTGGTGGGCACCTGTAGTCCCAGCTACTCGGGGGGCTGAGGCAGGAGAATGGCGGGAGCCCGGGAGGCGGAGCTTGCAGTGAGCCGAGATCACGCCAGCCTAGGTGACAAGGTGAGATTCGGTCTCAAAAAAAAAATAAAAACAAAAAAGTTAAACTTTGTATTATCCTTGTTTGCTTAAAGTTTGTAATCTAAACAATAGTGCCAAAAGCATAAATGTAAAAAAGTCAGCCTGATTTATGCAAAGAATATTTTATATTTTTTTTACCTTACTATTTGGGAATATTTTCAAGTTATACTTACAGTGCTATTGAATTTTCTCAGGGAAAGAGTGTATGAAGGAAAATAGAGGACAGGTAAGAACAAGTTATGCATTGATAAGGATGCCAAAATAAAAAGGGACGGAAATTTAATGCATGATATGGCATCTTTCTTGTTAAGGCCTAACATAATAAATCAAACACATCTAATGGTGCAGGTCTCAAGACCAGTTCAAACCTCTCTGCCTCCTGAATCTCAATCATTAACCTAAAATTTAGCTTAATTTGAACCCAGTAGAGTAGAGTACTCATAAGCCTCTCTAGGCATAAACCAGAAGCAGCCCTGGTTGGCCCATCAACCATCTCAGACTCCCAGATATCTTTGAAACATGAGTCCTTCTGGACCAGATCTGTTCTTCATAATTTAAAACAGAAACAGCTTAATTTTCTGGAGGCAGAAAGGAGGGAGCGATTTTTACCTTACGAGGTTTCTCTACAGAATAAGTTTCTACAAAAAGACCTGTTCATCCATTTATTAAAATGTCAAGAAAAAAATTAATGACAATGAAATTCTGTAGCCCAAATATAAATAAACATATAGTTCAATTGTCTGTTATTGAATACGATTTTACTAGGGGTTTTAAAAATTGTGGTGAACATCTCATTCCAATCAGTACATTTGGATCTATCAGGCGATACTCCAGTGCAATGATCAGACAGCTGTGTCTTCACCTGCCAGCATGCAGGCTGTGTTTCATAAAATTCTCTAAAATTTTATGTGAAAACAAATGAGAAAATGATGTAGGGAAGGCTGACCTAGAAATTGTTAAATAAATGCAAGGAACATGCTCCTGAAACAAAAATGAGGGAAAAAAAATGAAAAATATTTTATCTCAAAAGAAAGCCAAGATAAATCATTGTCATTGTTTTTTTCTCCTATGTAAAATAATTGTTAAATAAAATACTATTTTTGTTTTGATACTTACTGGTGGAGACTAACTGCTACTACACTGACCTTTTAGAAACAATGTACAATCCATAGTTATGTGTTTCTTTTTCTTTCTATCAAACTCAATCCTTTTCATACTAAACATCCATCTTATTTTATTTCATCTGACAGGCCTACTCACTGAATATGAAACACTCTCAGAATATGGAACACACATAAGACTTGAGTAATGGATCGTCTAGACAACAACTAATAACAGATCCTCTGAGTAATACAAATACCCATCAGACCAAAGTAGAAATATACCATAACTTCTAGTGAGTCATTGGGAGTTACATGCATTTCCTAGTTAGTGTTTTTCACAAGTCATAAGACTACAGAAACACTTCCCTGTGATATGAACTGCATAAAATGAATTGTTTTGATCTGAGAGTCAAAGCCATTTGCTTAGGTTGAGCAACACTATTTCATGTGCCAAGGCTGCAGTTTGTCCAACCATTTTCAGAAGCACATTAAAATGCCCTAATGTCCCTATGGATTTTTCCCCTCCACTGAATGAGATCCAAGTTAATGAGAACCATTGAATCTACTTTAGTTGAGTCTCTTAACTGAGTTTCTTCAAGTTTCTTTCTCGATGCCTTTTGAGATTTTTTATTTGTTCCATCAGAGTAGCCCTGAATTAAAACCTTTGCTGCTCTATGAAATTCATGATAAAACAAAGATACCTGACAGTATTTAGAGGTTAAGTGAATATGATCTGCCACTGACCATGTACATCATTGTATGAAAATGCAGCTTGATGCAATGTCTAAGCTGCTGTGACATTCAAGTTTTAAGTGATGTTCAAGGAGATGGAAGGATTGGCTCCACACATATCCCAATACGCACTGGTCTTCTGTCTGTTAACTTACTAATGAACCATGATTGAGTAAAGTAATGAAGAGTTTACAGAAAGCCCCAGGAAACTAATTTCCAATTTTGCAACCAGCAGGCTTTAACTGCACTGCAGTCTTTGCTAATTTTGTCTGGAGGTGGATTTGGATACTAAATGCCATCCCTGACTTGTGATTCAGAGAGACTTTTCTAATTGCCATATATTTGCCCAGTAATGCATGTCTCTTCATAAGATACATTTCATTTCTCTCTTTGGTTGTTATAAAAAGGCTGAGTACCTAAAAGTTGCTAAAATGGAAAATAAATTTTAACCACTTTGAAAATTAGAAGCATTGAAAAGCACCAATGTTATGTCTGACCTATATTGAGGCAAGAAACAAAATGTAAGAGAATGGTCTCCAATTGATTTATGACAAAATTAAGCAAAAATGTGTAAAACAATTATGTATCATTTGTTTCTATGGTTTAAATGAGATTATTTCTAATGTAATTCAGTGTGCATAATTCACTCATTATAATTTTGAATTATAATAAGCTGCAGTCTAATATTTTTAAAAATATCCTTTATATATACAACAAACCTAAACTTTTAAATTTGCACAAATTGGAGCTGCTGGCAGGCAAAAATGTGAAGCTGATAGTAACACTTTCATGTCACACAGGAGCCCCTAAAGTAAATCTCAGACACACTGGCATATGCTTGTGTGTCACTGACTAGTCAATTTGTTTAAGAAATATTTGTTCTTTACAAATACTGGTAAGTGTGTGAGTACATCCCTTTCTGATTCTAAGGAAATTGTCAGTTTTTCACTTTTGGTTATTAGAGAAGCATCAAAGTATAATTTATTTCTATACAGACAACTTAAAATTGCGTTCTGCTTTAAGAATGAGTAGGGAAAACCCCTCTTAAATCTGCCTTTAATGATTCAAAGGAAATGCTCATAAAGATAAAGGAAAAACAAGACACATTCATGCTGGTGTGGTAAAGACATAGGTCAATATCCATCAGTAATCACCAGGCAGGTGAATGAAGCAGATTTCCTGCAGATGAGGATAAAAATCTTTTAACTGGAAGTCGTAGTATGGAATAAAACTAATTTCTCCTTTTATTCTAACTTCCATTAACACCCACCTTTCAAAGTATCTGTAAATGATCTCTCACCATCAAGAGCCCCCTCTGGTTAAATATATCAAAGAAATGGGAGTCTGTCAATAGCTTTTCAAGATGCTGAGTTGTGCTACTCAATTAGGAAAAAATAAAAAGAAGGAACAAAGCTTTTTCCTTTTTTTTTTCATTTAAAAGGTGAAGAAACTAAAACACATCATGCAGATGAAAATGGCTCTAGACGTTCTGGCTGTAACATTATCACTGAAATCCTTTCCCACTTGTTCCAGCTGAGTGAAGACTGCAGGCCTCTTGTGGATAAAAATCTAAATGCTTCAATGGCAGTGAAATACCCATATGCCCATCTGTATTAGCAAAGCTGGACATTTCTTTTGCATTTTCTTTGTTTGGGTAAGAGGCCTACTTTAAATTATAACATACAAGAAGGTAAGTTATGTAAACCTCAAAGCCTATGTACTTTAAATAACCTTTCACAAATTTTAAATTCTTTTTAGCTTTCACAGTTCCATGCTTGTCCAGAGTCCAGCTTAATAAATGCTGACACTCCTGGCTCAGTTTAATTAACAATGAGCAGGTTGTGTGAAAACACAGTGGGAGCACTGAAGCAGGGCTATGTAGTGCTCCAAGCATGATACTGTCAATCAAGTACTTAAGTCCAGCCGGAAGCCAGCTTTCAAAGAAGCCCTGGGTGAGATATTCTGGCAAACTCTCTGCTGGCAGGGCATTTTCATTGAAAGTACTTTCCATTTGCTCCATACCAATAACTGCCTACACATTTCATAATAATTCTAATAACTTAAATTTTGGAACCTATCCAGAATTTACAAGGGCTTTTCATGAATTATCTCACACAAGCCTGCTAACACCAACATACCTGTTTTTGACATAATGAAGTACTGAAGCTGCAGAAAGAAAATGGAATTAACCAAAACCATAAAGTTACCATGAAACACAGCCTAGATTTCAACCTAGTTTTCCAACTCCAAACACATAGCTCTTTCAATTTTACAACAGCTGTCTAGAAAGTTCAAGCACAGGTATGCATGATTGTGACCATTACATATGATGATGGTGGTGGTAAGCCACAGGGCACAGGGCACACCATAACCCTGGTAGCTCTATCCATGTTTTATCTTCTTGCACAAAACTTAAGTGGCATCAAAAAAGTTATAAATGTTTATTGAAAGCAATCAAAAATAAGCTACAGTTTATGAACATAGCAAATCGCCTTCATATTACATAATAGTCTTTCTCATATGATGCAATATGAAACTCCAAATAGATGTCAATAAATAGCATTCCTATTCTTAATTTTTTTAAACTTGCTTACCTACAACCAAAGATACAGCAAATACACCTTAGTTTTTTCTTAAAAGAGGCATGCTAACAATTAATATCAGTTATTAATTGCTGGATGCTAACAATATCAGTTGCTAACAATTAATACCTGGATTAATATCAGTTATTAAAAAAATCATTGAAATCCAAAAAATGAGAGAATGATATATAAATGAAAAGCCATCCTAAAAGAGTGCAATAGGCTAAAAAATGATGTTATTCAATAATATTACCTGATGAGGACAAGCTTAATTCTCAACTCAAATATCGTGTTTTTTTCCCATCATTTAGCTCCGTGTAACTGGATCTCCATCTTTTAACCCATAACACATGGATAAGTAAAAAATAGATTCTGAACTAGATCAGTAATACAAATGGCAATGGAATTTGATAAATTCTTTCATTTTTTTCTAGAAACAACAGGCACTTCGTGTGATTGGTGCTATTTTAGATTTTTTTGAATGTAGACAAATAAACAGAGTTCAATTAAAGATGTAGTGCTCAAAAATGCATTTAACGATCATTTAATTAGTATTTCCTATGCCAGACCAGAGGGAGAATGAAGATGTATAAAACAGATTATTCTCACCTGAAGATACAAAGTCCTACATGATTCCCAAAGCTAAGCAGGGTTGTGTACACAGCAAGATAGGGTGTAAAAGAAATAAAAGGAAACTATCAACAGAATAAACACACAACCTACAGAATGGGAGAAAAGTTTTGCAAACTATGTATCTGACAAAGGTCTAATACACAGCATCTACGGGCAACATAAACAAATTTACAAGAAAAAACAACCCCATTAAAAAGGGGGCAAAGGACATGAACAGACATTTTTCGAAAGAAGACATACAAGCAGCCAACAATCATATGAAAAAAAAAAAAAAACTGAACATCACTAATCATTAGAGAAATGCAAATCAAAGCCACAATGAGACACCATCTCACACCAGTCAGAATGGTTATTATTAAAACGTCAAATAATAACAGATGCTGATGAGGTTGTGGAGAAAAAGGAACGCTTATACACTATTGGTGGGAGTGTAAATTAGTTCCAACATACTGAAAAGTAGTGTGGTGATTCCCCAAAGACCTAAAAACAGAACTACCATTCAACCTAGCGATACCATTACTGAGCATATATACCCACAGGAATATCAATTATCATTCTACCAAAAAGACATATGCATGCATATGTTCATTGCAGCACTATTCACAATAGCAAAGACATGGAATCAACCTAAATGCCCATCAATGACAGACTAGGTAAGAAAAAAATGTAGTGCATACATACCAAGGACTATTATACAGCCATGAAAAAGAATGAGATCAGCCAGGTGTGGTGGCTCACGCCTGTAATCCCAGCACTTTGGGAGGCTGAGGCCGGGCGATCACCTGAGGTTGGGAGTTCGAGACCAGCCTGGGCAACATGAAGAAGCCCCGTCTCTACTAAAAATATAAAATTAGCTGGGCGTGGTGGTGTATGCCTGTAACCCCAGCTACTCAGGAGGGTGGGGCAGGAGAATCACTTGAATCCGGGACGCAGCGGTTCTGTGAGCCAAGATCACACCACTGCACTCCAGCCTGGGCAATGAAAGCGAAACTCCATCTCAAAAAAAAAAAAAAAAAAAAAAGAAATCAATAACTTTTTCAGGGACATGGATGGAGCTGGAGGTCATTATACTTAGCAAACTAACACAGAAACAGAAAACCAAATGCCACATGTTCTTACTTGTAAGTGAAAACTAAATGAGAACACATGGACACATAGAAGGGAACAACAAACACCGGGGCCTTTTGGAGGGTGGAGAGTGAGAGGATGGAGAGGACAGAAAAAAAAAATAATGGATACGAGGCTTAATATCTGGATGATAATCTGTACAACAAAACCCCACGACACAAGTTTATCTATGTAACAAACCTGCACTTGTACCCCTGAACTTAAAATTTTTAAAAATGAGACAAAAATAAAAATATTAAAAGAAAGAAATGGTGAATGAAGACACGGATCCCTTCCTTCCTGCTTTTCCTGCAACAGTTATCTAGAAGCTCAGTGCTCGTTTGAAGTAACGGCATCTTAAGTTACAGCATGCCTCCATACATTTACGGGACAAACATGCCTAAGGCAAGCTATTAAAATCCATTCACTTCTTTTTTTTTCTTTATTATTATTATTATTATTATTATTATTATTATTATTATTATTATACTTTAAGTTCTAGGGTACGTGTGCATAATGTGCAGGTTTGTTACATATGTATAGTTGTGCCATGTTGGTGTGCTGCACCCATTAACTTGTCAGCACCCATCAACTCGTCATTTACATCAGGTATAACTCCCAATGCAATCCCTACCCTCTTCCCCCTCCCCGCTCCCCATGATAGGCCCCGGTGTGTGATGTTCCCCTTCCCGAGTCCAACTGATCTCATTGTTCAGTTCCCACCTATGAGTGAGAACATGTGGTGTTTGGTTTTCTGTTCTTGTGATAGTTTGCTGAGAATGATGGTTTCCAGCTGCATCCATGTCCCTATAAAGGACACAAACTCATCCTTTTTTATGGCTGCATGGTATTCCATGGTGTATATGTGCCACATTTTCTTAATCCAGTCTGTCACTGATGGACTGTAAACTAGTTCATCCATTATGGAAAACAGTATGGCGATTCCTCAAGGATCTAGAACTAGAAGTACCATATGACCCAGGCATCTCATTCCTGGGTATATACCCAAAGGATTATAAATCATGCTGCTATAAAGATACATGCACACGTATGTTTATTGCGGCACTATTCACAATAGCAAAGACTTGGAAATCAACCCAAAACCCATTCACTTCTACTTGAGTCTACTAAGGCACCAAAAATACAAGTTCCTGCAAGAGGTTACATGATGATTCAGTCATGTAAACAGAACAGAATTGTTGTTCTTTCTTAACTCAGAATGAAGATTTACTCCAAGATAATTATGCAAATACACGGTTATGAAAATCATTCAACAAATGCCCTCAAATATTCATATATAACATATCTTTACTCTGTTGGTGAAATTAATAGAAATGATAATTAAAATGCATGCCATGGCGAGTGAACAGTCAAGGAGCTGAGGTAGAGTGTATTTCTAGGTAAATTCCAAATATTACAAGAAAATAAAGTTTGTAAATGCAGATTGACACTATCATTTCATCCAATGAAATTAAACAAAGAGACAAAGATACACATATTCACGACTTTAGGTTTTCATTTTTTTCATACTAAGGTCTTTTTTAATGTAATTTTATAAAGAGTATATTTTGTACACAAATCCTCTCCTGCTAATTGAAAATGTGTTTTGAAGGAAATGCATCACTGAAACACTTGAGTCATTTCCAGTAACAGATTTGATGACATTTGCAGAAATAGCTCTCCATTATCTACATTGTATTACTTGGTAAATTTAGCAGAAAGGAGGAGATGAAAAAATATGAAAACACAAAATGTGAAAATAATGAAACTTTAATGTAGCACAAAAACTGTGACAGATGTAAAGCCACAAAGACTCATTAAATTCTTCCCAGTCCATCTCTTTTTATCTCTCTCATCCCTTCACTATCAATTATTTCTAATGTTGTTCCTTTTTCTTGCTAGACTTTGGAAGTAATAATAACTTATAAAACTTGCTTGCTATCTCTCCACCTAAACTGATCTCTGGCACTACAAGTATGACCCCCAAATCATATGATATGGAATTTCTCTTAGAGAAGAAAACTATAGTAATTCTGTCAGAGATATTTTAGTCATTATAATAGCTATGGTGTTTACTCTTATATTCCTCAAAAACAGGCTAATTGTTTTTCTTGCTACAGCTCAGGTAACTGACTCATCCTAAATTTGTCATTGTTCTTCTGCTCACAACATATTGCAGTAGGAGCCATACTGGTATTTTTAGCATGAATCAATTAATATGAAAAGAGCCGTAAGCTGTGCTCATTTGTCATCAACTATAGAGAACCACCGAAACACACTTTTAAAACATTATGCTGAAATCTCCTAGTGTTATCAGCTTTATTTAAAATAATAAGAAATATTAAGTCTCTAGGCCTCAATTTTTAATTGTGATAGCTGACAAAGGTGGTCATTTACTCACAACAATATTTATAGCCATTAGCTTACACAGTATACAAAGAAGGCTTATACCACAAGCCTCTATATTTTTTGAAGGTTCCCAATGCCACCATCCTACTTTCTAATATCTCAGATATGACTTCTAGTCCTGGAGAACCACAAGAAAAGTAGAGGAAGGGGCAGTAAAGATGGATGGTTGGGGTTGGAAGTTACATGCTACTAAATAATGGTAACGCCCAAGTGTTTTCCTCTGTAGCAGGTGTGGGCCTGGGAAAGAGCAGAGATGGGTAGAAGATGGATACCTAAAAGGAGCAAGGGATGTAGATAAGGAATGTCAGAGCTTCCTTTATTTATATCCTCTCTTTGAACAAATCATTAATTGAAAAATGTACTTCCTATAAGAGTTAAGCCTGGCAACACTCCAAGTTTTAGGATCACCAGAGGAGGCAGAATAAAAAAGTAGCTGACAAAATGTGTGTTGGAACTGATCTCAGTTCTAGCAAACACCTGCTGTGACTTTAGGGACGTTACTTAAATTCTCTCTGAGACTATGTGCAGTGGAGTCATGCCTTACACAAAGGGGTTAGATTCTAAAATCAGAGGCAAAAATTCCTAATTGTAAAAATTACTCTAAGAAATCCCCATGCAGTTTTCTCTTTCATGCTTCATAAATTATTTCTTTATATTCCCCCTCAAAGATTGACATAACATTCCTGGTACATAAAATATCATTTCACTTTTTGTCAATGATCGGCAATTCCTAAAATTATTACTCACATATGCTTTTTGTGCCTTTCACCAAAATGCCCTGTTTCAGATGCTTTTGAGGGATATATAAATTCCAACTTGCACAATTTCATACAGAAAAATCCTGCCACCCTTACCACCGTTTTCCCCTCATATAAGGCCATAGACTTGAATTTCTTCCTTAATAGAGGCACATTGGTTGCAAATAGCAGAAACTCACACAAGATAGCTTAAGCCACAAAGAAATTTGTTATAAGCATACAAGAAAAGCTCATAGAACTCATGAATACTTGGGTCTCCTGAGGGACTGGAATTAGCAGCTGAAAAGTATCAGGAAATAAAATTACTCTCTTTTCCTTTTGGGGACTCCATGAAATTCATGTCTGCTTCTCTTTGTGTAATCGATCTACTCCTTCTCTTTTTGAAAACTAGGTATCCCTCTTTCTAAGAAGATTTTGGAAGAGGGTTTCCCAAAAATGAAAAGTCAGCCATTGAAATTGCAACAGATTACTGACACAGAAACTCAGTTTCTAAGTAATAGAGAAAAGGGTCTTACTGAATGAATCTCAGTCTAGCTCTGGCCCAAGCAACAATGGTCAGAGTTCAAAGGGTGGGAATCATGTGATACAGAAAAGGATGGTAGGTGAGGCGGGCACTGCCAAATATCTATAATATGGTTCCTTCAAAATACAGTCAACAGCAGATACTTTCATGTGGAGTAGGTAGGAATACCTGGAAGACCTTCTCTGGGATCAATTTCCTGAGAAGAGGTAAAGCAGATGATCTCAAGAGAAACATTGTAAGGCACTGTAGAAATAAAGGGATTAGGATTTCAGTTTTGTGATTTCTAAATAATCATCCAAGGTGCTACAGTCTAAATGTCTGAGTCCCCACAAAAATTCGTATGTCAAAACATAATCACTAATGTTATAGTATTAGGAAGTGGGGCTTATAGAAAGTGATGAGATCATAAGACTAGAGTCCTCATGAATAGGATTAGTGCCATAATGAGAGGCCCCAGAGAGCTGCCTTGCCTCTCCACCATGTGACAACCATGATACCACGAAGGTATCATCCATGAACAAAAAAGTGGGCCCTCACAACACACTGTATCTGCACCTTGATCTTGTACTTCCCAGCCTTCAAAACTGAGAAATAAATTTCTGTTGTTTATAAGCCACCTAGTTTATGGTATTCTATTATAGCAGCCGGAACGGACTGAACACAAAGACAGTTAAATTCTTGCATCTATATGTAACATATCAAAACATCGGAGACAAAAAAAATATTTTCTAAATTACATAAATCACTTCTTGAGAAACTTCCTCTGAGGTGCTATTCAAATATAGCCTGGTTTTGTTTATGCTTACATAACTTGGTACACTTTTTTGCTAATGACAATATTGGTTTTAAAACCCAAAGCAGTCAATCAGAAATAATAACCTGTTTCTGAAACAAAATATGAATCTTCAAAACCCCAAATGTATAATAATAAGTTGTCTATCATGCCCACAGAAAAATATTCCATTTTTGATAAATAGTCATGAGAATATAAGATTGCATTTTTGGGGGATTTATGACAAGATTTTTACCATGTGAATAGCTGCTGAATGTCTAGAAATTACATTTTCATATAAATTGCATTTTTCAAAAAAATCACATGATTTATACCATTTAAACAAATTGGGAAAACACTAGGATATTCAATGTATGCATTAGGTTTGTTCCTTCCAGTCACCAACTTTGTAGAATTTCCTTCCACAGTTAATATTTTCCCAAGGATAAACTATTTTTTAATATAACAAAAAACATATAATATGCCATAACACTTTCATAGTCCATGGCTATGAAAAGTGAAGAGAATGTTCTAAATGTTTTAGTAGGTTGGACAATATTTTATTGATATTTATAACAATGCTTTACTGGTAAATTTTAAAATAATGGTTTTTTATTGATATTTATAACAATACTTTACTGGTAAATTTTAAAATAATGGTTTTTATTGATATTTATAACAATGCTTTACTGGTAAATTTTAAAATAATGCTTTCTCCTAAAATTGTATAATTACCTCTGAGAATCTGTTTCATAGAATATGCATTATGTTTATATAATTAGCATAATTCTCAATGGAAATTTTTTATTCTTTTATTTCTGCCTGTGACAAGAACTGGACAAAGATTACAAAGATCTGGAAGACTTCCTAATAAAAGCAGTTGCTACAATTATTTAGGGTTTATTATGTGTCATTCACTATGCTAAGTTCTTTATATTTATGAAGCCATTTCCTCCTCCCAATAATTATATAAAGTAAATAGCACTATTATCCCCATTCTAAAGATGAGAAACTTGGAGAAGTTAAGTGCCTCGATCATGGCTCATGTCTAATAATTGGTATAGCCAGGATCTGATCCAAGTATCTAGGGCTAAAGCCTATGTATTTATGTACTACATGATAGGTTTGTAGACCTAGAAATGGATTTCAGTAAGATAAATAATTGTCTTTGGGTTTACTGAACCCCAGAAATAATACTCTTGGTGTTATGTGCCATGTGGCCTCCTTTTTCAATAAAGGTAGGATTTTACTGTGAAGCATGGAGTTTACATAGATAGATCTAAGGCAAAGTGGCTTTTTGATAAATGAGAATTAGTCATCAGATTATCCTTTCCGTTAAAGTTGTATTTTCAGCCTTCTTTTCTAGAACCTAGAATCTGCTTCTCCAAGTAAATAAATTTGTCAGGCTCTGGATCTGATCTCTGAAAATTAAAAAATAGGAAAAAATTAGTTCTCCTGGTAGAAGCCAATCAAGGCAGATCTTTGCTGCCTCCACTTTCCCCTTCATTAAGCAGGAGGACACACTAATAATACTTCTGACTGAGACACCCAGATGCCATGGAATTCAACTCAAACAGCAAACATAGAAAAGCTTCAAAGCCTCTGTTTTAGCAATATGTTATATATTTTGTGGGAAATTTAAGGGAATTTTCAGCAGAAATATTAACTGTATATATTTTTGGCTATCAATTCAGTTCCTGGATGGGTAACAGGCACTTTCAATTTAAAATATATTTTTGTAATTCCTAGATTTTTTCCTATAACTTGACATTCTTAGAATATCTTTATTTTAATAAAATATCAGAGTCTTAATGAAGCAGTTAGAAAGACCTCTTCTTAAGCTCAGACAAAATATTCACACCATATTGTCAACTGACCTAGTTATCATCTTATCCTTCAAAGACTAATTTCCTGCCAATTTGGATTAAATTTCTATTGCATAATTACCAAGAACCTCAGGAATCTCTATACCCTTTGCCATCTTAATCAGACCTTTAATTTTGCTTAATCACTTACTGGTCCACAAGGATTTGAGATATCGGATGTCTGCCCTATATTCCTATAACTCTTGTAATTTCTTTCCTTATTACACCAATGAGTGAAGTGTTGTATTTAGAACATTTATGTCTCTGTATTTTTATGATGCTGTAGAACTTTTGAGTTTCTCAATATAATATGGGTATCAATGACAAACAACAGAGACACTGAAAACACAGAGGATAGCTGGTCTGAGTCTCCTGCACCAAGCCATAGCTCAAACTATTCATTCATGAATCTCTTGTTATTCTTTACACAAACACATATCTAGGCACAATGCAGAAAACAGAAAAACATGAAATCCATGAAAATCAAAGAATATAGAATAATAGAGTGAACTATTTTTTTTTAATATTTATTTTTGCAGTAGTCTCCTAACTAGGTGTCCTACGGCCATTTTTGCTTTCCTAGAAACTCGTCTCTACACAGAAGAATGGCCTTTTCAAAACATAAATCTGATCATAGTGTCTCCCCTGTCAGGTAAATGGGAAGATACTAGTCAATGGGCAAAAAGTTTCAGTTAAGTAAGTTGAATAAGCTCTAGAGAGATCTGCTGTACAACACCATACCTATAGTCAACAACAATGTCTTATACACTTAAAAGTTTGTTAAGAGGGTAGATCTTATATTAAGTGTTATTACCACAATAAAATAAAATAAAAATATATTTTAAAATAAATAAAACTCTGAGAAATTAGAAAATAACAGTAACAATGAAAATAGGTTTATGGCTGTGGGCATACCGTGTACCAGCACGAGGAGCAAACGTAACTGGAGCTACCTATGTATTCAAACTCTTCATTGCAGAGTATTTTACTTTACTTTAGAGTAAAATAATGAACAATCCAATTAATTAAATGATTAATCAAAATAAAACAAATCTGATCACATGATTCAATAGTTTCCTATGACTCTCTGGCAAGACTAAATTTTTTAAAGGCATATAAACTGTAATATAATCTGATTCTTATACCCTTCCAATCTTACTGTGCTATGTACTAATTATTCCAATCTCACTGGTCTTATGTCAGTTCCTTTGACATGCCATGCCCCTCTCACCACAGGATGTTTGCGCATATGCCCATGGTATGGAATGCTCTCCACTTGCTCCATTTTGCTAATTTCCATTCATCTCTCAAATTCCCATGCAGGTATTGCCTCTTCAGGGAAACTCTCCCTGAATGCTTCTCTCCAACTAGGCTGAGTAACCAATTACAAGCTCTAACCTGTTCTGGAATAGGTCTTTTATCATTCAAAATTGTAATGTGTAATTTTTTGTGACTACTTAATATCTGACCCTCCACACTAGCATGTAAGCTCCAAGAGGGCACAAAGCAAGTCTGTTTTGTTTGTAATTTTCCCCCTATCACCTAGAAAATGTCCTGGAAAATGAAATACTCTTGTTTGTTGAATGAATTAATAAATGTCTGTGGATTAGTCTTTTCTAAAACACAGGCTAGTAAAATCACTGTTTCTTGTATTCAACATTTAACAAGCCAATATCTAGAACACTGTGGCCTCAACAATTCATTTTCATCATTCAGCTAAGGAGAAATAAGACTTTTCAAGCTATTGACCATAGTGTTTGGGTTTATTCACGTTATTATTTTTTACTTTGCCATAATTGAGGATTAAAATTAAGAAAGAAACATAATATTTCAACATACCTCGGAGAGGTAGGGAAGTTAAAGGGTGGGAAGTAGTCACTGCCCAGGAATATCCACAGACCGACAATAAAGAGGCCAGCCACTAGTTTGTAGGAGAGCAATCCATGACTGTAAGAACCAAATCACAAGGCCTCAGAACTGGATAATATGTAACGGAGAACAGGTAGAGTCAGGAAGAGAGCCGTAGTTTTTCCTGGGAACTCAGTAATTACCTCTCTATATCAGATTCTGAGTCAGATTATCTGACAAAGGGATCCTGGGATCAATACACAAACTAAAGGATCAATTCTAGGTCATCAAAATGTTTTATAATGATGAAAGATATAAGTTCCTTAATATGAGAAAAAACCCACAATTTTGGTGCAGTGTTTTTTATAGCTTCTAGAACATGCCAATATATATCTAATGTATGTATTGATGACGAAAAATGTCCATTTTAACCGTCTCATCTCAAATGATATCCTCAGAACAGAAAATAGTGACCTAGCAGACAAGCTCTAGATTTTGGAAAACATTCAAAGTTGTGGACAGACAACAAATGCCTCATCTAAAATTTATAAAAATTTAAATATGCGATTCCAGACAACCTCAAATCTATACAACATCTGCAAGTTTCATTTTTAATTGTATTTTTTAACATTCTAGTTCACATGCCAAACTGTCCCCAAATTTGCCACCTTAGATTTTCTATGTTCTTAGTAAACAATGTTGCTAATTCCTGAAAAGCACTGTTGTTAGTAATTTTGATCATGTTATTTATCCATTAAACATCCTGGTAACACTTGTGCAGTGGGCTGAATAATGGGTTCCCAAAAGATATCTGCATTCTAATTCCTAGAACCTATGAGCATTACTCTATAAGACAAAAAATAAACAGGTCTTTACCAATGTGATCAAGTTAAGGATCTTGAGATAAGGAGATTATCTGAGATTATCTAGGGTGGGCCCTGAATACAAACACACGTATCCTCATAAGACTGAGGCAGAGGAAGATTTTACAACAGATAAAAGAGGACATGGCAATGTGACTATGGAAGCAGATACTGGAGTGACAGGACCGTAAGCCAAGAAATCCTGGTAGCTACCAGAAGCTGGAAGAGGTAAGATATATACTCTCTTGAAGCTTCCAGAGGAAGCACAGCCCTGATTTGGCCTTGTGACTCTGGTTTCTGACTTTTGCCTCCAGAACTGTGATAGAATAAATTACCCCAAATTTGTGATCGTTTGTTATAACAGTCACAGAAAATTAATACAACTTGTTAAAATTGTGATTCTTACTCATAAGGTAAGAATCAACCTAGTTGCACTTAGGCCACTATTTTGTCAACTTCAAAGGAAAAGTGCCCTCCCTTTTAGCCAGCTGAGTCAGCTTCCTCAGAAGATGAAGCCAGGATACTCAAGAAATCTTTGTACTTTTTTTTATATTTTAGTAATAAATATAATTAGACAATACAGTATTCCCTCCTTATCCATGGAAGGCAAGTCCTAAGACCCCCAGTGAATGTCTAAAACTGCTGGTAGTACTGAATTCAATATACATACTGTGTTTTTTCTATACACACACTGTAGCATGCACTTTTGTAGTTTGAGGCACAGCAGCAAAACTAGCATGAATTTCTTTTTCATTTTTCACAATTTCATGGATGATTTATTTTAAACATAAATCTTAGTGACTTCGGTATATAATCTTTCTCCTTATTAACTTCCACCTTTTCGCTTAAAGAAAGCTCTTTATGGCTTCTCTTTGCCATAAATGAATTGCCAGCATCACTACTCTTGTGTGTTGGTACCACTATTAGGTAAAATACAGGTTACCACAATAAATAGCCACAATAAATAAAACAAGGGTCAAGTCGTCACAGGCACTGTGATACCGTGACAGTCAATCTGATAACCAAAGCAGCTAGTAAGTGTCTAAGGGACCAGGAGTGTATATGGCATGGATACACTGGAAAAAAGAATAATTCATGTCTCAGGTAGGAAGGACTGATACAGCACAAGATTTAATCACACACTCAGAATAATGCATAATTTAAAATTTCTGAATTTCTACAATTTTCCATTTAATACTTTCAGAATGCAGTTGACCGTGGGTGACTAAAACAGCAGAAAGCAAAACCATGTATAAGAGGGGGCTACTGTAATCATAATTATTTGACGGCTAAACCTACAGGTGCAACCCCTTAAGAAAGTATTGATACACTCTAATTTGAAGCAAACTATTCTTCAAATTGTCTAATAGTTCGTTGTAACAGAACATGCTCATCAGAGCACTAAAAGCCACAACTGCCAATACTATAAACTGACTTTAAGTCTTTCCACAAACATTTTATGACTTCACTTCAAAGTAGCAGAATTGAGAGGGATGGCCCTGTGAGGTACCAGCCTACTGAGAAAAATGGCAGCTGAGGAGAGGCATAATGAAAGGCCTAGCCCTCTTCACAGACTGATGCTGCTGGTGCTGCATTACATCCATCATGTACCTGTGATGACTTCAGATTCAACCCTATCCCTGTCCTCAGGACAGGAAAAATGGTCCAGAGAGTCTTGAGCATCACATTCACTGAAAGGTAGACCCATCAATGGAAATAAAACCTGTACTGAAAGGCATTTTCTCTGGGCCTACTGTTGGACAAAGGGGAATCAACAAATTGGTATCACCTCTTTATTGGCTGATTTTATTATACAAGACAAATAGGGCTGTCTTCTTTAAATTGCCTGACATAAAGTTGCTCGATTTGACTGAAATAGAATGGTGACCTAAGAAAGATTATTATAAATTGGTACAGAAACCCACCTGTAATGCCAAAATATCTCACCACCTGAGGTATTTTAGTTGTCTCCAGGACTGACTCCAACATCACATCTCCTTGTCTTCATTGTTTTTACTTTGACATACTACTGCTCAAAGTGATAGTTACCACGCATCATGTTTTCTAAATTTGCATGATAGCTAACACATGCCTCAACTCAATAGATAAGCAGTGACTATTAAAGTAATTCACAAGTGTTGTACCTACTTTTCACCATTAGGAGGAAGTTGAGAAAAAGGCTTGGAAAGGTAGGGTCGATGTGTGTCTGAGAGTGCAGAGAATCCAACATCCGACACAGTTCTTCCAATACATATTATTTTAGATAAAACACAATATAACTGACAGAAAAATCACTTCTTCTCAGTCTCTTCTGCTTCCCCTTTGAACTCTTGGATCTAGTTATTCTGGTAGATGACTCCTATCAAGTTTCATTTTTTGCTCCTTCATGTTAAAGCTATAGCCAGGCCATAGCAACAGTGAAAATTACAACTTGAATTACTTCAAGATATCAGAAGGAAAACAACAAATTCTTCAAAGCAGCTGAAAACTCTTCTTCAAAGTTTATTAGCACTAAGACAAGAACAGTTTACTGATTACCTGTTCATCCAATTATTCCACTTTTTTAGAAAGGCAATAATAAAACCATTCTTGAACTTGAGAAATATTTCCAAGGAAAAACATCATGACTGACTGCTATTCTTTCTTATCAAGAACCTAAAACATATGAGAGTTTATTTACAGGGTTATTACTAGTATCTGTACATGACAGTCTACATTCAGGTTTAGTGACCTAATAAGGAATTATTTTAAGTTTAATTGCTATAGGTCTAACAGCTGTGGATGTGCTAAACCTTGGTGGAAATTCTAGCAGGAGAAAGTCTTAACTCATATACCCGTCTGCCAAAGAAAAGAAGGTCTTCTTCTATTAAAAAATGGTAATCTTTTTTGATTGAGTGAACTGTTTCAGATAAGACACACACAGTATAGAGAAGAAAGAAAGAGATACCCACTCCACCAATCAGATTAGTAGAAAGAATAGAATCTGGTGACTGAGGAGGTGAGAGATGTCAGTTCATCTATCGTCTCTTAGCACTTGTAAACATGGTATGCCTTACAATTATGGTGATGAAAATTATATTTACCATTTATTCAGTGTTTAAAATGTGTGAGGGACTAGTGGATCAAACGCATCAAAGAGAAGCACATGCCTTGACTAGAATCTGCTAATAATGGGAGTCTGGGGTGCTAGTGACCAGAGAATGAGGAAGGGTAGAGCTTCCTACTGGCTGAAGAGGTCTAGCTGTGGAAAAGAGAAAGCAAACTGAAACTCACTTCTGCATTAGACTCAATATTAAGGACAAATAACAAAAGAAAACTAGAAAACTGAACTAATGTGATGATAAAGAACTAAATTGCCTGGGAGAAGTTTCAGCTAAGGGAAAGTCTATTTTCAGCCGTTCTGTCTCTATGTCAAAGATTACTTGCATAAAAAGTATCTGTACAGGACTATGGAAAGTAGGTATTAAGGAATACATGACAATGGAACAATCAGACAACTACTTCAGCTCAGATGCTTAGGGCTTGAATAACAGTGAAAAGATCCCAGTAAACTGAAAGGCCAGGTACATAAGAGTTCTTATGATCTGCTGCGAAGATCAGCTGCAATCTAACCCACCCTCTGCCCACACAAAGATATTTTGTAGCAGAATGAAAGTCTGAACAGAGGTTTGAATGCCAACAAAAGGGCAGAAAGATGTATGTTTATCCTGGAAACAAAGTTTATTAAATTCTCCCTTATTCATTATGCCATTTACTCCTCATGACCAGACTATGGGGTCATTATAATCCTCATTTTACAAAGGAAAAGTGTAAATAACAGGCCAAGATTACCTAGGCAATACGTTGTCATCAGGATCTGAACCTAGATCTATGCTACTTCTGATCCTTCAGCAAAGATGCATGTTGAGTTTAAGTTCACCCTTCCTTGCGCCATTACTGCTGTACTTTACACACTTAATGGTAAGAGATTCCACAAAAGTTGTAAATTCTCTGTTCTACATTAGGTAAATTCTGACATAGCTGTTCCCAGTCTTAAATTGCCAGTAAGGGTTACATTTAAAATATTAGTATAAGTTTTATATACATTAAATTATATATTATATATTATATATAATTCTATATATAATTATATAAAATTATATAATATAATTATATTTATATACAAATATATAAATATAATTAAATAAAATATATAAATACAATTATATAAACATGAAAAATACATAAAATATAAAATTTATAATATATAAAATATATAAAAATATAAATATAATTATATATAATTATATACAACATATAATTTATATTATATATAATATAATATAAATAGTAAATTTATTATATATTATATATAATTATATTTATTATAGTAATAGTAATTTTATTATATTAATAGTAAATTTATTATATAATATAATAAATTTATAATAAATATATAATAAATATAATAAATATAAAAAACTTTAAAGAAAGTAGTATATAATCTATAATATATTTACATTAAATTATAAGTTATAAATATATGTATTGAAAATATCAAGATCCTTTCAGTGACTTTGAGGTTGAAGGCTGAAGGCATTGCATTAGTAAGAATTTTTTACTTTGAAGTGATAAAAAACTCAATCAAATTTAAACCTAAACAAAACACTTGCAGGAGTGGCTCTGCCTTCACACAGTGGATCCAGGGACTCAAACATCATTCAGATGCTCTCTCTTCCTCTATAGACTTTATCTCTGCTTCTTTCTCAGGCTAGGTGTCACTCAGGTACTGGAAGTACCATCATACTGCTATTGATAAGAAAAATTTAAAAATTAAAATAAGAGTTTTTTCTCAAGTTTGCAAAATTCCCAGGCAACATTGATGTGGAGGTTATCATCACCTTTTGAATAGTACAATCATTTGTGAGCTGAAAGGAAGGCACTATGATTGGCCTACCCTGTTCAACTGCAGCCAAGAGTGAAATCGGTGACTCACACAGCATATTTATGACCACCTGGAAAGTTACTGCAAGCAAGGCAACCACACCAACTTATGTCTACTACAAACACTTTTAATAATAGCTTTTTAATTATAGCTTTACTTTAGAAATATATACCAGACATGCTTATGAGGGTTCAGAGACCAGGTCTAAGTAAACAGATTTAGACTTCATTTGGAAGGATTGCAAGTGTTGATCAACTTTAAAGAAAGTAGTAACTCAGTTTATGAAACAGTTGTTTGAAAGATGTCTTTTGTAAAGCTACTTTGGTGAAAATAAAAGATGATTACACTAGTGGAAATATTTGGGATACTGTATATTTGCAAGTGTAAAGGAAAATTTGCTGGGCAATTATAAACTCAGCTTATGCATTTGTCACAGTTTTCATTTGTTTTAAATTTAGGATTGTAGGATTAACAGGTTGATATAACAAACAGCTGAGACACAAACACATCTGTACAATGTTGTCATATAAAGGTGCCACTGGTGGCAACCTATCTGAAAGAGCAAGTAATTCTCTGGAACCAATATATTCAGAAAACAGCTATCATACCCTGCATTGCAAAAGGATAAAGAAAATAGTCAATAGCCATTGAAAAGCATTTAAATGGGTAGGGCACGGTGGCTCACGCCTGTAATCCCAGTACTTTGGGAGGCTGAGGTGGGCGGATCATGAGGTCAGGAGCTTGAGACCAGACTGACCAACATGGTGAAATCCCGTCTCTATTAAAAATACAAACATTAGCTGGGTGTGGTGGCAAGTACCTGTAATCCCAGCCACTCAGGAGGCTGAGGCAGGAGAATCACTTGAATCTGGGAGGCAGAGGTTGCAGTGAGCTGACATTGCACCCCTGCACTCCAGTATGGGTGACAGAGCAAGACTCTACCTCAAAAAAGAAAGAAAGGAAAGAAAGGCATAAGAAAAGTATTTAAATAACACCTAAGTGGATGCTAATCAACCATATTTTGTTGTATGAACGCATAAAGGATCAGTTAAATAAAACTTTAATATAGTTAATGCTAACATTCCACAAACTGCTAAATTCTACCTACATATTTTCTTTCCTTTCCTTTTAAGAGACAGGGTCTCACTCTGTCATCCAAGCTGAAGTGCAATGGGTCAGTCGTCATAGTTCACTGCAGCCTCGAACTCCTGCTCAATGTCGAACTCCTCTTGCCTCAATCTCCCAGGTAGCTGGGACTAGAGGACCATACCACCATGCCCAATTACATATTTTCTTATTTAATCGCCACAATCACCCTATGAGGTAGATCCCATTATTCTTCCCCCTTTTTGAGGCAACTTAAGCGCAATGAGGCTAATTTGTTCAAGGTCACACTATCAGTAAGTAGCACAGCCAGGATTTGAAAATAGTCTACTTGACTCTAGAATCTATACTTTCAACACTAACCTTTAGAGAAATATATAATTAATAAAAATATAAGGATATTGTAAAGTAAGAAAAAAACGTATTACCATTTTTTTTCCACAGGGTGAGAGAGTACTCAACTTTCACTCTGGGTTATGAAAAGAAAAAAACCTTGTTGAATCTGGATTTTTGGTTGGTTGGTTGGTTGTTTTTTTGAGATGGAGTCTCACTCTGTGGCCCAGGCTGGAGTGCAGTGGCGCGATCTCGGCTCACCGCAAGCTCCGCCTCCCGGGTTCACGCCATTCTCCTGCCTCAGCCTCCCGAGTAGCTGGGACTACAGGCACCGGCCACCACACTCGGCTAATTTTTTGTATTTTTAGTAGAGACGGGGTTTCACCGTGTTAGCCAGGATAGTCTTGATCTCCTGACCTCATGATCTGCCTGCCTTGGCCTCCCAAAGTGCTGGGATTACAGGCATGAGCCACCACGTCCGGCCTGAATCTGATATTCTAAGTGAATTCCTCTAGCCCGAACCAGCACACACTGAAAGTCTAAGCATCAACCTAATTAGTCAATTAGATGACATACTTGTCTCTTCCTGAGATAAAAGAGGAGAATCATAATTCCAGTAACAGCTCTCTAAACCAATAATAAGTAACATGATGATCAGCAGAATCTATTCTAGATGGCTTGGGTATACCAGCCTTCCTTCAACAGTAGCACTTCCTTCCTCAAAGTAACCAGAATCCTTCACCTTCTTATCAACACATGCTCTCCTGAAAGTGAAGGCAAATTCACACTAATGTGCAACCAAGTAACAGGCTTCAGTTTCCACTTTAAAAACTTGAGTCATATAAACAATTCCAAATAGAACAATGACACCCATGAGCTGGTAGGAGAGGTATCTGTTAGTTGGTGGGAAAGGAAAAATGAGGGTAGGGATATAGGGAAGTCAGAGGCCTTCATGATACCTCTGAAATCTATCTTCACAGCTGCTGTGAACTATACATGGTTCACTTCGATGGTGGAGCGACATAAAAGAATTCAGGCAAAGAATTAGGACTGAAATAATATTTTCACAGATTTCCAAAAAGCATGTAAAAAGTCAAGGACTGAAATATTTGAATATGAACCTACAGTCACATATACACCAATAGAGGAGCGTTGCATTTAAGCACGCATTCAAGTATATTTATTGAATGGAGGAATGAAGCAAATTCACTCTCAGAGATATATTACTACCAACATCATTGCTAAATAGCAAGGGAATGAAGGGTAACACCTGGCATCCACAATTTTCTAAGCTTCCCTGGCATACGTAGAGGTCTAGCAAGTAAATGTCAACCCCACTGGAGGGTACAGTACCTTTCAGCAAGGCTCATTGAGATGGAATTCACTGAGGCTCTGACAAATATGAGATTGTCTGGCTTTATGTACATGTATAAAATGAATGAAATGGCCCTGTAATTCCTTTCTATAGGTATATGGGGTGCTCATTACTACGCTCTTGCACTAGTGATATATACATAGATAGAAAGAGGATTTCATTTTCTTGTATTTTACTTTATTGTATTTTGAAGATACTGTGTTTTTTTAAATTAAAAGTTGGTGACAATCCTGCATCAAGCAAGTCTATGGGCACCACTTTTCCAACAGCATGCACTCCCTTTGTGTGTCTGTCACATTTTGGTAATTCTCACAATATTTCAAACTTTTTCATCCTTTTACTATCTGTTATGGTGATCTGTGATCAGGGATCTCTGATATTACTATTGCAGTTGTTTTAGGGTGCCAAGAACTGCACCATTGTAAGACAGTGAACTTAATCAAAAAAGGCTGTGTGTCCTGACTGCTCCACCAACTGGGCAACCCCCATCTCTCTTCCTATCCTCGGCTTCCCTATTTTTGAGACACAACAATATTAAAATAACATTACCATGGCTTCTAAGTTTTCAAGCGAAAGGAGGAGACACATGTCTCTCACTTTAAATCAAAAGCTAGAAACAATCAAGCTTAGTGAGGAAGGCATGTCAAATGCCAAGACAGGCTGAAAACTAGGCCTCTTGCACTAAATAGCTAGTCAACTTGTGAATGCAAAGGAAAAACTCTTGAAGGAACTTAAACGTGCTACTCCAGTGACCACACGAATGATAAGAAAGTGAACAGCCTTACTGTAGATATGATAACAGTTTGAGTGGTTTGGGTAGAAGATCAAACCAGCCACAATATTCCCTTAAGCCAACACCTAATCCAGGGCAAGGCCCTAACTCTCTTTAATTCTGTGAAGGCTGAGAGAGGTCAGGAAGCTACAGAAGAAAGCTCTGAAGTTAGGAGAGGTTGGTTCATGTAGTTTAAAGAAATAGCCATCTCCATAACATAAAAGTCAAAGGTGAAGCAGCAAGTGCTGATGGAGAAACTACAAAAGATCTAGATAAGATGACTGATGAAGGTGGTCACACTAAACAACAGATTTACAATGTAGATGAAACTGCCTTCTATTGGAAGAAGATACCATCTAGTACTTTCATAGCTAGAGAGGAGAAGTCAATGACTGGCTTCAAAAAGACAGGCTGATTCCCCTTTTTTAAGGGCCTAATGCAGCTAGTGATTTTAAGTGGAAGTTAATGTTCATTTACCATTCTGAAAACCCTAGGGCCCTTAAGAATTGTGCTAAATGTACTTTTCCTGTGCTCTATAAATGCAGTAACAAAGCCTGGATGAAAGCATATCTGTTTATAGCATAATTTAATTAAATATTTTAAACCAGATTAAAATATTTAATAATTTAGTTAAATATTTTAAGTCACTGTTGGGGCCTACTGCTTAGAAAAAAAAATTTCCTTCAAAATATTTCTGTTCATTGACAATGCACCTAGTCACCCAAAAGCTCTGACAGAGTGTATAAGGAGATTAATGTTGTTTTCATTCCTGCTAACTAAATACCCCTGAAGCCCATGGATCACAGGGTAATTTTGACTTTCAAGTCTTATTATTTCAGAAATACATTTTGTAAGGCTATAGCTGCCATGGATAGTGACTCTTCTGATGGATCTCAGCAAAGTAATTGAAAGCTTCTGGAAAGAATTCACCATTCTAGATGCCATTAAGAACCTTTTTGATTCATAGGACAAGAAGGTCAAAATATCAACATTAAGGAGTGTGGAAGAAAGTGACTCCAACCTTCACAGATGACTTTGAAGAATCCAAGGCTTCAGTGGAGAAAGTAACTGCAAATATGGTAGAAATAGCGAGAGAACTAGAATTAAAAGTGGAGTCTGAAGAGGTTACTGAATTGCTATAATCTCATGATAGAGTTTGAAGGGATGAGCAAGTTCTTTCTTATGGGTAAGCAAAAAAAAAAAAAAAAAAAAAAAAAGAGTTCCTTAAAATGAAAACTTATCCTGTAAAGATGTTACAAACATTGCCAAAATGACAGCAAAGCATTTAGAATGGCACATAAACTTAGTTTATAAGTAGTGACATGGTCTGAGAGGATTGACTCCACTTTTGAAAGAAGTTCCACATAAGGTATCAAACATCTCATGCAGCAGAAAAACTTTTCATGAAAGAAAAAGTCAATCAATGCAGCAAACTTCATTGTCTTATTTCAGAAACTGCCACAGCCACTTCAACTTTTCACAACCACCACCCTGATCAATCAGCAGCCATTGAGGCAAGACTCTCCACCAGCAAAAAGATTACAATTCACTGAAGGTTCAGATGATTATTAGCACTTTTGCAATAAAGTACTTTCAGTTAAGATATGTACATTTTAATTCTAGACATAATGCTATTACATACTTAATCTACTACAGTAGAGTGAAAACATAACTTTTAGATCCATTGAGAAACCAAAAAATTTAGGTGACACTTTATTGCAGTGGTCTGGAACAAAATCTACATTATCTCCAAGGTATGCCTGGATATACCACCAGTATGTACATATTACTAGTATATACATATACAGTACTGATATATATATTAGTATGTATATATGTTTGTATGTGTGTACATATGTATATTACTATATAGATCACTATCAAATATTAGGAATCTACTAGGTCAGAGGAAAAAAATAGAAACAGAGTATTGCTTGCATACAAACCTACCCAGAACAATAAATGATTCACTAATTTTGAGTACTATCAATAAAGAACCATTAACACTCAACAGTAATATCAACATTTTTGAGACAGGAGTAATAAAAATGTAAATGTGAAGTTACAGAAAAAGATCAAATCTTTTATACAAGCTCTATTTTCCATGTGTAAGAGAAGCAGAGGGCAAATGCTTGGAAAACATATCTCAGAAGGTTGTGAGATGACAGACATCTCAACATTAAAGCTGTAGTAGAGGGTATGATTTCAGGTGATGTTCAAGAACAGTGGAGTTGTGAAAGAATTTATAAAAATGATAATACAACTGAATTTAGAAGCCTGTGGGAATTTCAAAGGAAAAATATATTTGGATACTAAGTTCCCACAGAAATCCCTCATGATTCACCTATGATTGCTTTGAACTATACTATAAGTAGGACTTTCTGATATTTTTCAAACTTGAGGTCTTTGAAGTATTCCTTTGATTCCCCTAAGCTGAAGGAGGGTGAGGTGTTTTCAGACCTTTAAACTCTCAGCAAAAATCTGAACCTACTTCAGAATTTTGGAAAGGAATCTGCATTACTATATTAAAGGGAGTTTAAAAATTTACTAATGGTTTTCAGTTATTAATAGTTTTCAGGTATCCTGTGTCATTCATTTATGTGGGTATATACATAAAAATCCTCAAAGTGCTGATTAACCTAGAAATCAAAATCAGATTTCTCAAGAATTTTTAAAGTTCAGTGAAATAGAGGGTTGGTAGAAGTTAGTATTAAAAGTTAGGTGGTGGGGGTTCAAACATCATCTCTGCAGATAACCAGCTGTATGATCTGTGCAGATTTGTGTAGCTATCACAACTCCTTGGCCTCACCACTACCCATAAAAATGTGTTAGATTGAGCAACTGAGCAGTAGTGTTCAACAGGGGCATTACTGTCCCTACAGGGTATCTGGAAATCTTGTGGAAGTGTTTTCAGTTTTCATGATGATTTTAAGGTGCTGTGGGCATTTGAGCAAGCAGGGATACTAGATACCCTTCAATGCTCCTGACAGCTCTATACCATAAGGAATCTTTTCAAATCCCACAGATTTTCAAATGTCCCAACGAACATTCTCATATAGGTTCAAAACCTGTTTCTGTTTCTTCATGTTAATGTTATATTTATGTTCATCTGAGCCTAGAACCTAACTCTGTTTTATATAATACTATAATACTAATAACATATATGTAGATATGTGTACATCTTCATCTCTTCTGACTGCTGTAACAAAATACCTTAGACTGGGTAATTTACAAACAACAAAAATTTTTCCTATAGTTCTACAGGCTGGGAAGTCCAAAATCAACATGTCTGCAGATCTGGTGTTTGGTGAGAGCCTGTTCCTCATAGATGACACCTTCCAGCTGTGTTCTCACATGGTGAAAGGAGCAAACAGTCTCTCTCAATTGTTTTTTATTAACGGCCACTAACACCATTCATGAGGACATAGCCCTCATAACAATCACCTGTGAAAGGTCCAGTCTCTTAATATTACCACCTTGGGGGTTAGATTTCAACAGACTGATTTGTGGGGGTATACAAACATTCACACCAGAGCAGAGAGAGAGAGAGAGAGAGAGAGAAAGTGTGTGTGTGTGTGTGTGTGTGTGTGTGTGTGTGTGTGTGTGTATCGGGGGGTGGGGCATAGTTCTCTGACAAAAGTCTACATCTTTTCTTCTATTTTCTTGATCAAATTATTTTATTTTACTACATTATCTGTGTCTAATATCTATATCACTTGGGAGCCTTCTTCCATTGTCTGTTTTTTCTTGCTATCATTTTTCAGTATACCTAATAATTTTGTATCGAATGCTGAACATTTAGGTATAAAAAATCTGTAGAGACTCTTAACATTGTTATTTTTCTCCAAAGGGGATTTGCTTTAGTATTTGGCTAGGATTTAAATTGGATATTGAGTTAATTCAAGGCTCAGTGTTCACAATCTGGTCTATTTCTGTTATTTCTATACAACAGGCCTTCAGAATCCCAAAGGAGAGCCTGAGTCCCTCCCTCCTTGGCAAATCCTAACTTCTAGCTCTATCCCTCTAGCACCATGAGACTTCCAAAATTTCTGCTGAGTTTCATACCACGCTGGCAACAATTTTCTGCTCATCTTTTCAGCCTCTCACTGTTGACTGCTTATGACTTTGCCAGTATTTTAAGAGGAAGATGATAGTGTGTTTCCTTCTCTCCAGGATCATGCCTCCTTCAGTTCTGGCTGCCTTGGTGACTCAAGATGTTTTTGAATAGTTTTCCCTACCCCTCAGCTTTTGGAAGGGGATTTCAACTACCACAATTTAGTCAGTCATACCTGGAAGTAAAAGTCTAGCATGGTTTAAAAATGCAAAGAATTTCCTAGGAATACAACTATTGTGTAAGTTGAGAATCATTACCATTTGTTTTGTTCAGAAACTTATTAAAATCACATTACCCATGACAGTACTGGTTCCTGAGTCATGAATTCAAGATATTTACATCATGCATTTACCATTATGCTATTCATGATGATTCTATGTGTATGTATGTACATAAATATATCATTTTTCTTCCCTCAAATACAAATTAATCATTCATTAAAAATGGTTCAAGCATCTAAACACACTGCTTTATATTCTAGAGTAATTGTGCCTGAACA
Source organism: Piliocolobus tephrosceles (assembly GCF_002776525.5). Lineage (NCBI taxonomy): Eukaryota > Metazoa > Chordata > Mammalia > Primates > Cercopithecidae > Piliocolobus > Piliocolobus tephrosceles. Next base: position 110,956,792 of record NC_045438.1, read on the forward strand.
ACTATGGGTTGAAAAGGAAAGAATAACATCTTAAAGCCTCTCTTTTTAACCCCTCTACCTGCGGATCCCATGCTTACTCAGCTATAGAAATTCATAAGTTACTTTAATGTTAGTACTGAACCTGGATATAGAAAAGAATTCTCCTGGAACCTTCAACTGCATTGTCTAGAATTTGGACTGTCATCTGAAAAAGGCATGGGATGGCAAATATCCAAGGAAAAGCTGCAATGGCACCTGTTGTATGTCCAAGTTTCAGACACAAAAGCAAACGTGCTGCGTTTTCTTTTTGGCTAGAACAAGGTCTCTGGATTTGAGACATCTGTAAAGTACACAGTTCAGGAAAATTGCCTTCTGTAGCAAGTATGTGCAAGATATGCTCTTAGAAGCAGTAACTGAGGGGACAATGTCCATTCAGGTCAGCCAGAGAATATATCATCCACTTCAGAGAAAAGTACAGGGCTCGAGGTCCCTGAGTACGTATGGGGAGGGCAGTAGGAAGGATTCTATAGAGTCCAACAAAGCATCCTGTGAGAGAAAGAACCAGCATTTATTTGCACATCTGCCAAACTGATGACCTCAATGCCAGATTCCAATGGCAATGATCAAGTAAAACCTTGCCCTTTTCTTCTAGTTCCTCTTCCTTGCCTGATCTTAAAGGAGCCAGAAGCAACAGCTAACAAGTGGGAGAAGAAATAGAACAAAACCAGTGAAGAAACAGGCCACGTTTTGGGCCCATTCCCCACTGCTGCAGGTTGGAGAACTTGGATTATGCCTAAGTCAAGATTGGGGAATACAGGATGAACACAAGAAGAGAATCTTTAAACTGCATGTAGAATGAATTTTAGTTGGGTTAGACAGGACTTCTTAAACTTATTTCCCAAGTGCAAGCTATTGAGTAGAGTACCTTCAACACACCAGGTAGGAGAATTTGCCTATTTAGAAAAATGACAAGTATTAGCAAAGTCAAACTTCCTCATGTTATCCAATACACTAGATGGGGGTTAATGAGTATTGCAGTTGAAATGATCTTAACTATGTAATAATTTTGAAAATAATTCATATAGGATAAATATAAAGTTCTTAGAGTGAGCTAAAGCTTAAGCAGTTGGTTAATTATTTAATCTCTCCTATGTATATTAAAATACAGTGATGCATAAGAATATTCCAAAATTGTAAGAATGGGAACAAAGCATACAATTATACCTATAAGAGAAACATTCTTACAATGTAAAGAAGCAATTATAAGCTACATGTTGAATTATTTCAGCCTCCAAAGGAACTGAAATTGTCAACAAAATCTTTCTATACATGGAAACTCACAGATGTGTACAAATCAAATAATGTGATGAAATAACCTCAAAACATCTGTATTGCTACAAACACATTACAGAAATTCATTCTTATTGTCACTCTCAAGTAGTAAGCAAAATAAGTACTGGGATTATTTTGCTTGTATATTATGTAATAAAACTTTTAAATTCAAATATTCAATCAAATGCCAAGTGAAATATAACTTTCATACTAAGTCAAGAATTCCAATGCATGCATCTATCTAGTTAACTGAATGATGACTCAAAGTAACATCCCTTGTCATAACGGTTTTTGAAAATACAGTAAAATGCCATTAGAAAGTGCCTTGCTATTCTACAGGTTCAGTTACTTTCCAAATCTGAGCACATCCCCTGTGTACTTAAGGATACAGAATACATATCACAAACATGAAAAACTGTCAGATGTCTCATTAGTCCTAGACTATGACAGCAATGGTGAAATAGTGCATCTCTACAGGAGACTGGATGTAACTGATAACAAAGCATTGACAAGATTAAATTTTTAAAAAGGCATAAAAAAAGAAAAGGAACCATTAGCACTAATCAACTTACCTAAAATTAAAATAAACAGAAAGATGTAAGCTCCCTACTTCTTACCAAATAGCAACAACCCTAAATTTTGGGAAAATCTGTCAGATCATGAAAACCTTGTATAAAAAGATTCTGTTAGCCTATTACCCACTGAAAATCCCATTATGCATTCCTTTATTTGAGAAAAAGGCTTTTTTAATATTAATTTTTGAACAATAATGGTATGTGTGCTTAATATGCTAACAATAGTAGAAAGTTAAAAGTAATAGAAGTGTGAAGCTGGGGAAACAAGCAGTAATTATAGTCAAAGAGATTTTTTTATACCTATTTCAAATATACCATTTTTTATACTTCTTCAAAATATACTGTAGTATCTCTTTATATGAAGATATGGGATGATTTAGAATTGTAACCTTTGTAAGTTGGAGGGAAACACAGATATCAAGATTTTCCTTCAACCTTATTATTTTATAAATAAGAAAATTTGAGCTAAAGGTGAGATCTCCTGGGTCATATAGTTAATTAATAGCATTTATTCATTAACTTAATTTATTATGTCATCATATATTTGAATGCCTACTGAGTTTAAGGAAGAAGTACCATAAGAACTGTGGAGAATATCAAGATGATAAAGACCCAGCCCAAGCCTTACATAAAGACTTATGACATGGAGTAAAGTGTCTGCACAAGTAACTATACTACCAATTGTTAACAATGTATGATTGACTAGAATGTATACAGTATCTTAAAGGAGGTTAGAACTATGGAAAATCAGAGATAAGAACAAAGACTTCAGAAAGGACAAAATTGGAATTGTGTAGTGACATTGGGGAGTCTAGGAACATGAGCAATGATACAGAGGGAAATTAATTTGGCTTAGTTTGGTGGGATCGAGAAGGTACATACAGTAACGCTGAAAAGTTAGGGGAAGGTCATGCGTGAAAAGTCTACAGGACTTGCAAAAAAAAATCTTTATTTCGTTAAAAAAAATGAGGACCTTTGGAAGTTTTCATGGTGTTTTGAGAAAATTAATCCATAGCAGAATATCATATGGTTTGAACACTCAAGATCTGGAATAGAAGATTAATGCAGCGGCTCCAGTCATGTAGCACACAAGAACAGTGGTGGTGAAAGCAGGTGACAGTAAGGGTCCCCATATAGCATTTATCTCTACCTGGCAAGGGATAAATTCAGAAAGGGAAAACAGAAAGTCACAGCTGACTCCAGAGATGTTGGTGCCATTGAGTGAACAAAGGTCTATGAGAGAAAAAGTGAGTCTTGGGGAAAAGAGGACTTCAATCTGGAATATATTGGCTGCAGAGTCCTAATTTCAATTCAGGCATTTGGTCTCTAAAGCCAACTTCTCTTTCCGTTATATCACAGTGTCTTTCCTAAAAGTTAATTAGGAAATAGTTAATTGACTAATAGCCACAATTAATTTATTCTCAGTTGTGGATTACAAATGCAGATCTTGCATATATTTTATAGCTTTTAATAATTTTTATATTTTTATTTAATAACAGTAATTTTATTTTATGAACAATAATTTATCTTCCAAAACAGTTATCTTAGATAACAACAGTAAGTTTAATATTGCTTTTTATAGTAACATTTATATAGCATTTACAGTGTCCCAGGTATTAAGTATTTTAATTTTCATAGCAATCTATTATTATTCCAGTTTTACAGACAAATAAACTGAGGCCCAGGAAAATTAAATAATCTGCGTAAGGACCAACAGCTAACCCCTGAGAGAGCTGGATACATGACCAGAGGCAGCCTGAATTCAGACTCCATGCTCTCAAGCCATCGCATATGCTGCCTCTCAGAGCCACCCTGAGATGCTACTCATACTCTATTCCAGCCCGCCTGCCTTCTCTAATGGCCTGAGACAGTTGTGGTGCTGCTCTCTACTCTCTAGCTAAGATGTAGAAAGTTAATTATGCTTTTCTCACTCCTTGCCTCCTTATTCTCTCCAACGCCCATTTCCAGGAAGCCTTCAGAGAGTTAACATTTTCAAATGCTGCACACAGAATCAGAGCTTTCCTCAGGCTTGGGGCCAGAACAGACATACAAAGTCATTTCTCAGTGGATTCCCATCACTGGCTTATCCATTTGTTTTATTCCTTTTCAAATCATACATGGAAAACAGGTGGGGTGATAAGGGGCTAAGAGAATGTGACAGTTGTTTCCAAACGCTTTCACCTTTAATAATTAGTTATCTACCATAAACAAATGTTTTTAAATATTTAGTTCACTTTTATCTTAACATATTCTATTTCCACGGATTCACTTACTCTACCCCCATATATATAAGGCAGTAATAGCATTTGGGGTTTACATGCTCAACATCACACAACATCACACTGTCTCCTAATTTCATACTCCCCTCTCCCATCACTATTCCAAATATCTTAACTTAAAAGTAATGGTGTCAAGTGCATTCAACTCCAGCCCAAGTCTGGAGTGAATGCTTTATATTTAAATTTTGTTATGGTCTCTTGTGGTTTGCAAAGGAAAGGTATCACTATTAAACACAGTAATTTTGTAAACAAAGAAATATTATTTAAAATCTATTGGAGGCCAGTTGCAGTGGCTCTAACCTGTAATCTCAGCACTTTGGGAGGCCGAGGTGGGAGGATTGCTTGAGCCCAGGAGTTCAAAACCAGCCTGGGAAACATAGTGAAACCTCATCTCTACAACAACAACAACAACAAAAAGCTGGGTGTGGCAGTGTGCACCCGTGGTCCTAGCTACTCAGGAGGCTGAGGCGAGAGGCAAGAGGAGAGCTTAAATCCAGGAATTCGAGGCTGCAGTGAGCCATGATTGCACCACTTCACTTCAGCCTGGGAGACAGAAGATCCTGTCTCAAAAAATCAAAAACAAGCATAAAATCTATTGGAAACCATGCTGATATGATTGACAGTGGGTTATTAAATTTTATGTACTGTATATGTCAAGATAGCTTTTTAAATCATCTGTAAAACTGGCTTAAATTCCTTAATGGACAAGAGCCTGATCTTCCAGGAACAGGAGTAATTACTTCTCTACCTCTCAAATCTCCATGCTACAATAGAAGATTAAACTGAACTTTTAGAGCAAGTAGCCCATAAGAGACTATCAGTAGTTGAGCTTTATTTCTAGGCTTCTTTTTTCCCCTACACAACACAAACTCGCAGTACTTATGTTGGTATGGTGATACATGATTAATAGTGTGAGCTCTTTGCTCATCTAGTGTATCTTATCTTCCTTTTCTCCTAAAAAGGTCTCCTTAGCTATCTTGCCCTGTTTCTCTTGGGTACCAGTTTGAGAAGTCACATGGTAGATTACATTTGCGAATGCTGTAAATGCCAAAACTCATCCATGATATAATTATAAACACTCATGGGGAATGGAGATAAGTGAGAGAGAACATCATCCTGCTCCTCATGCCTTGTAATAGGTTCACTGACTGTGGATCATCTGCAAAGTAGGCCCACAAAGCATAATAATTAGCAGTTTAAAGCACTTTACATTCACTAATTATTTAATCCAATCACCTCCTTACGGAGCATATTTAATAACGTGCTGACCTTAACATAAGAAGATTATCCTGCTGAGCACTCTGCTTCCCCGGTGAGTGCCATAAGTTGTTTTTTTTTTTTTTTTTTTTTTTTTTAGTAGCAGGAAGGAAGCCAATCCTCTCTCTTACCAAGCCCCCTGTGACCAACAGTAAGCAACATCATTGGTTGATGAGAGGGAGGACCTTAGACAGAGACCTCCGCTAGAGATAAGACCACGACAATGCACAGCCTTAGGAAGGGAGACAAAGCTGTGGGTTTCATTAGCTCCATGCACTAATCAGCTTAGCTGCTACCACAGGAGATGTGTGGATGTTCTTCTGTAAGAAGTAAAGCTATAAAATTAGCATCACACATTTTAAAACCTGGTTAAAACTCATGTGGCTGCTAATCTTAACTTCTCAAACTTCTAGCTTGGTTGAACGTAAGAAATTGTAACTGCCATTAACAAGCATGGAGGAAACCAATTCCCTGGCAGCAGACAAGAGTTCACAGAAACTGATGATATGAGTAACTACATGCAGAGCAAGAGAGTAAAAGGAAAGAGAGCCCACAGATACAAACAGAAGAGGGGGCAGGAGCAAGAAACTCAGAAGAGTAGAGACAAAACTGCAAGGGTTATGAGAGATATATTGGTATATTCATGTGGAGAGGAAAATAAGAAAATTACTTAAATCTAGGTAGCAAAAAAATAGCTTAAACTAGAAAAACTCCTTTATAGGTTAGACATCTGTGTCATCTAAACTTTGGAAGAAAAAGAAGACACTATTAATAATTAGTCAGGACAATGAGCACTATTAAATTTATTATTCTACTCAATCAGGATGAGTGTTCATTCTACATAGTTATGAAAAATGGTTGGGCACAGAGACAAAGAAGCGTTTCTCAGAAGTGAGTATCAGAGAAGCAAATGTGTTAAGTCATTTTTATATCTATAAAGGCCTTTTTTTCTTTCTGTCTGCAGTGGAAGAAACCTTCACTATAGGCCTGGGACTTAGCTTACAGATATAGAGAAAAATAAAGTCAGATTCTCAAGTTACCACATTTTCATGTATCCTGCTTTCTACTTGGATAATTATTATGGACTGAATTGTATTCGCCTAAAATTCGTAGTCTGAAGCCCTTATCTTCAGTGTGATTGTATTGGGAGACAGGACCTTCAAAGAAGTGATTATGGTTAAATGAGATCATAAAAGTGAGGCCCTAATCTAATAGGACTGGTGTCCTTCTAAGAAGAGAAGACACCGGAGATCTAGCTCTCTCCATGCACAGAGAAAAAGCCATGTGAGGACACAGCAAGAGGATGCCATCTGTAAGCCAAGGAGTGGGGCCTGAGAAGAAACCAGCCCTGCTGGCACCTTGATCTTGGACTTTCAGCCTCCAGAACTGTGAGAAAATTTCTGTTAAGCCACCCAGTTTGTGGTATTTTGTTATGGCAGCCTGTGCAGACTAAAACAATCATGAAATGTTAATTTAATCAGTAAGAATAAACTAACTCGAAAGCATCTTTCATGCCCTCTGTTTCTGTCCTTGCTGTGTCTCAGAACTTCACAATGCTCTCAAGAGACAGGTGAGAGGGTGTAGCTGAACCATAGGGGCAAATTCTATACCTGGGTCATCCTAGGAGAGTGAAAACCTAAGAAGACAGGAAGAAACATGGAATGTGAAGGAGTTAAAATTCAAAAATGAAGGCTTGCTGCAAATCTAAAGGAAGGCCAAGGTTGAGGTAAAAGTCAGAATAAATGGCCATGAGTTAGCAACTAAGGCAACTTCTTAAGGAGACCTGGGCCAGATGGACTGCTTTTGTGTACCAGTGGAGGAGAGGTTGATACATAATGTGGCTTTGTGGGAGAGCAGGAACTCTTCCTCATCTTCCTACCTAAGGGATTTCCTGCAAAGTATCTGCCAGAGACTGAGAGGTGACATAGCTTAGCGTTCAAGAACCTGGGAGTTAACTGGATCTAGGTATAAATTCTTGTTCTGCAACTTCCCAACCATGTGACCTTGAATAAGAAGTTTGTTCTACCCTCAATCTCAATTCTCCAGTATGCAAAATGGGTATAATAATATTGGTCATTGTTTGACTCTCTTTCAGAAAAACATTGTGGGCTCTCTTTAAACAGGTCAACATTCCTGGGAGGGATGAGGAAGAATGGATGCCACTTTGAGTCACTAATTCCATAGGTTTTCTTTAGTCTTCTATTCTATTATAGGTGTGTAGAAGTGTGTGGCAGAGAGGTGGATCAAAAGCAAGGAAAAGGATACAGAAAACTGTTAAGAGAGGAAGTACTAATTTTAGCTATTACTAATTTATTTTCCTTAGAGCGAGTCCTGATTGCCAAAACACCTTCTAAGCAACAAACACTGACTGATTGACTTGGGTGAAAACCTTTTGTGAACAGAGTCTTTGCTGGAGTTAAGGGCAATGTTTCTGACTAAGAAACAAATAAACCTAATGGTGAACTGCTGACCTTTGGCCTTTGTAACTGGGTTTCATTCACACAGTCCTCCAACCCATCACGTTTATGTACTGGGCAATCCTCATCAATGGCACAGAGCTCTGTATTGCTTCAGGATCTCCTCCTTTCTGGGGAACATTTTAGTATTGATTATTGTTATTTTATTTTATTATGTGCCATCAAGAATAGCAACCTTTAAAATCAATTTGCACTCTTTGGTTCTTAATAAAGATTTTTATTTACAGTAATACCCTTCAGATTTTTGACACACTCACCCTTTTATTGAAAGGCCAATCTGAATCTATTATTTTGTGACCACAAATAGTTTCAGTTCCCTAAAGTGGAATTGTTTGCTTTAAATGTAGAGTTGAATATGCAAGATACTTAGAAAATTTAATTTAAAAGTCTTAGGTAAATGGTGTCTGAAATGAGTTATTTGTATCTTGAACTGTGGTTAAAGGTAGCCTGTCATAAGTTGATCCAATATTTCATTTTATATCACAAGTTCCATTAAATTTTCATAAGAAATTCATAAGCACTGTTGATGTCACATCCCTTTCAAAAGTATACCTAAGCTACCAGCAAAGCTGTCTTTTTTTAGCAGTCTTAAAAGTAGATTTTCTATCAGTGTCCATCATGGAAGCTAGGACTGCTTATGAACCTAAGTACAAAAGTAACAGAAAAATAACTTCACTAGGTTATTTTGACACACCCTATTTAATATTTAGTCACTGATAATATAGCCAAATGGTAGGTAATCCAGGAAGGCCTTGCCTGGCTTCCCTAAAAATGCTCATCAAAGGCATGAGCTCAATAAACTACTCACTGGGTAAATTTTTAAATTTTCTTTTATTGGTCCTGCACTTTTCTTATTAGAGTTTATTAGAGTTTCAAGGACTTACTGCAGTACTAACATAGTATTTGTCAAATGAGTCTATAATTTCCCACCCAATTCTTCAATCATCCCTTCTACCCATCCCTGTCCATCACAGTTATATTTTAAAGTATAAAAAATGAACTATTGATTACATTAAGTAGTGCTTGTATCATGTCACTATGTTAATTATTTTTAAAAGAATGTAAGGAAAATAATCCAATAAAGTGTGTCATCTGTCCTCCCACACTGTGTATATAAACTTCCTTTAAAACAGAAGAGAAATGTAGTAGATTCATTGTCTCCAACAGTGGTCTGAGATTAGAAAATATCAAATTTGGTTATCCAGCTGGGTTCAAAGAAAGTTGGGAGCTACATTACTGAACAAAGAAATCTCTCTATCCACAGTTGGACATTTTGCCTCAAAAAAGGGGCTCATCATTCCTGGTTAAGGGAAACTATATGGGGTTTGTGAACACCACAACTTCCTGAGAAATCTATGTCCACAGCAGTCCACCTACTTGGGAGATGCCATGTGGATTCCATACACTATATAAACTTCTTAATAAAAATCTGAGCTAGATCACTTGCACCATCTATCATGGGAGAGCACTGCTTGCCTCAGAGTCATGAATGTCTCTAAGTACATGAGAAGCATAGAGGGAGACACAGCATGAGGGCTAAATAGAAGCTTATATCGATCTTCCTTCCTACAGGAACACTAAACGTAACAGCCATCCACACAAAAAAAGCACCTCCCTAAGAGCCGCAAATCAAGAGAGCGATCACACTACCTGGTTTTTACTTCATGTCATTGAAAGAGGCACTGAGAAAGATAGGAAAATCTTTTTTTCTTCTTCATTTATTTATTTATGTATTTATTTATTTATTTATTTTGAGACAGGGTCTTACTCTGTTGCCCAGGCTTGAGTGCATTGGTGCAATTATGGCTCACTGTCATATAGGAGTTAAGAAGTAATTACTTAAGCAGATAGCAAGGGCATGGAAGTCCTCAGTAAGGCTTTTCTTTTTAATGAAAAGCAGCCCCAAATCATTTTCTAACAAAGAGCAGCCTGCAAGCTGGGAGCTTGCACAGGTGAATGCCAGCAGGAACTAAGGACTAGACGTTTTCAAAATGGTGGCTTCATCGTCCCTTCTCTGCCAGCCACCTGTACTGTAAGGAGCAGACAAGATGGCACCCATCAACTAGAAGGTCCATTTGCATAAGAAGATGAGGGTGGAGAGACCAGCCTTCCCAGAGCACTATGGAAACGTCATACGTGATTGAACCAATCTGTGATCCCCACGTAAATCAGACACCGCCTCCTCAAACTGGACTCAACACTTTCTCTGCCACCCAGTCCTTTTCCACTCGGAGACTGCTTTCTCTACAGAGGAAGCTGTTTCCCTTTCTCTTCTCTTCTACCTATTAAACCTCCACTCCTAAACTCCTCATGTGTGTCCATGCCCTAAATTTTCCTGGCACGTGACGACAAACCCTGGGTTTATACCCCAGATAATGTAGCCGCCACTTCAACTGCAGCACTGAACTCCCAGCCTCAAGCAATCCCTGCTAATTTTTGTATTTTGGTAGAGAGAGGGTTTCATTATGTTTCCCAAGCTGGTCTTGAACTCCAGGGCTCAAGTGATCCTCCCACCTTGGTTTCCCAAAGTGCTGGGATTACAGGTATAAGCCATTGCACCCAGCCAAGAAAGTATTGAATTGTCAATGCCACTCCTCCCCTATCCCTTGGCAGTGGCCACATAGCATAGAGACAAAACTGTCACAATTTGGGAGAGGCAGAATGCAATGATTATGGGATTTTGCATTGGAACTCAGTGCTGCTCTGTCACAGCAGAAAGCAACACTGGGCAGAACTCAGCCAGCACCCATGGAGGGAGCTTTTTGACCAGCCCTAGCCAGAGGGGAATTGCCCATTCCAGCAGTCAGAACCTGAGTTCCACCAAGCTTTACTGTCAAAGGCTAAAGTACTCTGGAGTCCTAAATAAACTCAAAAGGCAGTCTAAGCCTTAAAGACTACCACTAAGCAAGTGCTAGTGCTGTGCTGGGCTGAGCCAGTAGACTTGGCGGACACGCAACCTAGTAAGACACCAGTTAAGGTAGCTAAAGGAGTGCTTGCACCACCCCTCACCCATTCCCAGGTAGCACAGCTCACAGCTCCAGGAAAGCAGAGGATAGGGTAACAAGGACTTTGTCTTGCAAGGTGAATATCAGCTCAGCCACAGTAGAATAGGGCTCCAGGAAAAGTCCTGAAGCCCCCACTCCAGACCCTAACTCCTGGATAACATTTCTGGACACACCCTGGGTGAGAAAGGAACCCACTGCCTTGAAGAGAAGTAGCCAGTCTTGGCAGCATTCATCACTTGCAGACTAAAGATCCGTTGGGCCCTGAATAATCATCAGTGGTAGCCAGCTAGTACTTGCCATGGGCTTTGGGTGAGACTGAGATGTTCTGGCTTCAGGTGTAACCCAGCACATTCCCAGCTGTGGTGGCTACAGGGAGAAACTCCTGCTTTAGAAAATGAGAGGGAAGAGTAAAACAGACTTTGTCTTGCTTGGCTACAGTGGGGTAGAACACCAAACAGGCTCTTGTGGTCCCCAGTTTGAGGCCTTGGCTCTTGGATGGCATATCTTGACATGCCCTGAGTCAGAAGGGAGCCCACTGCCATGAAGGGAGAGTCTCAGGCCTGGCAACAGTCACCAAAAGTTGATTAAAGAGCCCTTGGGCATTGAGTGAACATTGGCAGTAGACAGGTAGTCCTGGGACAGTGGTGGCCATGGGGAGAGACTCCTTTGCTTGTGGGAAAGGGAGGGAAGAGTGGGAGTCACTTTGTCTTGTCTTGTGCTTTGGGTGCCAGCTCAGCAACAGCAGAATAGAGGACCAGGGAGATTCCTAAGGTTTCTGACTCCAGACTCTGGCTCCCAGATGGTATTGCTGAAACAATCCAGGAGAACTTGTCCTGAAAGGAAGGACACAAGCCTAGCTGGCTTTGCCACCTGCTGGTGGTAGAGCCCTAGGGCTTTGAGAGAACACAGGCAATAGCCTGGTGGTAGTTGCTGCAAGTCTTGGGCAAGATCCAGTTCTGTGCTAGCTTCAGTTCTGACTCAGAACAGTACCAGTGGTGGTGGCCACAGGGTTAATTATGTCACCCTTCTCTCAGTTCCAGGCAACTCAGCACACAGAGAGAGACTCCATTTGTTTGTGATAAAGTAAGGGAAGAGAACAGGAGTCTCGGTTTGGTAATCCAGATAATGTATCTGAACCTATCCAAGACCACCAAGGCAGTGCCTCTACAAGTCTGCAAGAGCCACAGCCTTAGTAGGCTTGTGGTGCACCATAATGCAGATGACACTGCAGTGACCAAAAACTTATATCACAACACCCAATCCCTTTGATATCTGGGAAAGTCTTCTCAAGATGGACAGAAACAAACAAGCCCAGACTGTGAAGCCTATAATAAACACCTAACTCTTCAATATCCAGACACCAAAGAATATTCACAAGCATCAGCACCATCCAGGAAAACATGACCTTACCATATGAACTAAATAAGGCACCAGGGACCAATCCTGGAGAGACAGAGATGTGTGACATTTTAGACAGATAATCCATAGCTGTTGAGGAAACTCAGTGGAACTGAAGATAACACAAAGAAGGATTTAAGAATTCTATCAGATAAATTTAACAAAAACATTGAAATAATTAAAAGAAGCAGAAATTGTGGAGCTGAAAAATGAAACTGACATATTGAAGAATGCAGTTGTCTCTTAACAGCAGAGTTGATCAAGCAAAAGAAAGAATTAGTAAGCTTGATGATAGGCTATTTGAAAATACACACTCAGAGGAGACAAAAGAAAAAAAGAATTTAAAAAACAATGAAGCACATCTACAATATTTATAAAATAGCCTGAAGAGAAAAAATCTAAGAGATACTAGCCTTAAACAAGAGGTAGGGAGAGAGATGGGGGTAGAAAGTTTATTCAAAGGGATAATAACAGAGAACTTCCCAAACTCAGAGAAAGATATCAGTATCCAACTACAAGAAGGTTACATAACACCAAGCAGATTTAAACCAAAGAAGACCACCTCAAGGCGTTTAATAATGAAACTCCCAAAGGTCAAAGGATAAAGAAAAGATCCTAAAAGCAGCAAGAGAAAAGAAACAACATACAAAAAAGCTCCAATACATCTTGCGGAAGACTTTTCTGTGGAAACCCTACAGGCCAGGAGAGAATGGCATGACATATTTAAAAAGCTAAAAGAAAAAAATTTTAACCCTAGAATAAGGGTCAGTTCAGCAAAAGGATATAACAATTGTAAATATACATGTATTTAACACTGGAGCACCCAGATATATAAAGCAAATTTTAGAGCTCAAGAGAGAGAGCCCCAATACAATAATAGCTAGAGACTTCACCACCCCACTTTTAGAATTGGACAGAACATCCAGACAGAAAATCAACAAAGAAACATCAGATTTAATGTGTACTATACACCAAACAAACCTAATGGATATTTACAGAACATTTCATCCATCGGCCGCAGAACACACATTCTTCTCCTCAGCACATGAATCATTCTCAAGGATAGGCCATAGTTTTGGCCACCAAATACGTCTTTAAAAATTCAAAAAAGTAAAAATAATATCAAGTATTTTCTCTGACCCCAGTGGAATAAAACTAGCCATCAATAACAAGAAGAATTTTGGAGACTATACAAACACATGAAATTTAAACAATAGGCTCCTGAATGGCCAGTGGTTCCATGAAGAAATTAAGAAGAAAATCGAAAAAATTTTAAAACAAATGATAAGGAAAACACAACATACCAAAACCTATGGGATACAGTAAAAACAGTACTAAGAGGGAAGCTTATAGCTATACACAACTATGTTAAAAAGCAGAAAAACTGCAAGTAAAAACCTAATGATGCATCTTAAAGAACTAGATAAGCAGGAGCAAACTAAATCCAAAATTAGTATAAGAAAAGAAACAAAAAAGATGAGAGCAGACCAAGTACAGCAGTTCATGCCTGTAATCCTAGCCTTTAGGAGGCCAAGGCAGGAGGACTGCTTAGGCCAGGAGTTCAAGACCAGCCTGGACAACATAATGAGACTCTGTCTAAAAAAAAAAAAAAAAAAATTGAGCTGGGTGTGGTGGCATACATCTGTAGTACCAAATACTCAGAAGGCAGGCGTGAGAGGATCACTCGAGCCCCAGAGTTCAAGGCTGCAGTGAGCCATGACTGTGCCACTGCACATCAGCCTGGGTGACAGAGCAAGACCTTGTCTCATACACACACACACACACACACACACACAAGATCAGAGCAGAAATAAATGGAATTAAAATAAAGAAAATAATACAAAAGATCAATGAAATAAAAAGTTTTTTAAAAAAGATAAACAAAATTGACAAACATTTAGCCAGATTAAGAAAAAAAGCAAGAAGATGCAAATAAAATCAGAGATGTAAAAGGGAATATTACAACTAGTACTGCAGAAATTCAAAGGATCATCAGCGGCTACTGTAAGCAACTATATGCCAATCAATTGGAAAACCCAGAAAAAAATGGATAAATTCCTAGACACATACAAACTATCAATATTGAAACATGAAGAAATTCAAAGCCTAAACAGACCAATAATAAACAACAAGATTAAACCAGTAATAAAAAGTCTCATAGCAAAGAAAAGCCTGGTACCCAATGGCTTCACTGCAAAATTTTATCAAACATTCAAATACCAATCCTACTCAAACTGCTCTGAAAAATAGAGGAGGAGGCAATACCTCCAACTTACTCTACAAGGCCAGTATTACCTTGATTCCAAAACCAGATAAAGACACCTCAGAAAAAGAATACTACAGGCCACTATTCCTGATGAACACTAATGCAAAAATCCTCAATAAAATACTAGCAAAGCAAATTCAACAACACATTAAAAAGATATTCATCAGGACCAAGTGCAGCTTATCCCAAGGATGTAAGGATGGTTCAACATATGCAAATCAATCAATGTGATACATCCTATCAACAAAATTAAGGGCAAAAGCCATACGATCATTTTAATTGATAAAAAAGCATTTTGAAAGGCTGGGCGCGCTGACTTACACCTGCAATCCCAGCACTTTAGGAGGACCAGGCGGGCGGATCACGAGGTCAGGAGATCCAGACCATCCTGGCTAACACAGTGAAACCCTGTCTCTATTAAAAATACAAAAAATTAGCTGGGCGTGGTGGCAGGCGCCTGTAGTCCCAGCTACCTGGGAGACTGAGGCAGGAGAATGGCCTGAACCCGGGAGGCAGAGCTTGCAGTGAGCCGAGATCGCTCCACTGCACTCCAGCCTGGGTGACAAAGCGAGACTCCATCTCAAAAAAAAAACAAAAAGCATTCGATAATATTCAACATGCCTTCATAATTAAAACCCTCAAAAAAACCTAGGTAAAGAAGGAACATAATTGGAGGCATATATGACAGAACCACAGCTAGCATAATATCTAATGGAGAAAAACTGAAAAGATTTTATTTGAAAATCTAGAACACAACAAAAATGTCCACTATCACCACTGTTATTTAACATAGTACTAGAAGTCCTGCTAGAGCAATCAGACAAGAAAAAGAAATAAAGGGCATCCAAATTGGAAAAGAAGTCAAATTATCCTCGTCTGCAAAGGGTATGATCTTATATTTGGAAAATCCTCAAGATGCCACCAAAAAATAATTACAGCTGATACACGAATTCGGTAGAGTTGCAGGATACTAAATCAACATACAAAAAGCAGTGACATTTCCATATGACAATAGCAAACAATCTAAAAAAGAAATTTAAAAATTAATCCAATTTACAATAGCTACAAATAAAATTAAATATCTAAGAATTAACCAAAGAGGTGAAAGATCTCTAGAGTGAAAACCATAAAACACTGATGAAAGAAATTGAAAATAATACAATAAAATGAAAAGATATTTCATATTTATGAATTGAAAGAATCAACATTGTGAAAATGTCCATACTACCCAAAGCAATCTACATAATTCAATGCCATCCCTATCAAAATACCAATGACATTCTTCACATAAACAGAAAAAGCAATCCTGAAATGTGTATGGAACCACAAAACACCCAGAATAGTCAAAGTTATCCTGAGCAAAAACAACAAAATTAGAGCAATCACATTGCCTGATTTCAAATTATACTACAAAGTTATAATAACCAAAAACAGCATGGTACTGGCATAAAAACAGACACACAGACCAATGGAACAGAATAAAGAACCCAGAAACAAATTCATACATGTACAGTGATCTCATTTTTGACAAAGATACCAAGAACATACACTGGAAAAAGGACAGTTTCTTCAATAAATAGTGCCAGGAAGACTGGATATTCTTATGCAGAAGAATGAAACTATACCCCTATCTCTTGATATAAACAAAAAACAAATCAAAATGGATTAAAGACTTAAATCTAAGACCTTAAACTATGAGGTATTTTTTACTAGAAGAAAACATTGGGAAATCTCCCCAGGACATAGGACTGGGCAAATATTTATTGAGTAATACCCCCATAAGAACAGGCAATTAAAGCAAAAATGAACAAATGGAATTACATCAAGTTTTAAGCTTTCTGCACAGCAAAGGAAACAATCAGCAATGTGAAGAAGTAACCCACAGAAAGGGAGAAAACTATTTACAAACTATCCATCTGACAAAAGATTAATAGCCAAAATATGTAAGGAGCTCAAACATCTCTACAGGAAAAAATCTAATAATCCAATTTAAAAATGACCAAAAGATTTGAATAGAAATTTCTCAAAAGAAGACATGCAAATGGCATGGCTGGGCACAGTGGCTCACACCCGTAATCCCAGCACTTTTCGAGGCTGAGGCAGACAGATTGCTTGAGCTCAGGAGTTCAAGATCAGCCTGGGAAACGTGGCAAAATCCTGTCTCTACAAAAAGTACAACAATTAGCTGGGCGTAGTGTGCCTGTGATCTGGCTACTTGGGAGACTGAGGTAGGAGGATCACTTGAGCCCAGGAGGTCAAAGCTACAGTGAGATGTAATGTGATCACGTCAGCCTGGGCAACAGAGCAAGACCCTGTCAGAAGAAGAAGAAGGAGGAGGAGAAGGAGGAGAGGAAGAAGAAAGAGGAGCAGAAGGGGGGAAGGCAGGGAGGGGGAGGGATATAAATGACAAACAGGTATATGAAAAGTTGCTCAAAAACACTGATGATCAGAGAAATGCAAATCAAAATTACATTGAGACCTCATCTCACTCTAGTTAAAATGGCTTGTATCCAAAAGACAGACAATAACAAATGCTGGTGAGGATGTGGAGAAAAGGAATGAATCCTTTGTACACTGTTGGAAGGAATGTAAATTGGTACAACCACAATGAAGAAGAGTGTGGATCACAAGGTGAAGACATCGAGACCATCCTGACCAACATGGTGAAACTCTGTCTCTACTAAAAATACAAAAATTAGCTGGGCGTGGTGGTGTGCACCTGCAGTCCCAGCTACTCAGGAGGCTGACACAGGAGAATTGCTTGAACTCCGGAGGCAGAGGTTGCAGTGAGCTGAGATCACACCACTGCACTCCAGCCTGGTGACAGAACAAGACTCCATCTCAAAACAAACAAACAAAAAACTAAAAACAGAACTATCATATGATCTAGCAATCCCCCTGCTAGGTATATACCCCAAAGAGAGGAAATTAGTATATTAAAGAGATATTTGCACTCGAATGTTTATTTATGACACTATTCACAATCGCCAAGATTAAGAAGCAACCCAAGTGTCCATCAGCAGACAAACGGATAACGGGTACATACACACAAAACGTGATACACATATACATTAAAAAGAATGAGGTCCTGTCATTGGCAAGAACATGAATGGAATTGGAAGTTATGTTAAGTTAAATAGGCTAGGCACAGGGAGACAAACTTCACACAATCTCACAAAATTAAAACAATTGTACTTATGGAGATAGAGAATAAAATGATTGTTACTAGAGACTGGGAAGGGAATTCCTGGGTGGGAGGAAAAGTGGGAATGATTAATGGGTATGAAAAAATAATAAGATAGTATCTATAAGATCTAGTATTTGATAGCGTAATGGGGTGACTATAGTCAGCAACAATTTATATACATTTAAAAATAACTAAAACAATAGAATTGGATTGTTTTTAACACACAAAAAGGATAAATGCTGTGGTGACTAATACATCATTTACCCTGATGTGATTATTATGCATTGTATGCCTGTACCAAAATATCTCAAGTATCCCATAAATATATACACCTATTATGTACCCACAAAAATTAAAACTAAAAATTGCATATAAAAAAAGTCTAAACTGGGCTTTTCATGGCAGCTATATATGGAACCAAATACAGTAAAATTAAAAGGATCTTTTTTCCAAAAATATGAAGAGATGGAAGTTATTTCATTTTCCTTAACCAAATTTGGTCCTATTTTTAAAATCTCTGATGTGAATTTATTATAAAAGGGAGGAAGAGAAAGACAATTTGAAAATGGAAAAGAAGCTCCATTTCCCAGCGCAAGCGACACAGAAGACCGGTGATTTCTGCATTTTCAACTGAGGTATTGGGGTCATCTCACTCGGGAGTGCCGGACAATCCGTGCAGGTCAGCTGCTGCAGCCTGACCAGCGAGAGCTGAAGCAGGGCGAGGCATCGCCTCACCTGGGAAGCGCGAGGAGGAAGGGAGTCCCTTTTCCTAGCCAGGGGAACTGAGACACACAACACCTGGAAAATAGGGTAACTCCCATCCCAATACTGCGCTGTAACACCGGCACACCGGAGAATATATCCCACACCTGGCTGGGAGGGTCCCATGCCCACGGAGCCTCCCTCCTTGCTAACACAGCAGTCTGCGCAATCTAACCGCAAGGCAGCAGCGAGGCTGGGGGAGGGGCGCCCGCCATCGCTGAGGCTTAAGTAGGTAAATAAAGCCGCTGGGAAGCTTGAACTGGGTGGAGCTCACAGCAGCTCAAGGAAAACTGCCTATCTCTGTAGACTCCGCCTCTGGGGACAGGGCTCAGCTAAAGGAGCAGAAGCCTGTGCAGACACGAACGACTCTGTCTGACAGCTTTGAAGAGAGCAGTGGATCTCCCAACACGGAGGTTGAGATCTGAGAAGGGGCAGGCTGCCTGCTCAAGTGGGTCACTGACCCCTGAGTAGCCTAACTGGGAGACATCCCCCACTAGGGGCAGTCTGACACCCCACACCTCACAGGGTGGAGTACACCCCTGAGAGGAAGCTTCCAAAGCAAGAATCAGACAGGTGCACTCGCTGTTCAGCAATATTCTATCTTCTGCAACCTCTGCTGCTAATACCCAGGCAAACAGGGTCTGGAGTGGACCTCAAGCAATCTCCAACAGACCTATAGCTGAGGGTCCTGAC
>NC_045438.1:110996001-110999534 GCF_002776525.5 Piliocolobus tephrosceles
ACTTTAAGTTTAATTAGTATTTTTGTTTCAGGCTCATATATATATATATATATATATTAGCTCAAGTGCAGTCAAACTTGCTTTAGATATGTGAAAAGGAGCTTCAACTTTAGGAAAGAAGAACGTACAGGAATGTATATTGTTAGAGTTCTTTAAAAGAAACCTTGAAACTATCCATAATACAATAATTTTTCAAGATTTGAGCATTAAGCTATCCATCTGAAATGTTCCTTCATAAATAAATAAATTATGTTTTGCTTTAAAGAATGAGATAATTTTGAGCCAAGCACAGGGGCTTATGCCTGTAATCCCAACTCTTTAGGAGGCCAAGGCAGGAGGACCACTTGAACAAGTCAGGAGTTTGAGGCCAGTATAGACAACAAAATGAGACCCTGTCTCTGCGAAAAATGTTTAAAGACTTAACTTGGTGGTGCACGCCTGTGGTCCCAGTTACTTGGGAGGCTGAGGCAGGAGGATCGCTTGAGCCTAGGAGTTTGAGACTGTAGTGAACTATGATCGTGCCACTGCACTGCAGCCTTGGTGACAGACTGAGACCCTGTGTCTAAAAAAAAATAATAAATTAAAAAAAATTGAATGGGATCATTTGTCTTACTTTAAGGCCAAATAGCTGAGTTACAATAGGCTTAAACTAGAAGTTTGACTACTACAATAAATACAATTAATTAATTGTGGTCCGTTCTACATTGTTTGTGTTACCTGAGACTTATGTAATTAAAATATTTGAATCAGAAAAGCATATTTTTTGTGTTAATTTGATAAGCATGACCGCCAAGTACTCATCTCTGCCTTTTTTTTCTTTTTCTTTTTTTCCTCCCTTGTTTCTTTGTGTTATGAACCAAAGCATAACTTCCTCTTACACATCCAGAGAGCTGTTTGTCTTTGAGTAGGAACATACAGAAAAGACATAAGGCATTTATTTTCTCACATTTTAAAATAAAGAGCCTCAGCATTTCCAGGGTGAATTTTAAGGTTTATGGCTCTGAAAATTGCAAGTTAAAAAGCACATTAGCAATTATTTTTGAATTGCACTAGAAATTATGGACCAGTTCAAAACAGATGCTGATGTTCTAAAGTGAACCATAGGTGCAACAAAAATCTTTTGCAATAGAGATTGTTCTTTATGATTTTATCCTTATCCTATATCCTTTCTTCCTGCAACATTACTGCATTTTCTTTTAAACAATGCTATTACAAATAATTCCCAAAGATATAATGTAGTCTCTTGCTGAGAACAGGATAAAAGTGGAAAATTCCAGGTTCTGTTTCTGAGCTTTGCTCATAGCAGTTTAGTAGAAAGCTTAGTATCTGGGTCTCCCCATTACAAAAAATAGAAATTTAATTACTATTTATCCTCAAAGATACTTAATTATCAGTAGGAAAGGCTTGATGCTATTCAGTGATCCTCAGATCAAAGCAATTTAAACATGCATTATTTTAACAATATACAAGTACAAAAGCTGAGAAATTATCTAGTACGAGGCTCGTCTCACCCCTCTCTAGGATTTTTTTTTTCTCAGAATTTATGGGTAACCTAGATACTGAAGTGGAGATATAGAAAGAACATCCATCTGAGGCAGAGGAAATTATTTTCGTTGCCTTTTGTTTTGTTTTCTGCATAAAAGGAATCGCAGATATTTCCAGATGAAAGGATTTATTTATCCAGGAATATTTTTGAACTTATACTATTTTGGGGGGGGGGGCCCAAATCATTTAGAAGATTTTTGTATGGGGGAGAAAACAATAGTCACATTGTGACAGGATGGTAGAGTCATTGTCAATAGCATTTGGTTAAAGGACAGTACGATGGACAAGGCATAGGCCTTAAAGTAGAAATAAAGTGCTTGCTTTGGTACATAGTTATTGCTGGCTTAATTGGGTATTTCATCATATACTGTGATGAACTTTTGGTTATTTATCATGTTTATGTGTCTTTTACCTATTTGAATCTTTACACAAATGAAAGGCTGTCTTTGAGTGTTTACTTTTTTTTTAAGGGGAAATCATGTTGGACTGGAGCACTATAATTGATTGGTTAGCTCATAAATATATGAAAATAAAGGTACTGTAAATAATGTTTTTACCTTTTGTTTTTGATCTCTCTTTTTCTTTCCTTTGCAACCCTTCAGAGCTGAAGCATCCCATTGTAATTGCTTTTACTTTCCCATTTCTCAGTCATTCTGCTCTATCTTTCCGGTTAGTGATTATATTAGCTCAACAGTATTTAACTACAGTTTCACAGTCAATTATTAATGAATGTTTCATTTTATCTGTAGTATTACTTTGCCAACAAAACTGCGTGAAGTTAATTACTTGGCAGGTTTTTAAAGTATAAAATGGAAAGAAATGGCTTTTGCTGTTAAATTGTCATTCAGACCCATTTTTGTCATTACAGGATAACAACAGATCCCTTTGATAACTGAGCCAAGTAGGTCAGCCACTCTCTGTTGTTCAAATGGTTGATAAAATATGCACAAAACTGAAATCTGGTGGGGTCTGGAACCTGTGGCTTTGCAATTTGGAAGGCATTTGATTATGTCCTTTGTAGATTGTTCACGTTCTTTGAACCTGTTTGAAGAAAATGTTTATATTTCAACCTGCTGAGTTCCTAACATTTAAAAGAGAATAAGTGGCTTCCATAAATCAAGGCACCCCAGGCAGGAAAGGTTTGCCTCACAAACAATGGCTGAGAGAGACACCTGGCCTCGGGCACATCAAGAGGCTGTATTGTTAGGTCTGGGCATTGTGGAGATGGGATGTTCAGGAAAAGGCAATTCCTAAAAGGTTACTGTACTAAAAGACTTAAGACTCTTATCTGTCTTGACTCTTTTCAAACATCCTTCTTCACAAAAACACTAAGGCAATACCTTTAAGATTTTTAATTAGAAGTTGTTTGTGTGCTGTGAGGGAAAGCACAAGCATAATCTCCACCTTAGGGTGACCAGATACAGCAAATAAAAGTACACAGCACCCAGTAAAATGTGAATTTCAGAAAGTATGAACCACGTGTCCTGTATTTTATCTGGAAGCCTTACATTTGAGTTCTATTTCTTTTCATCGTACGTAAAAGTTATGTGTATTTTACTGTCACATATAATGAGTAAAGGGAGAATTCATGAACGCAACATAAATGAAATATGATTACATTATTTTGTCAACACTTTAATTTGAGGCAGTTTTGAGAGTTTTTCTAAACATCTCAGTGCTGGTTTCCAATCTTGGGTACCTAACGGATTCTTATCTATTGAACTAAGAAAACTCATTGATGTATGCTCAAGATGGCCTTAATGATCTGCTCAGTTTGTCTAGACTTTAGATATATTTCTTAACTATAAGCCCTTGACCTCCCTTTTTCTTTCTCTCTCTCCTTCCTTCCTTCCTTCCTTCCTTCCTTCCTTCCTTCCTTCCTTCCTTCCTTCCTTCCTTCCCTCCCTCCCTCCCTCCCTCCCTTCTTTCTCTCTCTCTCTTTCTTTCTTTCTTTCTTTCTTTCTTTCCTTCCTTCCTTCCTTCCTTCC
>NC_045438.1:111000074-111046809 GCF_002776525.5 Piliocolobus tephrosceles
AAATTGTACTTTAACTTCTGGGATACATGTGCAGAACATGTAGGTTTGTTGCATAGGTATATATGTGCCATCGTGGTTTGCTGCACCCATCAACCCATCATCTAGGTTTTAAGCCCTACATCCATTAGGTATTTGTCCTAATGCTCTCCCTCCCCTTGCCTCTCAGCCCCTGACAGGCCCCAGTGTGTGATATACACCTTCCTGTGTCCATGTGTTCTCATCGTTCAATTCCCACTTATGAGTGAGAACATGTGGTGTTTGGTTTTCTGTTCATGTGTTAGTATACTGAGAATGATGACTTCCAGCTTATCCATATACCTGCAAAGGATATGAACTCATTCTTTTTTATGACTGTATATTATTCCATGGTGTATATGTACCACATTTTCTTTATCCAGTTTATCATTGATGGGCATTCAGGTTGGTTCCAAGTGTTTGCCATTGTGGATAGTGCTGCAATAAATATATTTGTGCATGTGTCTTTATAGTAGAATGATTTATAATCCTTTGGGTATATACCCAGTAATGGGATTGCTAGGTCAAATGGTATTTCTGGTCCTTGATCCTTGAGGAATTGCACACTGTCTTCCACTGTGGTTGAACTAATTTACACTCCCACCAACAGTGTAAAAGCATTCCTATTTCTCCACAACTTCTCTCACATCTGTTGTTTCCTGACTTTTTAATGATCACCATTCTAACTGCTGTGAGATGGTATCTCGTTGTGGGTTTGATTTGCATTTCTCTAATGACCAGTGATGATAAGCTTTTTTTCATATGTTTCTTGGCCACATACCTGTCTTCTTTTGAGAGGTCTGTTCATATCCTTCACCCACTTTTTTGATGGGATTGTTTGTTTGTTTTTTTCTTGTATATTTGTTTTAGTTCTTTGTAGATTCTGGATATTAGACCTTTGTCGGGTGGATAGATTGCAAAAATTTTCTCCCATTCTCTTGATTGCCTGTTCACTCTGATGATAGTTTCTTTTGCTCTGCATAAGCTTTTTAGTATAATTAGATCCAATTTGTCAATTTTGGCCTTTGTTGCAATTGCTTTTGGTGTTTTAGTCATGAAGTCTTTGCCCATGCCTAGATTTTCTTCTAGGGTTTTTATGGTTTTAGATTTTATATTTAAGTCTTTAATCCATCTTGAGTTAATTTTTGTATAAGGTGTAAGGAAGCGGTCCGGTTTTGGTTTTCTGCCTATGGCTAGCCAGTTTTACCAGCACAATTTATTAAATTGGGAATCCTTTCCCCAATTCTTGTTTTTGTCAGATTTGTTGAAGATCAGATGGCTGTGGATGTGTGGTGTTATTTCTGAGGCCTTTGTTCTGTTACATTGGTCTATATATCTGTTTTTGTTTCAGTACCATGCTGTTTTGGTTACCGTAGCCTTGTGGTATACTTTGAAGTCTGGTAGTGTGATGCCTCCAGCTTTGTACTTTTTGCTTACAATTGTCTTGGCTCTACGGGCTCTTTTCTGGTTCCATATGAAATTTAAAGTAGTTTTTTCTAATTCTTTGAAGAAAGTCAATGGTAGCTTGATGAGAATAGCATTGAATCTATAAATTACTTTAGGCAGTATAGTCATGTTCACGATATTGATTCTTCCTGTCCATGAGCATGGCATGTTTTTCCATTTGTTTGTGTCCTCTCTTATTTCCTTGAGCAGTAGTTTATAGCTCTCCTTGAAGAAGTACTTCGTGTCCCTTGTAAGCTATATTCCTGGGTATTTTATTCTCTTTGTAACAATTGTGAATGGGAGTTCACTCATGGTTTGGCTCTCTGTTTGTCTGTTATTGGTGTATAGGAATGCTTGTGATTTTTGAACATTGATTTTGTATCCTGAGGTTTTGCTGAATTTGCTCATCAGCTTAAGGAGTTTGTGGGCTGAGGCAATGGGGTTTTCTAAATATAAAATCATGTCATCTCAAACAGAATCAATTTGACTTCCTCTCTTCCTATTTGAATATGCATTATTTCTTTCTCTTGCCTGATTGCCCTTGCCAGATTGCCCTTGCCAGAACTTCCAATACTGTGTTGAATACGAGTGGTGAGAGAGGGCATCCTTGTCTTGTGCCAGTTTTCAAAGGGAATGCTTCCAGCTTTTGCCCATTCAGTATGATATTGACTGTGGGTTTGTCATAAATAGCTCCTACTATTTTAAGACATATTCCGTCAATACCTAGTTTATTGAGTGTTTTTATCATGAAGGAGTGTTAAATTTTGTCAAAGGCCTTTTCTACATCTATTGAGATAATCATGTGGGTTTTGTCATTAGTTCTGTTTATGTGATGGATTACGCTGATTGATTTGGGTATGTAGAGCTAACTGTCCTAAATATATATACACCCAATACGGGAGTACCCAGATTCATAAAGCAAGTTCTTAGAGACCTACAAAGAGACTTAGACTTCCACACAATAATACAGTGAGACTTTAACACCCCACTGTCAATATTAGACAGATCA
The DNA here is from genome assembly GCF_002776525.5 of Piliocolobus tephrosceles. Lineage (NCBI taxonomy): Eukaryota > Metazoa > Chordata > Mammalia > Primates > Cercopithecidae > Piliocolobus > Piliocolobus tephrosceles. The sequence goes on from NC_045438.1 coordinate 111,002,545, forward strand.
ATGAGACAGAAAACAAGAATATTCAGGACTTGAACTCAGCTCTCGTCCAAGTGGACCTAATAGACATATACAGAACTCTCCACCCCAAATCAACAGAATATACATTCTTCTCAGCACCACGTAGCACTTTTTCTAAAATCAACCACATAATTGGAAGTAAAACACTCCTCATCAAATGCAAAGGAATGGAAATAATAACAAACAGTCTCTCAGACCACAGTGCAATCAAATTAGAACTCAGGACTAAGAAACTCACTCAAAACCGAACAATTACATGGAAACTGAACAACCTGCTCCTAAATGACTACTGGGTAAATAACGAAATTAAAGTAGAAGTAGTGAAGTTTTTTGAAACCAATGAGAACAAAGAGAAAATGTACCAGAATCTGTGGGACATAGCTAAAGCAGTGTTAGGAGGGAAATTTATAGCACTAAATGTCCATATCAGAAAGCTGGAAAGATCTAAAATGGCCAGCCTGACATCACAATTAAAAGCAGAAGAGAAGTAAGAGCAAACAAATTTAAAAGCTAGCAGAAGACAAAAAGTAACTAAGATCAGAACTGAAGGAGATAGAGATACCAAAAACCCTTCTAAAAATCACTGAATCCAGGAGCTGGCTTTTTGAAAAGATTAACAAATAGATTGATCACTAGCCAGACTAATAAAGAAGAAAAGAGAGAAGAATCAAATAGACACAATAAAAAATGATAAAGTAGAGATTACCACTGATCCCACAATAATACAAACTACCATCAGAGAATACTATAAACACCTCTGTGCAAATAAACTAGAAAATCTAGATGAGCATTGATGTGAAAATCCTCAATAAAATACTGGCAAACCAAATCCAGCAGCATATCACAAAGCTTATCCACTATAATCAAGTTGGCTTCATCCCTGGAACCTCCCTTTTCTTATAACATTTATTTTAAAATTACAACTGTATAAATTCTTCCTTTCTTCCTTTGAGATATAAATACTTTCCCGGCCTTTTGACATTTTTTACCACCCACTGATGTCTTTCTCAAGGACCTGGGCCCATCCTTTTGATATGTAATAAAGGAAGATAGTGTCACTATTTTCCAGTCTCTGTGAGTGGATAGGAGCCTAACTCCAATAAGAGACAGTTAGCAAACACAGATGACCTAATCACTTTGACAATCACTCTACTAAGAAGCTAGCTCACCCCAGTGCTTAAAAACTCTCCTACCTTTTATTTCAGCAGAAGTCTCCCTCCCCTACTACAATAGCCTGAATAAACTCATCTTAGTATTTTTAACAAGTGTCTAGTGCATTTTTACTTCAACAAATAGGACAAAGCCTAGGCCTTGGTACTTTACCAAGTCCCCTGGATGATTCTAACACTGACCCAAGTTTGAGAACCCCTTTAGCTTTTGTAGTAGTTTACAAAATACCACAGTAATAAGTCTTGATATTTATTTGTGGTTATAAGACAAATTTGTAGTGTCCGAGAAATACTCCCTTACTTCAATGGCGTTTTTTAAAACTTAAAAAAAAAAAAAAAACACACAAAAAACAAAGGCCCAGGTGTGGTGACTCACACCTGTAATCTCAGGCTGAGGTGGGAGGATTGCTTGAGGACAGGAGTTCAAGATCAGCCTGGGCAACACAGGAAGACTCCCATCTCTACCAAAAAAAAAAAAAAAAAAAAATTTGCTGGATGTGGTGATGTGCACTTGTATTCCCAGCAACTTGGGAGGCAGAGGTAGGAGGCTGGCTTGAGCCTGGGTGTTTGGGGTTACAGTAAGTCATAATTGTGCAATTGCATTCCAGCCTTGGGAATAGAATAAGACCCTGTCTCTTAAAAAATAATAACAAATATTAAATAAAATAGTATTGCTCACTTTGTCTTTTTCTTTAACTCAATCTAGTCATGATTCTAAACTTTAACCAACTGGACATTGTTGGTTCCTAAGGAATGTGGCCTAGGTCTGTCAGTAAGAGTGGCTTAGCATGGCACTTACTCTAAGTAGACAGAGAAATGGGATTCAGTGAAGAGGAGAGGTATGGAGTATGTTAAAGCCCCTTGGGTGGTTCTGCTTTTCCAGTCAACCTCCTCACTAAGAGAACGTGCTTGTGACATTCTTGGGTTGTCCCTTGGTTTATCTGGGTAAGTTGCTCAGCAAGGAGATAATGTCCTATTCATTTTTTGTTTTCTCACTTCCCAGCACAGTGGCTGGCAATAAGTAAAAGCTTAATAAAGTATTATTTTTTTATTTTTCAACCTTCTCATGTGTGTCCTAACCCATCTTCTTTTATTTTTGGCCTGGCATGGTATTAAAATTAATTTAACTTTGCATGTGAAATTTTTCTGTGGGACTTGAACATTCCAAATTAGAATGGGAAGGAAATTAGTAACTTTGTCTTTTATTTCTCTAGCAAAAGAATTACCAATTTTTATGGGCAAAAACTGGAAGCATTCCCCTCGAACACAGGAACAAGACAAGGATGCCCTTTCTCACCAGTCCTATTCAACACAGTAGTGGAAATCCTGGCCAGAGCAATCAGGCAAGAGAAAGAAATAAAAGGCATCCAAATAGCAAGAGAGGAAGTCAAACTATCCCTGTTTACATATAGTAAGATTCTACACGTAGAAAACCCCATAGTCTCTACCTAAAATCTCCTTAATTTGTTAAGCAACTTCAGCAAAGTTTCAAGATACAAAATCAATGTACACACATCAGTAGTATTCCTATATACCAACAATAGCCAAGCTGAAAGCCAAATCAAGAATGCAATCCTTTTCACAGTAGCCACAAAAAGAATAAAATACCTAGGAATACAGCTAATCAGGGAGGTAAAAGATCTCTACAGTGAGAATTACAAAACACTTGGAAGAAATCAGAGGTGACACAAACAAATGGAAAACATTTCCATGCTCATAGACAGGAAGAATCAATACTGTTAAAATGGCTATACTGCCCAAAGCAATGAGCAGATTCAGTGCTGTTCCTATCAAACTACCAATGACATTCCTCACAGAATTATAAAAAACTATTTTTAAATTCATATGGAACAAAAAAGAGCTGAAATAGCAAAGGCAACTCTCAGCAAAAAAGAACAAAGCTGGAGGCATCATCTTACCTGACTGCAAACTATAGTACAAGGCTACACTAACCCAAACAGCATGCTTCTGTCACAAAACAGACACATAGACAAATGGAACAGAATAGATAGCCCATAAATAATGCAGAATAGATCACAACCATGTGATCTTTGATGAAGTCAACAAAAACAAGCAATGGGGAAAGGACTCCCTATTCAATAAATAGTGCTGTGATAACTGACTCACCATATGCACAAGACTGAAACTGGACATCTTCCTTAAACTATACACAAAAATCAACTCAAGATGGATTAAAGACTTCAATCTAAAACCTCAAACTATGAAAACCATAGAAGATAACCTAGGAAATATCATTCTAGAAATAGGACCTGACAAAGATTTCATGACAGAGTCATCAAAAGCAATTGCAACAAAAATGAAGATTGACACATGGGACTTAATTAAACTGAAGAGCTGCTGCACAGCAAAAGAAACTATCAACAGAATAAACTGACAACCATAGAATGGGAGAAAATATTTGCAATCTATGCATCCAACAAAGGTCTAGTATCCAGAATCTATGATGAACATAAACAAATCTACAAGCAGAAAACAAAAAACCCCATTAAAAAATGGGCAAAGAACATGAACAGGTACTTTTCAAAAGAAGATGTATATGTGGCCAACAAACATGAAAAAATGCTCAACATCACTAATCATTAGAGAAATCCAAATGAAAACCACAATGAGTTACCATCTAACATTTCAGAATGGTTATTATTAAAAAGTCAAAAAATAATAGGTGTTTATGAGGTTGTGGAGAAAAGTGGAGATAAGAGAATGCTTATACATTGCTGGTGGGAATGTAAGTTAGTTCAGCCATTGTGGACAGTTATTTGGCTTTCTCAAATAATTTCTCAAAGAATTTAAAGCAGAATTACCACTTGACCCAGCAATCCCATTATTGGGTATATATCTAAAGGAATATAAATTGTTCTACCGTAAAGACACATGCACATGTATATTCATCACGGCAGTATTCACAATAACAAAAACATGGAATTAACCTAAATGCCCATCAACAGTAGACTGGATAAAGAAAATGTGGTACATATATACCATGGAATACTACACAGCCATAAAAAGGAATGAGATAATATCCTTTGCAGCAACATGGATAGAGCTGGAGGCCATTATTCTAAATGAATACAGGACCAGAAAACCAAATACCACATGTTCTGACTTATAAATGGGAACTAAACTTTGAGTACCTATGGACACTAAAAGGTAACAACAGACACCAGGACCTACATAAGGTTGGAGGGAGGGAAGAGGGTAAGGATTGAAAAACTACCTATTGTGTACTATCTCTGTTACCTGGGTGGCAAAATAATCTGTACACCAAACCCTTTTGCCATGCGGTTTACCTGCACATGTACTCCTGAACCTAAAAGAAAAGGAAAAAAATAGTTGGAGGCAAAAAATATTACCAATTCTTAATCACTTAATGTATTTAAAAATTATTCATAAAATCTAAGTATGTATTTTCAGTTGAGGAAACAAAGGCAGAATACCTCAGTTGCTCCAGGTCAGATAGTCAGGTTGTGCTAAGTTAAGACTCGACCTTTGTCTCATTATTGTCCTAAGTTATTCATTCATTAAACAGTTACTAAGAGCCTATTATACATCTCGTACTATATTAGCCATTGGAGATACAAAAGCAAATACGTTAAACAATCAGAAGGATCATAGGATCATAATCTAATTTAAAGAGAATTTATTCAAGTGCATGGCTTGAGGATAGCCCTCCTAGAAACACTAACTTTAGGGAATGGAGTCAGCCTTCTGAAGTAGAGAAGTTTCATTTATACTTCCTTGTCATAGGGGGCTATTTTGCACACTGCAGGATGTTTAGTAGCGTCCCTGGCTGAATGCTAGTAGCACCCACCAGATGCCAGTAGCATTCTCCAAGTTTAACAAACAAAAATGTCCCCAAACATGACCAGATGTTTTCTGTGGGGTAAAATCACCCCAAGTTGACAACCAGTATACTAGAAGTAATATTTAGATTTGCCTCACTGAGGTGAAATCATACAGAATCATTATATTTTAGGTTTTATTTAAAGATTCTCCATGTTAAGGACTATATATTTAAAATCACCAATGAACTTTGTATACAAGAATAAAAGCAAGCATACTAATAATTTTAAAGAATACAATTCAGAAAGACACATCTATGTTTACTTAGTCACTATGAAATTTTTGGATGGATTGTGTGACAGCAATACAACCTTTCTTGGAAAATTGTCATTATCCTTTCATCTGGGTCTGTATATCACATCCTTACCTCCCACTCCTAGGCATCAGGCCTGTGGAGATTAAGACTTGATTAAAAAGCTCTGTGTGCGTATAAGTACATGATACTTACAAGTTCTTTTAAAAAATCTTTAAAACAAAGTCTGTGTTTAAAAATAACAACACAGGCCGGGCGCGGTGGCTCAAGCCTGTAATCCCAGCACTTTGGGAGGCCGAGAGGGGCGGATCACGAGGGCAGGAGATCGAGACCATCCTGGCTAACACAGTGAAACCCCGTCTCTACTAAAAAATACAAAAAAACTAGCCGGGCGAGGTGGCAGGCGCCTGTAGTCCCAGCTACTCGGGAGGCTGAGGCAGGAGAATGGCGGGAACCCGGGAGGCGGAGCTTGCAGTGAGCTGAGATCCGGCCACTGCACTCCAGCCCGGGCGACAGAGCGAGACTCCGTCTCAGAAAAAAAAAAAAAAAAAAAAAACAACACAAATCTTTATAAATCATTCAAATAAAGTTGCATGCATTTCCAGCTGAACATAACAGAAATATCTTGACACAGCTTCTTTTTCTCTAGAGAAATTCCATTCCAGGTATGGAGCTTCCTAGACTGAGTTATGAATCCTGTAAAGATTGCTACAGCTCTCCAATAACTCATTTTCTGAATTTCCTTCCCCCTTTAGTAGAGGCACTTCTTTCTTTTAGGTATACAGCATACTTAGGCTTTCTTGTGGCATACATTCCCCTACACCCTACCCTATAAAAGTAGGTAAGTCTCTGATTCCTGTGATAGATGTTAGATGCCTGCTTGACTTTGAATCAGCCTCAGTAAACCAAGCACGTGCACATTAATTTGAAATATCACAAGAAAGATTCCATACCTCTCTTCCCTACCTTGATTTCATACGTCATTGACCATATAAGGAGATGGAGGAGGGAAGGGTGAGGGGTTCATTGCGATTAAGTGTTGGTAGTTTCTTTTGAGCACTTCTTTTGGATTTATTGAGGTTGAGCCTATTAATCCAAACAAGGAAGAAAAAAGTGATCAATTATCTTTAATTTTGGAATTGGATGTAAACTCTACTGTTGAAAAATACATTTAATAACACTTTCTCTTAACCTATGTGAATTTGAAAAGAAGTTACTTCTTGTGCTCTAAGAACTTGCTATAGTTTAGGCGTTTATCTCCCCAAATCTCATGTTGAAACTTGATCCCCAATGTTGGAGGTGAGACCTAATGGGAGGTGCTTGAGTGATTCTTGGGTGTAGATCTCTCATGAATGATTTAGTCCCATCCTCATGGTAATGAGTGAGTTCTTGCACTATTAGTTCTATAAGAACTGGTTGTTTAAAAAACCTAGCATCTCCCTGCCCTACTCCCTTGCTTCTTCTCTCATCATTTGATTTCTGCACGTGCCCTTTGTTTCCCACCTTGAGTGGAAGACACCTAAAGCCCTTACCAGGAACAGATGCTAGTACCATACTTCTTTTACAGCCTGCAGAACCATAAGTCAAATAAACCTCTTTTCTTTAAAAGTTACTCAGCCTCAGGTTATTCCTTTATAGTAACACAAATAGGCTAAGTCAGAACTAGAACCTAAACTCTGTTTCCAAAATGTGTGTGCAAGTTTGAATAAAATCAAGTTAAGTGTTAGAAAAAAATTCTTACTATGTTTGCATGAATATGTACACAGATGCATGTGTATATCTACTATCTACACACACGTGTATGTACACCTATATGTAAGAAACGGTCAATATTTTTTGACAAATTTATATTTTAGGCATTTACATGGTGGTGGTTTCTCTACACGCATATATGAATAATTACACTGCAACTCATTTGAGTAATTTTATAATTTACCTTATAGCAAAATACCTCTTTCAATTTTAAATACATTACCGTGGCCTTTTTAAAAAGGATATAAGGGAAATAATGACTTTTTTTTTTTTGATTTTGTACCCATACCACATCCAAAAGCTTTAGGATTCAAACACAAAGTAGCAAGCATTTACTTAGGAAGCAAATTCAAAGAAAAGAGGATTTATATGAGATCAACTCACCAAGCAGGGACTGAATCCCAAATTCGGAGAAAAAAAGGTTTATTAAAATATGTCAGCTCATCAATTTCTAGACTACGCTTTTGAAATAGCCAGTGGCCCTCCTTCAGGTGATTTCAGACAGTAGTTCATTTTCTTTCAGGTAATAGGATTGAATAAATAGAAAAGGAAGTATTTCTACCATTTAATCCCTGGATGCTGGCGTATATCAGCCTGTTATATAACTATGCTTCCATTTATAGTTTAAATATTTTTTGTTACATTTAAATTATAAGGATGATTTCAGTCCATGGCCATTTAAAGTGGATCCAAGCTGAGATCAGATTGAGAATAAGCCTCTTACTGTTTGCTGAGCTAGTGGTCTGGTGACCTATAAGAACATCTACCAGCATACCTTGTTATGCATAAGATACGTTGTCTTAGGTTAAAGCAGATTTTTTTTTTAATTGCAGAAGTACCTGGAGATTGTGTGTAGGAAATAGCAATGGAGAGAGCAGCGTGGCTACAGCCTATTTGGATTTTTTGAACCTGGATAGAATGATGGAGGGGAAACATCTGAAGGAGCTGCTTTCATGAGAAATGCCATGATGCTTGTGGAACGAGCTGGGCTGCTCTAAGGACAATGACAGAGGACTGTACACAGAGTGTGTCAGGGGGTCATTTTTCCAACCTCAGATAACTGGCATAGACTACTATTCCAAGACTGTCTACTTTGGGAACATGGAGGCGGCACGTTAACATGGGCCCAGGCATTTCATAGAAGTTATGGGAAGGTATGGCTGTGACTGGCAGTTTTCCTGCAGGGAGGCAACCCTCAGAGGGAGAAGTTGGAAGCAGATAACATGGCAGATTTATTCTTCCCCTGTTGGAGACTTCCAGAAATACCTGGGCAAGGGACCCTTCCAGGGATCAGAGTCCCTCCTCCATGAGCAAAACACTGAACCACTGAATATTGGATATCAGCTGACGCAGCTTCCTCTCTTTCCACGGGCTGGTGACATCTAGAGACATCCAAGTAATCTTGAAACTCCTAGATAATGGAGTTTCAAAATTACTGTGATGGCCTTTTTTAAATGAAGTGTGCATCGAATTACAAACAAATAAAAAATATAAACAACACCTGAGTGATGTTCACAAATATAGTTTTGTTTTCATAGTCTGGACTCATTATAAAACTTCTGAATTATCTTTGTGTATATAAATGAGTTTAATAATTTGATGAGAATGGGGGAGAAAATGTAGTTCAGAAACAATTGGTCAAGATTCTGAGAATACAGCCTGTATTAGTCTATTCTTGAATTACTATGAAGAAATACCTGAGACTGGATTATTTATAAATAAAAGAGGGTTAATTGGCTGATGGTTCTTCAGGCTGTATAGGAAGCATAACGTTTTCTGCTTCTGGGGAGGCCTCAGGAAGCTTCTAATCGTGGTGGAAGACAAAGGTGGAATGAAGCACTTTACATGGCCAGATTAGGATGAAGACAGAGATGGGGGAGGTGCCACACACTTTTAAATGACCAGATTTCATGAGAACTCACTCATCCACTATCATGAGAGTAGCACCAAGAGGATGGTGCTAACCCATTCATGAGAAACTGCCCCCATGATCCAGTCACCTCCCGCCAGGCCTCACCTCTAACATTGGGTATTACAATTAGACATGTGGTTTGGTGGAGACACAGATCCAAACTGTATGACAATCTGTAAGTTGTATCTGTTTATTCAGAAAGATTATATTCTCAGTTTCAGAATTTAAGAATTACATGTTAAATTATCAGATAACGTATTTGGTAGTAAAGTTAGGATTACAATTCTGTTTTTATTTAACTAGTGCTGGCACACACATTAAAGCACATTTTATTTTAGTCTGCTGTACTGAAAATTGGAGATATTTTAGCTGGACAATGGACTAATTTTCAATATGCCCTGTGCTGTATGACTTTATGAAACTTGGAAAATACTTCAGATTGGGGAACAGTATGAGGTATACTGTGGGAGGTTTTGAGTCACTATTAGTATATTTTAAGTTCATGCTTTTGTGTTGCAGTGATTTGGGGCTGTGATTGCTCAGAAAAATTTCTATTCTAGCACAAAAACATAGAGCTATTAATTTTATTTGCACTATTTTACTACTAAAGTAGCAGTGTACTCCTCTACTTACTGACTGAAAGATACTGAAAAAGTTATTTTTTTTAACCACAGTTTTGTCATTTGTAAAGTGGGGATAAAAGAAGCCCTAATAATATTGATGTGTTAAGAAACTGAGATATAGTCATTCCCAGCATCTGACTGTTGACTGTCCAACTTTTCCTTTCTGTAATGTAATCCTTGTAAAAAACAAAATCTTGGCTTTAAATTCTGCTCTATCATCTTTTTTTTCTGCCAAATGTTCCAGGCTTATAATTATATTGTCTTCATATATTACTAGATGGCCTGTCAATGATGTAGGATGAAGTATATTTATCTCTAAATCAGTAAGTCTCCAATTTTGTTATTTTTTTTTTGGAAATGTCTTTTATATTTGTCATCTCTCTTTCCTTCCTAACACCATAGTTCTAATTTGGGTGCTTATCATCTCATATAGGGATTACTGAGCAACACCTAGCAGTCATTGCTGATACCAGATTTCCCCAGTTCCATTCAATGTGCATTATGTTGCAAAAGTTATCTTCTATAAAAGTCATATCATTCCCCTGATCAACTTCAAGACATTCAGTGGATTGATACAATTTTAAATTTTATTATGCCCTCCTAATTTCTTTCCTAGCTTTGGTGCCTCTTTATAACAAAAACATTTTTATCTCTCATTTCTCAATATCCCTCTTCCTATATACTCCAAACTCTAGGCAGGAAGATTATTTTAGTGTGTGTGTTTGTTCTGGCCTCTGCGCTTTTGAGTGCGCTGTTCCGCTCATCTGGCACGCTTCTCCTTTCCTACTCATCTTTCAGGGATCATCCTGGTTTTTCTTTGCCCTTGATACTTCCAACCCAAGTTAGATGAAACCTCAACAAATCATTATGTTTAGTATTCCTTTACCATTGATTTTTATGCATACAATAACTAATTGATCCTGACCTTTTTTTTTTATTGTGGTAAAATATTTATAACGTAAAATTTACTATTTACCATTTTTCAGTGAGCGATTCAGTGACATTAAGTACATTCACATTGTTGTGCAACCATGACTACTCTCCATCTCCAGAACTTTTTTATCATCCCAAATTGAAACTCTGTACTCATTAAACAATCTATTTCTCCATGTCCTTGCCAGTAGTTGTTATTTTCTGCTTTTTGGACAGTAGCCATTCTAATGGGTGTGAAGTGGTATCTCATTGTGGTTCCAATTTGCATTTCCTAATGATAGTGATGTCGAACATCTTTTAAAATGCTTCTTGGCCACTTTTATATCTTCTTTGGAAAAATGTCTATTCAAGTCCCTTGTCAATTTTGAATTGAGTTGTTTGGTTTTTTGTTGTTTAAACACACACAGTTTAACAGGTGTTTAAAGACATATGTCATCACAGGGAATGTGAACTAATGCTTTGTGTGTATAATGCAATGGGAATCATTGAGGGGGAAATCAATGCATCAGTGGTCTCAGATGCATTGCTTCTTGAGTTACTGAGTATTGAGTTATTTGGTGTTCTCTTTTTAGGTTTTCTGTCTTTTTTTTTTGGTTTGTTTATAGCAGCTCTTTTTTTTTGGTATGATGTGCCTGTCTTATATTTTCTTTCTCACTTGATGCCTTAATCTAATTTTTTTCCTCGAAAACCACATGATCTAATCTGTTACAGTTGCATATAAAGTTAGACTAAATAAGCACTTTTCATGGCCTTAGAGACTCACCTATGGTAAAAAGTAGAAGCTTTATTGTATGAAGCTCATGATGTCACACATATTGCTTACTTTTCTTTTGTTTCTTACTGATAGAGCTAAGTGAGATTTCTTGGTGGTCTTGTTCTGGAGAAGTGAAGTTTTGCATTCATTCAAATTCATTCATTAAGGGTAGTAGCCATATTTGGTTGTTTACTTACCCTCTGTATCTTACTATACTTATCATATTAATATGTAGTGGGTATCTAATGAATATATTAAGTTGCTTTGTGGTAGGTTCATTCAAGTTATATCACAGGGCAGTTTCTACATTCTCCCATGCCTATTTTAATCATATTTTTTCATTGATCAACTAAAATCATAATGATATGGTTTGGATGTCTGTCACCTCCAAATCTCATGTTGAAATGTGATTTCCAGTGTTGGATATGGGGCCTGGTAGGCAGTGATTGGATCATGGGGATTGATCCCTTATGAATGGTTTAGCACCATCCTCTTGGTGATAAGTGAGCTCAGTTAGCTCATGTGCGATCTGATCATTTAAAAGTGTGGGACTTACTTCCCATCTCTCTCTTGCTCCCTCTCTTACCATGTGAGATGTCAGCTCCCCATTTGCCTTCTGCTATGTTTTTAAGCTCTCTGAGGCCCTTACCAGAAGCAGAGCAGATGCAGGTGCCATGCTTCCTGTACAGCCTTCAGAATCACAAGCTAAGTAAACCTGTTTTCTTTATAAATTACCCAGTCTCAGATATTCCTCTATAGCAGTGCAAAACTGACTGATACACAGTCATTATATTTTGCTGGAAACTCCTTGTAAAACAAAATCATGGTTATTGTAAAGAAGAGGCCTTTAGATTTGTTTTGATTCTTTAAAAATGTTGACTGTATTATTCATCTTTGCTCTGTTACAAATCCCAAAACTTAGTGTTTAAAACAAAGATCATTAGCTCATTTGCATACAACTCTGTGGGTCAGTAGTTTGGGCTAGGCTCATCTGGGTTATTCTGTTAATCTCACCTGTGGCTACAGTCAGCTGGAGGGTGACTATGATCTCTTGGTTCCATATGTTCCTTTTTACAAGTGTGACAGTTGACTTGGGTGGCCAGGGTGAGTGGGTCACATATCCACCCTCTAGCATGCTCACCAAGGCTTCTTCACAGGGTTCTAAAAGCAACAGGTAAAGGCACACTCCAGTGTGCCAACTTTCTTCTTGTCTCTGCTAGGGTCCTTTGGCCAAAGAAGTCATGTGGCTAAACCCAGATTCAGGAGAAAGTGAAATAGATTTTATCTCTACATGGAAGGAGCTGCAGCCTACTGTGATTGGTTTTTTTTGTCTTTGATCTACCACAAACGTCAGTATCAATTCATGGTCTTGATTATTATTGATGTATTAAAATTACCATATAAAAGCAATATTTCAAAAATATAACACTAACATTCTATATAGATTGAAACAATAAATACACAATACTGAAATTGCATGAGGCTTGAAAATCCTTTGTTTGAAATTATAGTTTAAAATATTTTCCAACAAGTGACAAACATCAATTATTTGTCTTTTTATCAGAATTTGCAAGGTGAGAGAATTACTAAAATGCCAAAATCTCTGTTCATTAATCATATAAGACAACTGAATGCCATAATTTTTAACATCAAATCGCTCCCCAAAGTAGCTTTGTCCTTTTAAATGTTAACTTCTATAAAATGCCAGAAAAGGAAAAAAAAGGAGTGAAAAAGCAAATGTAGAGTAAAATTGTAGTCATAAATCTATTGAAGTTACCTAAGTTATTTGGAAACTAATTATAACTATGTGCAAAGCAAATGAAGTGAGAATTGAATTAATGAATATCAGCTACCTCCCACAAGCTAATGAGGCATGCTTTATACCAATAGTGCCTCAAATTGAAAAATTAAACCTCTTGATGGGGAGAAAAGGGGGCCTCTCATGTACAGAATAGCATACAAGGCCAAAGGACTTACCAAATGAGTTCTCTGGGATTAATAGTATTTGCTTATTAGTCTGTGATATGGACTGTAGACTGTAGAATCTCTGTAATTCCTCCATCTTTGCTTTTTTTCTCTGACCCCCTTCAAAACAATTCATGCACAGTGGTTTGCTTTAGCCCCACAGAGTCAATGTAGGGTAAAAGTGCTAGTGTTCAAATTCATTTATATTTCTCAGATGTTATGCTTAACTTTAGTGCAATGGTAGTCTTCCTTTTTGCTTTTCTTGGAAGTGATTTACAACCAGGTTCTTTTTATATGTTTTCCCCCACTAAACTCATATATAATGATTTTAGAAATATATGTATATATATAAGAATATATGGAAACAAATACATATATAGATATTTTTCTTTTGAAATTTTTTGCTTCCATGTTTTCTCTTACATTTACCCTCTTACATTCATAAATCAACATCCCCATCTTACAGTTACTGCACTTAGCTATCTCCCTTTCACTCAAGTTATATTTTTGACTTTTTTAGGAGAAATGTATGTGAGAAAAATATATACAAAAAAATAGAAGCAAAAATTTCTAAAGTAATATATATTTTCTTTTGGAATTTTTTGCTCCTATGTTTTCTCTCTTGTTCACCTTTTACATTCATAAATCAAGATCCTGATCTTACATTTATTGCACTTAGTAAATCTTCTTTTCACTGTACATCTCAAATTATATTGTTTATTTTTTTAGGAAGCCACTGTGTTACACAAAATATATCTCAACTTTAAAATACTTTTGTTAAGAATGTGTAAAGACAGGCAAAATTTTCTAAACTAATTTTAAACTTTTATAAAATATTTATTTAAACTATTAAAAAAGATAATAAAGGTAACACAAATAGCAACACTCACACTCACAAGACATGTCCTAAGTGTTGATAATTTTGAATTCAGAGACATAGAGTAAAGACATTTGATGAAGTCCTGGGAAATTTTGGAAACTTCAGAAAAAATGTTGTGGCCGAAATGTAAATATTTTGTTTGCTTAGGTTTTGCCCTCTGGATAGCAAATAAGATCATCTTATTAAAGACGTAAAACCAAAGGTTATTGTATAGAGTTAATAAGAATAACTTATGTGAAAGGTTAGTTGTTAAACATTGAACATTTTTTTAAAATTCAAGTTCCAGGTTACATGTGCAGGGCGTGCAGATTTGTTACATAGGTAAACGTGTGGGATGGTGGTTTGCTGCACCTATCAACCCATCACCTAGGTTTTAAGCTCTGCATGCTTTAGCTGTTTATCCTGATACTCTCCCTCCCTCAACCCCACCCCTTACAGGCCCAGGTATGTGTTGTTCCCCTCCCTGTGTCCATGTGTTCTCATTGTTCAGCTCCCACTTGTAAGTGAGAACATGCAGTGTTTGGTTTTCTGTTCCTGCATTAGTTTGCTGAGGATAATGGCTTCCTCAAAATAATAAGACAGTTATTATTTATGACAAACCTATAGCCAATATCATATGAATGTGCAAAAGCTGGAAGCATTCCCCTTAAAAACTGGAACAAGAGAAGGACATCCTCTCTCACCACTACTGTTCAACATAGTATTGGAAGTTCTGGTCAGGGCAGTCAGTCAAGAGAAAGAAATAAAAGGTATTCAGATCGGAAGAGAGGAAGTAAAACTGTCTCTCTTTACAGACGACATGATCCTATATCTAGAAAACGCCATTGTCTCAGCCCAGAAACTCCTTAAGGTGATAAGCAACTTCAGCCAAATCTCAGGATACAAAATTAATGTGCAAAAATCACAAGCATTCCTATATACCAGCAGTAGACAAGCTGAGAGCCAAATCATGAATGAACTCCCATTCACAATTGCTACAAAGACAATAAAATACATAGGAATACAGATAACAAGGGACATGAAGGACCTCTTCAAGGAGAACTAAAAACCACTGCTCAAGGAAATCAGAGAGTACACAAACAAATGGAAAAACATTCCATTCTCATGGATAGGAAGAATCAATATAGGGAAAATGGCCATACTGCCCAATTTATAGATTCAATGCTATTCCTATTAAACTACCATTGACATTCTTCACCGAATTATAAAAAACTACTTTAAATTTTATATGAAACCAAAACAGAGGCCATATAGCCAAGACTATCTTAATCAAAAAGACTAAAGCTGGATGCATCATGCTACCCAACTTCAAACTATACTACAAGGCTACAGTAACAAAAACAGCATGGTACTGGTACAATAACAGACACATAGACCAATGGAACAGAATAGAGAACTCAGAAATAAGACCACACACCTAAAACTATCCGATCTTCAACAAACCTGACAAAAACAAGCAATGGGGAAAGAATTCCCTATTTAATAAATGGTGCTGAGAAAACTGGCTGGGCATATAAAGAAAATTGAAACTGGACCCCTTCCTTACACCTTATACAAAAGTTCACTCAAGATGGATTAAAGACTTAAATGTAAAGCACAAAACTATAAAAACCCTAAAAGAAAATCTAGGCAATACCACTCAGGACATAGGAATGGGCAAAGATTTCATGACAAAAACATCAAAAGCAATTGCAACAAAAGCAAAAATAGACAAATGGGATCTCATTACACTAAAAAGCTTCTGCTCAGTAAAATAAACTATCATCAGAGTGAACAGACAACCTACAGAATGGGAGAACATTTTTTCAATCTGTTCACCTGATAAAGGTCTAATATGCAGAATTTACAAGGAACTTAACTAAATTTACAAGAAACAAAACAACCCCATCAAAAATTGGGCAAAGGACATGAACAGACACTTCTCAAAGGAAGACATCTATGTGGCCAAAAAAACATGAAAAAAAGCTGAAAATCACTGATCATTAGAGAAATGCAAATCAAAACCACAATGAGATACTATCTCATGCCAGTCAGAATGGCAATTATTAAACAGTCGAGAAACAACAGATGCTGATGAGGCTGTGGAGAAATAGGAATGCTTTTACACTGTTTGTGGAAATGTAAATTAGTTCAATCATTGTGGAAGACAATGTGGCAATTTCACAAAGATCTAGAACCAAAATACCATTTGACCCATCAATCCCATTACTGGCTATATACTCAGAGGAATAGAAATCATCCTATTATAAAGATACATGCAGGCCGGGCGTGGTGGCTCAAGCCTGTAATCCCAGCACTTTGGGAGGCCAAGACGGGTGGATCACGAGGTCAGGAGATCAAGACCATCCTGGCTAACACAGTGAAACCCCGTCTCTACTTAAAAAAAATACAAAAAACCAGCCGGGCGAGGTGGCGGGTGCCTGTAGTCCCAGCTACTCGGGAGGCTGAGGCAGGAGAATGGTGTGAACTCGGGGGACAGAGCTTGCTGTGAGCTGAGATCCGGCCACTGCACTCCAACCTGGGTGACAGAGCGAGACATCCGGCCACTGCACTCCAACCTGGGTGACAGAGCGAGACTCCGTCTCAAAAAAAAAAAAAAAAAAAAAAAAAGATACATGCATGTGTTTGTTCACTGTAGCACTAGTCACAACAGCAAAGGCATAGAATCACCCCAAATGCCCATCAATGATAGACTGGATAAAGAAAATGTACATATACACCATGGAATACCATGCAGCCATAAAAAGGAATGAAATCATGTCCTTTGTAGGGATATGGATGGGCATTTAAAATTTTTATCCTTTTTTTAAGGACAAAATTTAAAATTTTGGACAGAAATTTTTTAAGGACAGAATTTAAAAATAATTTTTTTTTCACCTTTGGAGGAAAATGTAATGATTTAGATGGGTTAGTTTTTTTCCATGCATTAAACATACTAATAATTAAAAAATTTTCTGGTTATAAAGCCATTTTAGAAAATTATAAGTAGCAAACACACATCATTTGTAGTATCACCTAGGATTTATTAATGTTTTGGCATATTTCTTTCCAGCTTTCTTATGTGTATGTATACTATTTAAATAAAACTTTATACTTTATATAATTTATATTCTTTATATTCTCTATATATGTAGTTTATATATTCTGCCTTTGCATTTATTATCATGAGCATTTTTCTATGATGTAAAATATACATCAGAGTATGCATTAAATATACCCCCAAATCATCATATTAGTGCTTCCTAATACTCTATCCTACGGATTTACTATTATTTTTTAAAATTATTGTTCTATTGTCTATATTTCAAGTGAGATAATGAAAAGCTACATATTAAATATACCAGTATTAGAAAATTTTAAGGCCTCTAATATATTCTCCTTCTTTCTTTGCTTTCCTCTCTTCCTCCCTCTTCTTTGTCTCTCTCTCATTCTCCCCCTCACCCTCTCTTTCACTGTCTCTCTCCTATCATAACAAATTCTAATAGGAATAAGCTAGCCATTTTGCCCAGATTTTTTTAAGGCTTCTAACTACCTGCCATTTCTTTTACTATTTAAGCCTTTATAGGCTATTCTGTTATTACTTAATAACTATGTTTTTATGAGAACTTATGAAATGAAAAATGACATAATTAAAATAATGGGGCAAGTATAGTGGGTTACAGTTATGAACTAATTTCAGATTTGCAACATTATATATTTCATTAACAAAGGTATAGCTATAATTGTGCATATACACAACCTAAACATCACTTAGTCAGTATTTATTACATCCATCCCTTGCTGTCATTAACACAGGATTTCTTAAACATTCTTATTTCCTCTATCTTGTGTGGTTACGATAAAGCTTGAAGCCACTCAAACAGAGGCTTAGGCTTTCAGTGTTTGCTGCCAATTTTGAATCTTGATTACTCACAACAACTGGCAGAATAAAAATTATTTACCCTAAATAATGGATCACCACTATCTTTACAGGGAGTTATGAAAACTGCTGGGACTCAGCAGAAATGTGGATGCAGTACTCTTCTCAATTGTTTACATTCTGCTAGTTACTATGGATATAATTTATCTTCAGGGAATGTTGAGACCCTTCTCTAAAGGTTGAGCTATTCAAAATTTTATGAAATGTAAATATAGGAAGATGTGAACTGCTTCTGAGGGTAATCTATAGCTATGTCACCTATACCACACTACCAGATGTGGATAAGTGTGCAATAAGCAATGAGTGTGTGTAGCATATATAGTTACTGCCTTTTCTTGCTTACCTATAGACAATTGATGTGGTATGAATTTATCAAGAACTTTGTATGTACAGAAATGATTCTAAGAAATTTATTTGCTAGGAGATATGTATTCAAATTATTTGTACTTATAGATGAAAAAACTAATGTACAGATAAGCTAAATTATTAGACCAATGATGAAGCCATCTCATTTCAGAGCCCACATTTTTAACTGCTATGCCATGCTCCAGCTCTATATGTAAAATAGTCTGACTCATTTAGGAGAGATGGATTTAATAATTACATAAGAAAACATTAATATATTGGACTTAATTCAACCATGGAGATAAAATATTTTCAGGAATAATTGAACACTTGTCTTAAAATGAAAAAAATACAAGCTTAGATCTTATATCATCCACGTAATAGTTGTGTGAACTTGTTCAAGACACTTCAGATAAACATTTAAACTAATGCTGTGAGAATTGTGTATAGTTAATTGCATGATAATCCATAGAGAAATATTAAGATTTTATTACCATCTGTAAAATAGAGCACCAAACTATAAATTTGGAAGCTAAGTCTAATTCTTATTTTGCACTAGTTGGTTATGTTTAGATAAATTACATAAAATTCTTTTATTTCCCCACTTATTAGAACAATTTTTAATCATATCCTCTAAAATTATTACAGGAATGTTAGAAAAATGGGAAAGTAAATGAAAATGCTTTCAAAAAGTGTGTTATAAATTCAAACTGGTGGCATTGCTATAAATAGAACTCAAAAATGTTAAGTTCTATGTGATATTTAGGTCCTTTTTAAGGTCTCTCTTATGTCCAAATGGCTGCTTGTGTTGAGAACAGTTGGTGGTTACTGAAATCAAACAATATCGGTTTGCGGTGGGAAGGTATATGTCCTGTGTTTCCTTCTGCTATGATTTTATATTAACTTTTCTGTGGCTTCCATGTATAAGAAAACTAACCATAATAATATTTTAAAATATGTCTTATATATAACATGTATGTATATATACAAATGTCTGTATAACTATATACATACACACCCACATAGATCTGTTTCTCAGCTTTAGAATCACAGTGCTTATTCAAGTTAGAGGCATTTTTGGAAGTTGATCTCATTCAAACTCCACATTTTGTGATCAATAATAATATATCATTGTTGCCATTAACACTATTTCCAAATTAAGAGTAAAACCAAGTTTCCTGCAATAGAATACAGAGCATTTTCCACTTTCTGTGGAAGTGGTTACATCTACCAGTGTTCTGACATGCTATTTTATTTGATCTTATCCTTTGTTTTTCTTTCTTTCCATTTTGTTAATTTCTTTTCCATTTTCTTTCTTTCTTTTTTTTTTTATACTTTACGTTCTAGGGTACATGTGCATAACGTGCAGGTTTGTTACATATGTATAAATGTGCCATGTTGGTGTGCTGCACCCATCAACTCGTCAGCACCCATCAATTCATCATTTATATCAGGTATAACTCCCCAGTGCAATCCCTCCCCCCTCCCCCCTCCCCATGATAGGCCCCATTGTGTGATGTTCCCCTTCCCGAGTCCAAGTGAGCTCATTGTTCAGTTCCCACCTATGAGTGAGAACATGCGGTGTTTGGTTTTCTCTTCTTGTGATAGTTTGCTAAGAATGATGGTTTCCAGCTGCATCCATGTCCCTACAAAGGATGCAAACTCATCCTTTTTTATGGCTGCATAGTATTCCATGGTGTATATGTGCCACATTTTCTTAATCCAGTCTGTCACAGATGGACATTTGGGTTGATTCCAAGTCTTTGCTATTGTGAATAGTGCCGCAATAAACATACGTGTGCATGTGTCTTTGTAGTAGCATAATTTATAATCCTTTGGGTATATACCCAGTAGTGGGATGGCTGGGTCATATGGTACATCTAGTTCTAGATCCTTGAGGAATTGCCATACTGTTTTCCATAATGGTTGAACTAGTTTACAATCCCACCAACAGTGTAAAAGTGTTCCTATTTCTCCACATCCTCTCCAACACCTATTGTTTCCTGATTTTTTAATGATTGCCATTCTAACTGGTGTGAGATGGTATCTCATTGTGGTTTTGATTTGCATTTCTCTGATGGCGAGTGATGATGAGCATTTTTTCATGTGTCTGTTGGCTGTATGAATGTCTTATTTTATTTCTTTACTTGTAACTGCATTTATTTATTTTTCTCTCTTTAGAACTTTATTGGCATTATAATTTATATACAATAAAATGCATATATTTAAGGTATGCAATTTGATAAATTTTGACAAAAGTATACACCTTTGAAACTGTCACCTCACATTAAGACAATGAACATATCCATCACTCCCTAGAATTTCTTCTTCTCTTTTTATAACTCCTCCCTGCCACACCTCCTCTCCTTACCTCATCCGCTGGCAAGCACTGATTATCTACTTTCTGTAATTTTAGATTCACTGATGTTTTCTAGAATTTATGCAAATAGTTATAGAATATGTGCTATGAGGCCCATCCATGTTGTTGCATATATCAGTAGTTCATTCCTTTTTACTACTGAGCAGTATTCTATTATATGAATATATCACATGTTATATACACATTCACCTATTGATGAATATTTGGATTGTTTATAGTTTTGAGTATTACAAATAAAGCTGCTATGAATAGTCCTGTATAGTGTTTGAATTGAGATAATATTTTCATGTCTCTTGGGTAAATGTTGAGAAGTGAAATGGCTGGGTCATTATTAATAATTTCATTATTAACTATTTAGGGAACTGTTTCATTTTTATTAGAGTTCTCCAAAGAAGGAGGGAGAAAGAAAGATTATGGAAATTCACTCATGATTATGGGAGTCAAAAAGTCCCACCATCTGCCTTCTTTAGGCTGGAGAACCAGGAAAGCCAGTGGTGTAATTCAGTCCAAGTCCAAAGGCCTGAGAACCATGGGAGCCAATGGTATAAGTCCCAGTCTGAAGCCAAAGGCCTGAGAACCACTGGCAGAAGGGCAGAGGAGTCCTGCTGGTATAAGAACCACAGTCCAAAGGACTGAAAACCAGGAAGCTTTGATGTCCAAGAGAAGGAGAAAATGGATGTCCTTGTTCGTGCTTCCTCTGCCTTTTATTCCTATTTGAGCCCACAACAGATTGGATGATGTCTGCCCACTTTAGTGAGGGAAGATCTTTTTTACCCAGTCTACTTATTCAAATGTTAATATCTTCTGGAGAACTTCATACAGACACACCCAGAAATAATGTTTTACTAGCAATCTGGGCATCCTCAGCCCAGTCAAGGTGACACATAAAATTAGCCATTAAAATTACTGCCATTTTACACTACAGTGGCAATGTATGAAAACGCCAGGTCCCCTACATTCATGGCAATACTTGGTATGGTCAGTCTTTTTCATTTTAACCATTCTAATGGGAATACTGTAATATCTCATTGTGGTTTAATCTGTATTTTCCTCATGATGATGATAAAGATCTTCTTTACATGTGCTCATTTGTCATCAGTGTATTTTCTTTAGAGAAATATCTCTTCAAATTTTTTGTCCAAGTTTTGAGTTGTTTGTCTTCTTATTAAGTTGTAAGAGTAGTATGCCATTATACAAATATATCACATATGTTACACAAAGGATATTGTCAAATGTGTGTTTTACGAATGTTTTCTCCAACTCTGTAGTTTGCCCTTTCATTTTTTGACAATCTTTTAAAAAGCAAATGTTTTAACTTTGATAAAGTTCAATTGATTGATTTTTCTCCTATAGCTTGTGCTTTTTCTGTCAGATTTAGGAAATCTTTGCTAAACCTAAACTCACTAATATTGCCTCCTAAGTATACCTAATATCTTATTTCTAAAATAAACTGAAAGTAAATCATGTATACCAAAAAAAAAAAAAAAAAAGTAGAAGAAAGACTGACCATCCATCCTTACCATGAATTAGTGCCACAGAATCTCTGTTAGTATCTTTAAGCTCCCTGTCCCTGATGGTCCTGCTGGCCCAAAAGACTATTCTTTGAAGAAGGCTGAAAACTCCATACGTAATATAACATATCGTAACAACTGGACTAGCATAGATCAGTGGTAACCACTCAATACCCTCTGTAAAGGCACCTATACAGTGATGCCTGACCTATCATCCCATCTTTCACTAATTCTGTTTTTCCTTTTCAAAGACTGTAATCAGGCAAAAACAGGCAAAAGAGCTGACTAGATGCAGCCAGGAAGTGCTGCCCCCATGGAGAGAGACTGGGATTTAAACCAACATAATTTGAACAGGTCTTTGGAGACAAAAAGCTGAATGTGGATGGGGAAAAGATGCAGATGTTGAGGTTGAAGATGGAGGAAGCTGGGAACCCTGCATAGGGTGCTGAATGATAAAGCTTGTTCCCAGCCCTGAATTTCTTCTGGGGAAGGGAGCACAGCTGCAAATGCGAGGATACACATAGAAGCCATGAAGTTGAGTAAGTGCTTATCTACAGCCCATTGTTCTCAACTGTCTTCTATTGGATCACAGCCAAAACTACAACATCAGGAAATTCTTGGCTAATTCTGCTTCCTGCAAAATCAAGGGCAAGAATTCAACAACAAAGATCCAGTACAGAGGCTTAGCCCTCTGAAAACTTCTACAAATGAAGCCAATGGACTAAACTCAATTTAAAACACAGTTAAAGGACACCAACCCTCCCAGATGAGAAGGAATCAGTGGAAGAACTCTGGCATTTCAAAAAGCTAGAGTGTCCCCTAAACGACAGACATGAAATTCAGAATACAAATGGCAAGGAAGCTTATCAAGAACTGAGAGAATGTTGAAAGTCATTCCAAGGAAGCCAAGCAATTCAAGAGCTGAAAGATGAGATAGCCATTTTAAGAAAGACCCAAATTAAACTTTTTAAGCTGAAAAATTCACCACAAGAATTGCATAATATGATCAGAAGTATTAATATTAACAGCAGGCCGGTGCAGTGGGTGGCTCATGCCTGTAATCTCAGCACTTTGGGAGGCCGAGGCAAGTGGATCACTTGAAGTCAGGAGTTCAAGATCAGTCTGGACAACATGGCAAGACCCTGTCTCTACTATAAATACAAAAAAATAGCTGGGTATGGTGCTGCATGTCTGTGGTCCCAGCTACTCAGGAGGCTGAGGTGGGAGGATTGCTTGAGCCCAGGGGTCGGAGGCCACAGTAAGCCAAGATCACACCACTACACTCCAGCCTGGGTGACAGAGCAAGACCCTGTCTACCTTGTCTCCAGAAAAAAAAGAAGTATTAATAGCAGAATAAACCTATCTGAGGAAAGAATCTCAGAGCTCAAATACCAGTTCTTCAAATCAACTCAGTCACACAAAAATAAAGAAAAAAGAATTTTTAAAAATAAAAGATCCAAAAATATGGGATTGTGTAAAGAGACCAAATCTATATCACACTGGCATTCCTGAGAGAGAAGGAAAGGGAATAAGCAACTTGGAAAATATAGTTGAAAATGCAGTTGATAAAAATTTTCCTAATCTTGCTAGAAAGGCTGGCATGTAAATCTAAGAAATACAGAAACCCCTGGAAAATACAATAAAAGACGACCATCCCCAAGGCACATCGTCATCAGATTCACCAAGGTCAATGCAAAAGTCAAAATCTTAAAGGCAGCTACAGAGAAGGGGCAAGTTATGTACAGAGGGAACCCCATCAGGCTAGCAGCAAACTTCTCAGCTGAAACCATATAAGCCAGAAGAGATTGGGGGGCCTATTTTCAGCATCCTGAAGGAAAAGAAATTCCAACCAAGAATTTGATATCATCCCAAATGAAGGCTTATAAGTGAAGGGGAAATAAAATCCTTCTCAGACAAACAAATGCTGAGAGAATACATTTCAACTAGACCACCCTTACAAGAGGTCCTTAAAGGAGTGCTAAACAGGCAATTGAAAAAATGACACCTGCTACCACAAAAACACACTTAAACACATAGCGCACAGGCACTCTAAATCAACTGCACAATCAAATCTACATAACAGCCAGCTAACAACACAATTACAGGATCAAAATCAAACATATCATTACTAACCTTGAATATAAATGGGCTAAATGCCCCACTTAAAAGACACAGAGTAGCAAGCTGGATAAAAAGAAAAGAGTCAACCATCTGTTATCTTTAAGAGACTCATCTTACATAGCAAAACACACATGCTCAAAGTAAAAGGATAGAAAAAATCTACCATGCAAACAGAAAACAAAAAAGAGTAGGAAGTACTATCCTTATATCAGATAAGACAGAATTTAAACCAATAAAAATTAAGGAAGACAATGAAGGGCATGACATAATGATAATGGGTACAATCCAACAAGAAGCCTCAACTATTCTAATATATAGGTTCCCAATGTTAGAGCAACAGGCTCATAAAACAAATCTTGATCTACAAAAGGACTTAGACAACCACACAATAATAGTGAGAGATTTCTATACCCCACTGGCAACATTAGATGGATCATTGAGGCAGAAAACTAACAGACTCTGGACTTAAACTTGACACTTGACTAATTGGACCTAACGGACATCTACAGAACATTCCATCAAACAACCATAGAATATACATTCTTCTCATCTGCACATGCAACTTATTCTAAGATCAACCACATGCTCAGTCATAAAGTCTCAATAAATTGAAAAAAATTGAAATCATACCGAGCACATTCTCAGACCACAGTGCAATACAGATAAAATCAATATTAAGAAGATCTCTCAAGACTACATAAGCACATGGAAAGTAAACAACTTATTCCTATATAATTCCTGGATGAACATCAAAATTAAGGCAGGAATAAAAAAATTCTTTGAAATCTATGAAAATGGGGATGCAACTTACAAAATATCTGGGATACAGTCAAAGCAGTATTAAGAGGAAAGTTTATAGTGCTAAATGCCTTCATCAAGAAGTTAGAAAGATCTCTTATTAACAATCAAACTTTGCACCTAAAAGAACTAAAAAGGAACAATCCAACCCAAAGCCAGTAGGAGAAAATAAATAACTGAAATTAGAGAAAAACTTAATGAAAACTGAAATGCAAAAATCCATACGAAAGATCAATAAAACCAAGACTTTGCTCTTCCAGTGAATGAATAAGGTAGACTACTAATCAAATTAACAAAGGAAAAGAAAGAGAAAATCCAAGTAAGCACAATCAGAAATGACAAAGGTGATACTACAACCGATCTCACAGAAATTTTTAAAAATAACCCTCAGAGACTACTACAAACAACTCTATGCACAAAAATTAGAAAATCTAGAGGAAATAGATAACTTCATGGAAACACATAATCTCCCAAGACTGAATCATGAATAAATCAGACCCTTGAACAGACCAATATCAATTTCTGAAATTAAATTAGTAAAAAAAGAACCTACTGACCGAAAAAAGCCTTGGACCAGGTGGATTCACTGCTGGAATCTACCAGACATACAAAGAACTGACACCAATCCTACTGAAACTATTCCAAACAAATTGAAGAGAAGGGGCTCCTCGCTAACTCATTCTATGAAGCCAGCATCAGCCTGATACAAAAATGTGGCAGAGACACAATAGAAAAGAAAACCTCAGGCCATTATCCTTAATGAACATAGATGCAATAATCCTTAACAAGATATTAGCAAACCAAATCCAGCAGCACATCAAAAAGTTAATACATCACAATCGAGCAGGCTTTTTCCCTGGGATGCAAGGCTGGTTCAACATACAGAAATCAACAAACATGACTGACCACATAAACAGAATTAAAAGCACAAGCCTTAGGATCATCTCAATAGATGTTGAAAAAGCTTTTATTAAAATTCAACATTGCTTTATGTCAAAAACCCTCAAGAGGTATATTCCTAGGCATTGAAGAAACATACTTCAAAATAAAAAGAGCCGTCTATGACAAACCTTAGCTAATATCCTGCTGAATGCACAAAAACGCGAACCATTCCCCTAAAGAACTGAAACAAGACAAAGATGTCCTCTCTCACTGCTCCTATTCAATATAGTACTGGAAGTCCTAGCCAAAGCAATCGCAAGAGGAAGAAAGAAAAGGCATCCAAACAGGAAAAGAAGTCAAACTATCTCTCTTCACTGACAATATGATTCTATACCTAGTAAAACCCAAAAGACTCTGCCAAGAGCTGATAAATGACTTTAGTAAAGTTTCAGGATACAAAATCAGTGTATAAAGATCAGTAGCATTTCCATGCATTAACAATGTCCAGGCTAAGAGTGAACTTAAGAAAACAATCTCACTTAAAAAAGCCACAAGAAGGGGCCGGGCATGGTGGCTCACACCTGTAATCCCAGCACTTTGGGAGGCAGAGGCAGGCAGATCATGAGATCAGGAGATCAAGACCATCCTGGCTAACACGGTGAAACCCCATCTCTACTAAAAAAAAAAAAAAAAAAAAAAAAATTGGCGTGGGGGGCGCCTGTAGTCCCAGCTACTCAGGAGGCTGAGGCAGGAGAATGGCGTGAACCTGGGAGGCAGAGCTTGCAGTGAGCTGAGATGTGCCAGCCTGGATGACAGAGTGAGACTGCATCTAAAAAAAAGAAAGAAAGAAAAAGCCACAAAGAAAATGAAATATCTAGGAATACAAAATCTCTGCAATGAGAACTACAAAACACTACTGAAAGAAATCAGAGATGAAACAAATGGAAAAACAATGCTCATGGATGAGAAGAATCAATATTGTACAAATGTCCATACTGCTCAAAGCAATTTACAGATCAATTCTATTCCTATCAAACTACCAATATCATTCTTCACAAAATTAGGTAAAACCATTTTAAAAATATATATAGAACCAAAAATGAGCCCAAATAGCCAAAGCAATCCTAAGCAAAAAGAACAAAGCCAGAGGCACACTACTCAACTTCAAACTATACTATAAAGCTACAGTAGCCAAAACAGCATGGTAGTGGTACAAAATTAGACACATAGATCAATGGAACAGAATAGAAGACCCAGAAATAAAGCTGCATGTCTACAATCATCTGACTTCAACAAGGCCAAGGAAAACAAGCAATAGGGAAAACACTCCCTATTCAATAAATGGTTCTGAGATAATTGGCAGGAGGTGGAAGTTGCAGTGAGCCAAGATTGTGCCATTACACTCTAGCCTGGTGGATAGAGCAAGACTCTGTGTCAAAAGAAAAAAAAAAAAAGAAAAAGGAAAAAAGAAAGACTCTTTCAGACAAACAAAAACTGAGGGAATTCATTACCAGCAGACTTGCCCTTCAAGAAATGTTAAAAGAAGTTATTCAGACGGCAGAAAATAATATAAATCAGGGTCTACATCAAGAAAGAAAATGCTCTGAGGAAGGAATGAATGAAAGTAGGATAAAATCTTTTGTTTTTCTTATTTTTAGTTGATCTAAAACATCTCTTTCTTTAAAGCAATAATCATAACAGTACATTGGATGGTTATAACATATAGATAAGCAAAATGAATCACAGCAATGTTGCCAGAGACAGAAGGAATTCAGGATTTCTGTTACAAGGTAACTCTACCCACATACGACAGGGTATAGTAAGAGTTATTCAAAGGTGGACTTAGATTAGTTAAAAATGTGTATTATAAACTATACGTCAACCACTAAGATGTTTTTAAAAGAAGTCATTTATATGCTGAGAAAGGAGTAAAATGGAATCATACAAGATGTTCTATTAAAACCAGGAAAAGATAGAGGATAGGGAGAGAAAACAAAGAGCAAATGCAACAATCAGAAAACAAACATAAGTATGATAGATATTAATCCAACTATATCAATAATCAGTTTAAATATGAATGGTATGATTGGGTAAAGACTGATTCTCTGGCTTATTGACTTGACTAGGAATTTAATTTTTTTTTATTTTTTATTATTTTTTTATTATTTTTTTTAATTTTTATTTTTGAGACGGAGTCTCGCTGTGTCGCCCAGGCTGGAGTGCAGTGGCCAGATCTCAGCTCACTGCAAGCTCCGTCTCCCGGGTTTACACCTTTCTCCTGCCTCAGCCTCTCGAGTAGCTGGGACTACAGGCGCCCACCACCTCGCCCGGCTAGTTTTTTGTATTTTTTAGTAGAGACGGGGTTTCACCGGGTTAGCCAGGATGGTCTCGATCTCCTGACCTCGTGATCCACCCGTCTCGGCCTCCCAAAGTGCTGGGATTACAGGCTTGAGCCACCGCGCCCGGCCGACTAGGAATTTTAGATGCAGGTTACATAAGAAGTCTTTACTACCTTTTCCATTTTGCTGTAAATTTAAAAGTAATAAATATTATTTTATTTATTCTAAAATTAAAAGGTTATTTAAAACGGATATTCAGCTAAAGCTTTAGAATCCATAACCTTAGTTTTAAGTAGTCCTCTCAAAATGCAATGCATTAATTCCAAGAGGATTTGGTTTATCCGCAAATGCAAATTTAAAGACATTGTTGTCTAGAACAGCACTGTCTGATAAAACTTTCTGCCATGACAGAAATGGTCTTTATGTATGCGGTTCAGTATGGTAGCCACAAACGACGTGTGGCCACTGAACATTTTGAATGTGGCTAATGTAGCAAAGAAAATAAATTTTTAATTTTATTTTCTATTAGTTATTTTTTAAAATTTAAATAACCACATTGCACCATATTAATGCATGTGTCTTGTGCAAGCTGAATACAAGTCTTAATTTAAGCAAGCAACTCACTCTCCTACCCAGTTATAGCATTAACTTATTATATTAGGTGCTAAAATTTTCATAGTTGGAATTTAATGATATTATGAATTTATAAAAATATATTTTTTCGGACTTTACCAGATTAACTATGAAAGTGTAGTTCTGAAATATAATATCAGGAGAGAAATAAGATTAATTTCAATTTTAGAAACCTCTAGTCCAAATTATGAACTTTTATTTTGTTAGAAACTAACCCCTTTCATGTCAATAAAAATTGTATATGAACTAAACTGTGCAACTGCAGAATGGATTTCAAGCTATTATCACACATCTTTAAAGCTTCTATCACAGTACCACCAGCTTTCAGTTAAAACAGAGCCTGGTTAGAAGTCCCTGAAATGGAGTAATCCAAATTCCCACTAAAATACCTTTGAAAGCAAAAACAAACACAATACACAATAGCACCGAAAACTAGAATCAACTTTATGGAGGAATTTCATTAGTTATTAGGCCAATGGATCTGGGTGGAGAAACACAGGTTTTTTTCTTCTACTTGGTTTAGCCATAAGAAATGGAAAATTTATCTGCCTAAAATGAGGCCAAAAAGCCATTAGTCCTCCAAATATTACTTTCTACTTCATAAAACAAAATCTTTATTTATCGGAAAACTGGGTAACTGTTCCTCTGCTTCAAAGTAACACTTATTGAGGTAGCCCCCGTGAGTGCTTGTCTTTCTTTGCATGTTGGGGAAACAAAATTTGCCACAAAAAATTGGGCTGCAAATGAAGGCCCCAGAGATGGATGTTGTACACTTGCTGGCACCATCCCCAGGCAGGACTGTCAGTGGAAGTGGAAGCCAAAATATCTCTAGTGACACATGGTGTATGGTCTTGTCAAATTAAGTCTGAGGTGGTATGGGAAGAAACCGTCTTCATAAGATACACATATTCAGTGTCACTGGGCACTAAACCAGGACAGGAATATCCACGCTCTTGTTTCAGAAGAGGGTTCACCTGGCATCAAATGGAAAATGAACTGGAAATATAGAAAACTGTAGATTTGACCACAAACTTTATTAAAGGAAGATGATCTGAAACTCAACAAAAAATGATAAGAGATTTAAAAAATAATGAAAATTTGGCAGATGTGGAGCCCAGGGAATGAAGAAATTATGTTAAGAATTACAGTTATTCCCAAAGATGTAACTAGAAACACGTAACAGAGGCCATGGTGAGTGACAGAATTGAATAAAACTTGTTGAAGCTAGTTAAAGACATTATAACTTAGTTTAAAAGGCCAACTCAACTATGTTCCAAGTAAATCTCCATCAACAGAGAGCAAAATCTACATATTCTATGAAAGTGCCCCATTAGCAGGCTAAAATAAAGCCCATAAGGCTCTAGGCAGAGAAGGCAAAGAAACTGTCCTCTCCGTCAAGGAACAATATTAGGCTGGCCTGAAATTGTTTTCTTTGCAATATGTAGTAAGCACACAATGAATTTTTAGGAAGAAAAGGCTATAATACAAGGATGTAGCCCTGCCAAGTTGTCATTCACATGTGAAGATAGCAAAAAGACAGTCGCAGTTACAGAGGGTTCAGAAAACATACCACTGTTATACCATTTTTACTTAAAAGGTCAAGTGCAGTTATGTAGTGGAACTCTTATCCTTCACTTTTCACATTCCCATCTCAAACTATAAAAACCATATTCCTGCTTCAGCCCAAGGTCTACCTTCGTAGGGAGACTGGGGAGAGGGTTTTCCAACCTTCTTTCCCCTCTAAGAAGGGAGGAACTGTGGAAAGAACCAATCCTTCATTGGTTCTCACTACTGGGGAATAGTCGTTGTGCCTCAAAGGAAGACATGGATTCCACCGATTCTCTCTGCTGCTCCTTCTCTGACTCTGCTCAGGCAGAGCATGCTCTCCTCTTTTCCCTGTTCCCAAGTGGTAGACCATCAGCTCAGAGCCTCCAAGCTTGGAGAAAAAAGGCCTGCAGTACATCTTTTCTGCTTATGACTACGTGGAGAAATTCATTTCTGGGTACATCCTTGGTTTTCTCAGCTTTAATACTGTGGTAGATAGGAGATTTGACTCTGGACATCTATTCCATCCTCTTTCTATAGAATATTACTGTAAAGCAGAGAATGGAAGACCCAACAATTCAATTCATAGGCTACTTTGCACTAAAGTTCCAGGTGTGATTCAGGATAGACCAATCAAATACATTTGCAGGAGATTTGGAAAAAGCTGCCGTATTGCACAAAGCACTTTCTCCAGCTGCTGCTCCTTATTTCTGCTGGCAGCACAGTCATGAAGGACCTCAGTTTTTCTGAGGCAGCATTAATAGTCCAGTCCCTAGCTTCATAACTGTCAAAAGGCAGACCATGGGTCATCCATTTTGCCAGCACACTTTCTAACAAGTGGGATATGGTTGTGTAACCAGGTGCAGAAGCAGCTTCCTGATCATGGCTGTGACAGAATGACCCTGGAGCTGGACGTTTCCTGATTATAGTAGTGGAGTAAGCTCCATAGGTGACCTGGTCCTGGGCTGTAGCTTGGGAGTGACTCTTGTATATTCCATTTTATAAACTATTTAATGTCATGTACACACACACACACACACACACCCACGCCCACACACACACAATTATTTTTCCTGCTTTAACTAGCAGAAATGGATTCATTTCTCTGTTACTGAACTCTGACCAATACAACCAGAGAGCCATGTCCTTGTTCAGGTGTTATTGATCCCACTTGACCCCTATGTCTATTATCAATTCTTTAGAACTTGGCAGGGGAAAGGGATGGGCTCTCCTAAACCTCCAAAATCAGTCAGCTAACAAGAGGATTAAAATTAAAACCTCAATATTTTATACAAGGTTGTTATGTAAAAGAATTGGTGGTGAGCATTAAAATCAAATAATGGTTGATTATATAACATTACTGTAAACATAACAAAATTAAAATTTCACAAATAATATAAAAATATATATAGCCTAGAAAGTACTTATTTAACTACTCATATAGCCTAAAACTCAAGATAAAACTAATGAAGTTTAGGAATTTAGAGCTATTATGAGTCAAAAATAAAAGTGGCATAAAGAATATTAAAAATATACTATTTAGTTCCTACTAAAATAAAGACTTTAAATGTAGCTGGAAAGTTATTTTTTCAAAAAATGTGAACCTCTAGTATATACGCCTTAAATATTGGAAAACAAAGCAAAATATGAGACATCTATAGAAAAACTCAGAAATAAGGAAACAGTAATTATGGCAAGGAAAAGTAAATTATAAAATAAGATAACATATCAAATCCTTCAGATCATAAATGTGATATAGTATAAATTTCCCAATTATAAAGTTATACACTGCTTACAAAAGAAACAGTAACAGAATGATTACATTATAAGAGTTAAAAATAAAACCCTTATAGAAAAGATATCAAACTCAAGCCAAAATAAAAACAGTAAACCCCAGGGGTAACAATATTAATTTTAGACCAAGCCACATTTAAGATACAAATTATTAAGTGGGCAAAAATTATCACTTAAAAAATTGATCCATAAAACAGAGATAGACACTTTCATTTGACAAAACATGAAATAAAAACTAAGAAATACAAGGAGGAGTATATAGGCACACAACTATTTGGGAAGCTCATAAATTCAAGCTCTGGCAGACCATATTAGTGTTAATACAGAAGAACATAGATATTTTAAATCATATGTGGAGGGAGAAAAAACATTTGTTCTTTATAAAAAAAGAAATAAACTCTCTAGGAATATTCATCTGCTCCTGGTAAAGAGAAAAACAAACACCTTTCTTTGAAAGAAAATGAAATTTAAACCTGTTAAAATGTTTTTAATTCTAGGAACAAAGATTCACGTATATAGATATTAATAATAGTTACCATTTTAGTGCTTACTGTGTCCCAGACATTCTGATAAGAGGTTTACATATATTTATATGCAACAATGACATAATAAGTTAAAAATAAGGAATGAAAAATGTTTACTAACTTGGAACAGTCACATGCTATAATACGAAGTGGGACGCCAAACTAAATAAGAGTACATGTATTTGTGTGCCTGTGTGTATACATACAAATAGTATGACCAACCTTTGAAAAACACAGACAAAGTCTGAAATGAAACAAAAGCATCCCTATAGTAATGGCAGTTTTCTCTGGATAGTGAGATTACAAGTGATTTTTTTGTTGTTGTTTTTTATATTTTTCTGTCATTTCCAAACTAACTTTCTATAATTCACTATTTAATTATCAAAAAAAAAAGAGTTTTAAAATACATAGGGAAAGTTTCTGATGAATAAAATGTCAACTCATTACAATATGAAACAAGGCCCCTTATTTTAAATTTCTCTTTAATAATTTGAAATATCAACCAACTGAACTAAATAGACATTCCCCTCACTGTAGCAATGTTGAAGGCATAGTTTATTATATCTAACTAGGAGCTGACTTGAGCAAACCTTTTAGCTAGTTATATTAAGGAAAAATTTAAAAATAGCAGCTTAGCAGAGAATCTGATAAAACCAAAATACCATGTTGGTATGTGGCAGACATGTTCTTGTATAAAAACACTTTATTGATTGTGACCAAGGCAATTGTACTTTATAGAATAGGCAAATAAAAAACATTGTAGAGATGAAAGTCTACAAGATGGGTGTACATATGTAGGGGGGAAAATTACTAAAAATAATTGGTACTGGTTAAAAAATTAAGCTATCATACTTTGAAGAAAAATTAGTTAGTAGCTCACAAGACAAAAATGAATAAAGGCTTACTTGGAGAACATGAAACCCATGAGTTTTATGGTGAGATGAAACACATATACTATGTTTTCATGAAATCCAAAATCAACAGGAGCAATCACTAGAAAATTAGGTGTGTAGGAAAGTGGGATTATGCTTAAGAATCCACGTACAAACTTACTATCATCTAAAGCTCTCTCCTTCTTCATCTCCTCAATGAGATTTGACAATTATTTATGTAGATAATAAAAGATATATGAATGAATGTACAATAATAAGTCACACATGATTATAATTTGCCACTCATTATGTTAAGTCCAACGCATTTGCTTAATTCTTTCATCAACTCCGTGTAGTAGACATTATTAATATCTCCCTTTCACAGATAAGGTAACTAAGGCTTAAAAGAAAAATAATGTTTTAATTGTCCAACTAGAAAATGGTAAAACCGAGACTTAGATACAATTTCATCTGACTCCAAACCCCTGCCCTTAACCATTGTGATGTGCTATATAATTAATGCCAGTAAATATTTATATTGGAATGTCAAGTTAATTATTTGTATCAACTTTTTATTGTGACTGCCTTTTGCACAATACTTCAATTACTTTAAATCTAAATTAATCATAAATTAAATTGCTAAGAGCAAATATGGTGACTGAGTTAGAACTACACTCCCAGAATATTTCCAGTTTGGAATTGGTAAGTTAGAATTTTCACGAGAATTAGAAAGTGGAAATGAACAGTCAACCATGACTCTCAGAAGGTCAATGTGAGTTAGATGCAAAGATAGAGTGGCATGGAGTTGGCAGCAGGTTTCAGTTGGTCCTGGTTCTCTGCACCACATCAACCTCTTAACAGCAGTCCCAGGTCCACCCCAAGACTCTTGGTAGTGAATGCACAGAGGCCTTAGTTACCCAGAGTCACAGCTCCCCATGGACTTTTCCATGAACTTTCCCTTCGACCTCATTTTGGCAATTGGAAACCTTTGCAAACTTTTCATATTAACTGGTTGATGATCTTGCCTCTCACCCTTCAATTCGTTATTGGACCTTCTCTTTTCCTGCTCATACCACAACTGTATTAATTCTAATTCCTATAATAAATCCCTTATCTCATAACTCATTAGTGCTTCTGTTTCTATGATTGAACCTTGACTAATGCAACAAGTATAACCTTTTAAATAAAACATAAACTTATGAAAATAATGTCAATGAAATATATTTTTTTGGTTACAAGGAAAAGAATATCCAAACCAAACTGATTTTTTTTTTAAGTGGAGTAGGGGCATTTATTGGCTCATGGAACTTAGTAAAAGGACAAGGATAATTCTGAGCACAGCTTGATCTAAGTGCTCAAACCATGTCAGCAGGACTGTGTTTCCTTATCCAGGTTCTGCTTCCTTCTGTGTTGGTTCCAATCCTAGGAAGCCACTCCTATCATGGGGACAGAGGAGAAAATGGCCACCAGTAGCCTCAGACTTACATTCTTTTCTTCTCAACCAAAGCAGAAATGAAGAGCTTCTTGCCTATAACAGGTTGAACAAAAGTCCTAGACCTTGATTCCATTGGTCCAAATTAGGTCAAATGCCTATCCATAAATCAATGCCTACACCCAGGAAGAGGTAAGCTTTATAAATGGGCTCAGGCTGCAAGCCAAGCTCAACACCAACCAGATGACATATAAAAAGGAGAATGGAGGCCTGACAGATCCACAAGAATGTCCACAGGTGTCAGATATCCCTTTTGTAAAATCATACAAGAAATGAACTAAAATAAGGAAATGAACTTAGAGAGGCATCACCCCAGGTTTACTTCTTTTATCTTGGTAATTGCTAAATACCCTGCTTTTACCTGGCCATGTAGCACTCACTGTAACTTTACCCTGGTGTCTGTGACACTGAGGAACACAAGTACCAATAAATCTGCTATTATCCAAAGAATACCAATTAGATCTGGCCTTGCAGAATGTCCTTTAAAAAAGTCAGCTTTAAAAAAACATCTTGTACTAACTGTCAAATTTCCAATCATACTTCCAGACAGATCAACATTTGTGGTAGGAACTTTTTTCAATTTTTATTAAAAATCTCATTTGCCAGTAGGTTCATATATTTTTTATATGTCTGGCCTAATTTCTTTCAAATCTGTACATATCACATATTTTTCTTGGCTATAATTAGTCACTAAGACTTATTAGCATAGTACTAGCTCCAAGAAACTGTAAACTACAAGTCAGCATGGAGTTTTGCTTTTATGTATTTCTTGACACTCAGGAAAAGTGTTTTGTTTTTTCCCCCTGGAATAAGGCACACATTAGATGTCCTCTTTTCACGCCTTGAGGATAACTATTATCATTAGAAGGGAACATTAGAATAATTCTTAAAGAAACACATCAAAAGTATTTGGTTGTGTTTAAGCAGTCTCTCAATTCTGTGACTATAGTGTAGCAAAACTTTCAGGCATCAAGAGAAAAAAAAGTTAAAACAAACCCTTTACCAGCTGCTACATATGGGGGTGAATCAATAACACTAACTGACAACTTTTCATATGAAATTCAAACAGTCTGAAGTTTCCTTTTTCTATTCCCTGAATATCTGTTCTCTCCACTTCAAAGGACTGTCTGCTGCAGAGCAAGGAGAGGTGGCTCATATACAACGGCACTTCTCTTCTGTTTAAATCATACCATTCAGCAGTTCTGGGGCTGCCAGGCAATGATAAAAGGGCACATGGCTTTGATTGTTTATTCTTCAATAGCAAAGGCAGAGAAGTACCATGAACAAGGGCAAAAACTAAGGAGATAAGCATCGCTAGGTTCTAACCACTGCTCTGCCACTTAGTCTTGTGTGTGACTTTGAACAAATTATTTAACTTCCAAATTATTCCTGTCCTCATTTGTAAAATGAATACACAGTGGTCCCTTGGTATCCAAGGGAGATTGGTTCCAGGACCTACTTCCCTACCTCCCCATATCAAAATTTGCGATGTCCCTTATGTAAAATGGCGTTGTATTTGTATATAACCTATACGCATTCTCCTGTACACATTTTTAAATCATTCTTGACTAGAATCTCCTCTATTTCCTGAATAAAAGTGACATCTTTCAGTATTTATACTTCATGGCTCAGACACCTACCTCATTTGGTTCTATTCTTTACTCACTCTAGCCTTTACTTAAATGAGTCTGAAAATCTTGAGGATACAGCATAAGAAGAAAAATAATTACACATATTATTCCCCTTTCTGTAGCTACTTTAGACCTGGGTTTGTTACTAGAAAATTCTGGAAGAAAATTTCAATGTAAGTCTATGGCTTTGCTGAATCAAGCTCCCCCCGTCCCCCATTATTATTTAGAAAACACCCACTGTTTGGGCTAATAGCATTATTGGTGGTACCTATTATATAGAGGCATAGCTGAACAGAGTCTGTGTCTTGAAACCAGCATTGAATCACTCTCAGGGTTGAGAAGGAAAAAAGGGGAGTCTAAAATCGCAAGAAGTAAAGACATATCTAGGACTCTTGTCCTGGATCCATGCTTCCTTCAGGGTCTTCATCGTTGTAAATGTTCTCTGCCATTTGCCACACTTGCATGATATTGTCTTCTGTTACAGAACAAATCACCCAAGGTTCATTGGGATTCCAGGAGAAATCAGGTATCTTGGCAGTGTGACCACCATGAATAAACAATAACTCTAGTGGCCCATCTTCTTCATCTTCTGGGGATTGTTTCTCTCCAATTTTACTTAAATCCCAGACATTCAGTCTGCAATTGGTACCACTGGAAGCCAAAATAGTCTCATTGTGAGTTGACCACTGAACCTGGAATATTTTATCCTTATGTGATTCAAGGAATGCAACTTAAGTTTCAGATTTCTCAGATCCCACAAGTCAACATTCTTGTCAGTGGATCCTATGGCAAGAATGAACTCACTATAAGGATTGAAAGAGAGGCAGCAGTGTGTCACTTCAGCAGGGTCAGCCTCAACTGAGTGGCTTGGTTTGGAAGTAGGTTTGAAAGAGTATCCCAAATCATAAGTTTCTGATTATCAGCAACTGACCCAAACACAGACTCATGAAGCAGATGCCAGGAAACATCTTCTACTACTGCTGTATGTCCTGTAAAGATGGTGTTCGCATCCACCACTTTTCCCTCCTTTGGAATGGCACTGATGTCCCACAGGCAGACGGTGTGGTCATCTGAAGCACTAAGTAAGTGCCCACTGAGATTTGGGTTCCAAGAAAGCCCATAGCCTTCCTTCTGATGTCCACGGAGACACAAGTCTGGGTTGCACTCTCCAGAAGGATCTGGTTTAGAAGGGTGTTTTGTATAGTCAAAGACAAGAACACCACTGAAGGAGTCTTTGCTGCAATGATCAAGGGTTCTGGGGCATATAACGGGCCCTGTTTATTTCTCCTTCATGGTTGATCTTGATTTCTATTTCAGTTTTTTCACTAGCTGAACCAAAACCTCCAAATTCTCCTTTCTCACTGCCGTAGTGTGACACATCAAACTGAGCATCATCATTAGGAAGTTGTACACTGGCTGTAACAAGATGGTTTTCTTCATCCAATGTGTATATCCCCAGGACAAGTTGATGAATGCTGAAATCTTTCCCTTCTGGTTACATCTGGAAGCCACTGGGCAGTTAGGCTGGGCCACTCCAGAGCATGGGTCATCACCAAATCATAAAAAAAGGGGTGTTCTTTTTCCATTTTTTGTACTCCTCGTTGATAACTCTTCCTTCCACTGTGTCATCAAAGGCTGCTTCCTTGTCGGCCATGGCAGGCAGGCAAGCTGGGGGAATCCTGGGGTCGAGGGTTGCGGGTGAGGGTGGGGGCACTATTATCTTTTAATTTAGTTATATAAAGGTTTTTTGTTTTG
This sequence comes from Piliocolobus tephrosceles, assembly GCF_002776525.5. Lineage (NCBI taxonomy): Eukaryota > Metazoa > Chordata > Mammalia > Primates > Cercopithecidae > Piliocolobus > Piliocolobus tephrosceles. Next base: position 111,041,206 of record NC_045438.1, read on the forward strand.
TTTGGGATGTTTTTGGTTTACCATTGGATCCTTTCTTTTTCCTCTACTGTCTTGAAGTAACTGTTCTGATGTGGGTATTGTTTACTGATGTGGGTATTGTTTACTGTACTTCAAGTACAGTTACTTGAAGTAACTGTTCTGATGTGAGTATTACAAGGTAACATTCACTAACTATTGAGGAGACTGTAAAATATTTTTTCTTCATTCTTAAAAATCAGTAATTTTACCATGATGTGCTTAAGTGTGTGTCAAACATTCCTGGATTTAGTGAACCCTTTTATTAAGAGAACTCAAGATTTTCTTTAGCTCAGGGAAACTTTGTCTATTATCTGCATCATTATCACATTTTATTCTACCCCGACTCCCACCACCCCCAGCCACCTACCCTTTGTGATCTGCCCTGAGAGATTAAAAAAATCCTTTTGTTAAATTCATTTACTGAATTATGTTTTTTTTTTAGCAAATTCTTCCAGTCCTGAGATTTACTGCATTTTTAATTTGAAAATCATGTCTATTTTTAGAAATTTTTTTATCATACTGAATCTTAATCCACATTCATTTTTTGTTCAATAGTCATTTTTTTTTCCTCTGGTAGCTCTGTTTCACAAGGTGGTATATTTGTTCATTCTCTGTCTCACTGCTGGGACGTATTATGAGGAGAGGGTAGGTGGAGGAGTGGAAGGTAACAACTGCTCCATTCGGGGGATATTTTCAAGAGGAGAGGGAAAAAGGGGTTCCCATCTTTCCAGAATTTCATATAATCTTACCATAGGATATTTTTGTTTGTTACTAGAAACAGAGGTGTCATAGATTTTATGTTAGGAATCATGGACCTCTCAAATCAGGAAAATTATCTATTTTTTTCCTTAAAAATGGAAAAAAATATTGATTTTACCCCTTTAAATCTTTCTTCTCATTACTAGGTTGTTTTGCAGGATTTTGTCAACTGAAATTTTATCTGCAATAATGTCAGAACCTAGTGACACTACAACCGCAGATAGGTAGTATTTTTGGCAATGAAAGTTTATGGTGTAATCCCATATAAACCTATGTAAACATATAAATTGTTCAAATATTAATAATATATAAAAACTAATGAAATATGAAGAAAAATCAGGGACACCTCATTTTATTATGCTTCACTTTATCGTGTTTCACAGATTTTTTTTTTTTAACAAATTGAAGATTTGTGGCAACTCTGCAATAAATCTATCATTGCCATTTTTCCAACAGCATGGGCTCACTTCATTTCTCTGTGTCACATTTTGTTAATACTGATACAATAATAATAAAGTTTGAAATATTTCATAGTTCTCTTTTTTCCTCTCATTCGTATCAGATCATCATAACAGATACCTATCTGTTGTGATGATCAGTGATCTTTGATGTTACTATTGTAATTGAAGTTGTGGTAGAAATAGCAAGAAAACTAGAAGTAGAGCGATATCTAAAGATGTGACTGAATTGCTGCAATCTCACGATAAAACTTGAATGAATGAGGAGCTGCTTCTCATCAATGAGCAAAGGAAAGTAGTTTCTTGAGATGAAATCTCATAGTGAAGATGCTGTGAACTTTGTAGAAATGTCAACAAAGGATTTAGAATATTACATAACCTTAGTTGACAAAGCAGCGGCGGGGTTTGAGAGGATTGACTCCAATTTTGAAAGCAGTTCTACACAAGGTAAAATGCTATCAAACAGCATTGCATGCTACAGAGAAATCTTTTGTGAAAGGAAGAATCAATCTATGCAGCAAACGTCATTGTTGTTTTTTCGAAATGGCCACAGCTACCCCAGCCTTCAGCAACCCCAACCTGATCAGTCCGTAGCCATCAACAATGAAGCAAGAGCCTTCACCAGCGAAAACATTATGATTTGCTAAAAGTTCAGATGATTGTTAGCATGTTTTTAATTTAATTTAATTTTATTTTCGAGATGGAGTCTCGCTCTGTCACCAGGCTGGAGTGCAGTGGCGTGATTTCAGCTCACTGCAACCTCCACCTCCTGGGTTCAAGCTATTCCCCTGCTTCAGCCTCCAGAGTACCTGGGACTACGGGTGCGCCACCATGCCCAGCTAATTTTTTGTGTGTGTTTTAGTAGAAATGGGGTTTCACCATGTTGGCCAGCTAGTCTCACTGGCTGACCTCGTGATCTGCCTGTCTCGGCTTCCCAAAGTGCTGGGATTAAAGGCGTGAGCCACCGAGCCCGGCCCGATTGTTAGCATTATTTTTTGTTGTTGTTAGCAATAAAGTATTTTAAAATTAAGGTATGTATATTATTATTTTAGACATAATGCTGTAGCACACTTAACAGACTAGAGTATATTGTAAATATAAGTTTTATATGCACTGGGAAACAAAAAATTCAAGTGATTCACTTTATTATGATTTTGCTTTATTGTGGTAGTTTGAAATTAAACCCATAATATCTCAGAGGTATGCCTGTTTGTATTTTACTAAAAAAATTTATCATGTTAATTTCTGTATTTTATTTTTCTCTCTGTTCCATGGCTGAGTGTCAGAGCAGTAACTATTCCCTGAAAAAGGGAACAGGCTTCTTCCAAAGGCGTTCCTATGGCACCTCCATAAATCAGCAAGGAGAGGCACCTAAGAGAGCAGTAAATCAGCACCCTGGGCTCTATCCTTTCATTATTCTCCCTTCCTGAGCACCATGAGGCTATATTTATTCCCTAAAAGGGTCCATCTACGTGAATATTTGAAAAAATGTATATATTTTTGGCTTTGGGCTTTATGAAAGCTTTAGGAGCATGTTTTACTTCTTGTACATAGAAATCTATTTCTGTCTGCATATTTTGAGTGATGTATGAGTACATATGATCTGTGAGCATAGTTCCCTTTTATCCTCTCATTCTTATCCATCTTGATACATATTTAATTTCAATTTGGTATACATACATCCACTGAGTAACTTGATATATCATAAATATTGTAGGTATTGGTGATATAGAAATAAATATAGCATGGTTCCTGTATGCATATATAATTTGTTTGTAAACACTGTAGGAGTGAAATGAACTTTTTTTCCCCCTCTGAAGGTTTGAATCTGCTGAAATAAACTGACAATACATTAATAGGCAAAAAGGCATACAAATATGTTAATGTGCAAGTGTGCATGGGAGCCATATAAGATGTGAGACTCAAAGAAGGGAACAGAGATGGTTGAAGGTTAAAATAGCATGAAGGAATAGGGGCTTCAGACTTTTTGGGGAGGTGGTTGTAAGTTGTGGGAGGGAAAGGGGAGGAATCTCATGGTGAATAAAGTTTATCTCACTATACACATAAAAGTCTCTTAGGTAATAAAAGTTATTTGGGGATCAACCTTCAGGAGAAGATGCTGTCTGGATGTGATGATTACTTCTTTTTTTTTTTTTTTTTGAGACGAAGTCTTGCCCTGTTGCCTAGGCTGGAGTGCAGTGGTGTGATCTTGGTTCATTGCCACCTCCACCTCCCGGGTTCAAGTGATTTTCGTTCCTCAGTCTCCTGAGTAGCTGGGACGACAGGTGCATGTCACCATGCCCAGCTATTTTGTTTTTTTTCATCTTTTTAGTAGAGATAAGTTTTTGCCATGTTGGCCAAGCTGATCTCAAACTCCTGGCCTTGAGTGATCTGCCCACCTTGGCCTCCCAAAGGGCTGGGATTACAGGCGTGAGCCCCACTGTGCCCAGCCTGTATGTGGTGATGACTTTTAATGTCCTTTCTGGTAGATAATCTTTTCTGGTTGTTTGATGAGATTCCTAGGGAAGGGGTTCAAGACAATTGCATTCCTTTTGGAAGAACTTCCCTCAGTCAGATAAGGGAACTTTGAGAAAGCTTCTCTCTGCACTGGCAAAAGGAAAGAGAAGAAAGGGCAGGAGAAGGTCAGAGAGAGTGACCTTGGTTCTGAGGCTCATTTCTGAGGCTTTTCAATCTTCTTTGTTCCAAGCACTCAGCATGCCGACATGCCATATTGTGGGATATTATCTTCTGAGCCCCAACAACACATAGCCCGTATTCTAGCTAGATATTTAGTATGCTCGTCAAGTCAGAATATTTTTAGATGATAGAAAACAAGTAAAGTCCTAATTTTTATTAAGCCTTTAGAGAAGTGGTGAGTTTACCATTGGGCCATGTGAAAGTAAATTATACAGCACTCTGGAGAGGTGGGGAAATAGAAATTATTCCCTTTTATCTTTATCCTTTTATCCTGACCCAGTCACAAAAGTCAGTTGTCTATTTCCCTGACAAGTTAAAAATTATCCCAAGGCCCTAAGAATATTTATTACCCCTTTTCCTGTTTTATAAAATGATATCTAACTTTAAAAAGCATTTGTAGGCTAATGGAAATAATATTAGGGTGGGAAACATACACTAATTTGAGATCTTGGCCTATTGAACCCAATAAAAACTCAAAATTTATTTATTTTGATGATTTGATATAGGTCACATCTGAAACTTTAATTCAATGGAATTGAAAATATGTTTTTATAAATTATTTTAATCATATGAAAACTTTAGAGAAATTTATCATCTTTTGTAAGCTAGTTTTGTAGAAACCATTCAGCACAGATCTACCTCAAAATTGTAATTGCAGTCCAGTTGTAATTACCTAAAAAGGTACAAAGGGATGGTATTTGAATTTGGCATATATGTTCACATATTTATAGTAAAAGCTCCGTTTTTGAATAATGAATGTATAATATGTTTTCTAGGTATAAACTGATATGAAGGATTTACCTGTAATCTGAAAAACTAATATGTAATTGAGGTTAGATAATTTCAGGAATTGAATAATTTGTGTAGTTGTTATTAAATAGTGACATTATTTTTAGCCTTGTTTGGACAAAGTAGATAAAGGACCCACAGTGAAGCAATATTTAGAAATAAAAATTTTGAAGAAAATAGCTTATAAGCTGAAGTAAATATTTTCAAAGTGTCTTATGTTGTCAAAGTGATAAAATAAAGCAAGCTGGAGACTTTGCTCTTCAAATCTACACAACAGGAGTGGCATATCCATGAACCTTTCTACATGTAAATATCTACTTAGAAAGGAGCCTTCTGGGGAGTCTATTCTGGGGTAGATCTATGCTGTTAAGGGACAATGAGGCAAGGCCAAATTCATCAGAGACTGGCCTTTTGGGGGATTATCTCTAACTAAAGACCTAAGATTCTTCATTCCAGTGTGAAAAGCTGATAGCTGGAGAGTTAGGAAGTATTTCTGAGAATTCTAGAGGGTCAAAAACACATGGATATGTGTGTATGTGTGTGTGTGTTGTTATATTTTGAAGTACCTTTTATAGCATGCTTCTTATGTTCCAGGGTGTGCAACTGTAGTATGAGAATAAGAGGTGGGACGGTCAGTCCCCAGTGCTTTCAGCCATCAGTCAACCTGCGGGTTAGGATTCATAACCCAGAGTAGGAGGAGCCTTGAATCCCTGATGAGGCAACTGCTTTGTAAGTGTGATTGAGGCCAAAGGTGAAACAGTTTGCTTCAGTTTGTCCGTTTGTGTTTAAGACCACTGAGTGAACTGGAAATGGACTGTCCAGTCACTTGCAAAACATGCTATTTCATTATTTATCTTTAACACTTTAAGTTTAATTAGTATTT
>NC_045438.1:111061809-111088728 GCF_002776525.5 Piliocolobus tephrosceles
CCAACATGGCACATGTATACATATGTAACAAACCTGCATGTTATGCACATGTACCCTAGAACGTAAAGTATAATATAAAAAAAAAATAAAATAAAATAGCTGTAAATCTGACATATCAGTTATTCATCATCACTAATCATTAGGTAAATGCAAATTGAAACCACAGTGAGATGCCACTTCATACCCATAGATGAAGGATGGCTATTAAAAAATGAAATATAAGAAATATCAGTGAGGATGTGGAGAAACTGGAACCCTTATGCATTGCTGGTAGGAATGTAAAATGGTACACCTGCTATGGAAAACAGTATGGTGGTTCCTCAACAATTAAGCATAGATTACCATATGATCTACCAATTCCACTTCTGGGTACATACACAAAAGAATTGAAAGCAGGGACTTGAACAAATATTTGTGCACCACTATTTATAGTAAAATTATGCACAATAGCCAAAATGTATAAACAAACCAAATGTCCACTGAAGGATGAATGGATAAACCAAATGTTTTCTATACATAATATGGAATGTTACTCAGCTTTAAAAAGGAATGGAATTCTGATGCCTGCTGCAGAATGGATGAAACTTGAGAACATTATACTAAGTAAATGAGACAGGCACAGAAGACAAACACTGTATGATTCTACTTTTATGAGGTGCCTAAAATAGGCAAATTTATAGAGAAATAAAGTAGTTTAGGAGAAGAAAAACTTTCCCTCTATCCTTTTAGGTTCTCTATCTGGGTACACCCATCAAATTGAAAACAGACAGATGAATAATAGAAAAGGCATGCAAATTTTAATATTTTTACATGTGCAGGAACTTCACAGAAAAGAAGTGAAAACCCAAAGAAGTGGTTAGACTCAAGGGTTTATGTACCATTTTAACAAAGGGCCATAGGCTGTGGAGAAGTAACTAGAAAAGGAAAAGAACATTGGGTTTCTAAGGATGGTAAATTGTCGGAAGGTACTAGGAAATGTATGGTAGATACGGAATGTTTAGGAAGGTTTGTTATGCAGTCTCATCTCAGTGCTGTTTCTGGTCTTCCTGGTACAGGACACGGGAACACCTTTACAAATAGGAACTTATGTCACCTTTACAAAGGGAAATGTATGCCTTGCTTTTAGGCAGAAAGGGAAGGGCAGAAAGTGAATTATTATGTAGTAAGTGCAGAGTTCCTTTGGGGGAAGATGAAAAATTGTGTGGAGATGCATAATGGTGATAGTTGCACAACTATGTGAATGTACTTAATACCACTCAACTGTATATCTAAAAATGGTTAATATGATTTAAAAATAATTTTTTTTGAGACAGAGTCTCCTTCTGTCATCCAGGTTGGTGGGATCTCTGCTCATGGAAACCTCCTCCCCATAGGTTCAAGTGATTCTCCTGCCTCAGCCTTCTGAGTAGCTGGGATTACGGGCACCCACCACCACACCTAATTTTTGTATTTTCAGTAGAGACAGGGTTTTGCCATATTGGCCAGGCTGGTCTTGAACTCCTGACCTCAAGTGACCTGCCCGCCTTGGCCTCGCAAAGTGCTGGGATTACAGGCATGAGCCACCGCACCCGGCCTAAAATGATTTTATATTATGTATATTTTACCACAATAAAAATATTGAAAACATATTCTGATATGTCCAACAGAATCCCTAAGGAGCAAACAAATTTTTTGTGTATCTAAACTAAAGAAGTTTTGTAATAAGAAGCAAAAAGGTACCCTGGGAAAACAAGCTGTGTTCCCCTGGGGAAGGAATTTTCTGAAAGGCTGTGATACAGGCTGACCATAGTTGAAGAGGTAGGCACAGAACACTTTAGATATCATCTCAATCTAGAGGCATGTGAATTATATGTTAAAGAATGGAGAGGGAGATTCCTATTTAAAAGAAGGCTTTGGGCCAGGCATGGTGGCTCACGCCTGTAATCCCAGCACTTTGGTAGGCCGAGGTGGGCAGATCACCTGAGGTCAGGAGTTCGAGACCAGTCTAGCAAACATGGTCAAACCCCGTCTCTACTGAAAAATACAAAAATTAGCTGGGTGTGGTGGTGTGCACCTGTAAACCCAGCTATTCAGGAGGCTGAGGCAGGAGAATTGCTGGAACTCAGGAGGTGGAGGTTGCAGTGCGTCGAGATAGCAGCATTGCACTCCAGCCCGGGCTGACAAGAGTGAGAGGAAGGAAGGAAGGAAGGGAGGGAGGGAGGGGAGGGGAGGGGAGAGGAGGGGAGGGAGGCAGGCAGGCTTTCCTAGCTGTTTGCCCTTCTAGCTTAGGCCACATCTTAAAGTAGCACTCCTACTGTTCTGGCTGGTCCATAGCTGAGTTCCTAATCCCTTGACCTGCAAATGGTTCCATTCACCTGTTCTTCTGGAGCCTTAGTTTCTATATTTTTCATGCAACCATGACAATATCTGTTGTCCTACAACTTTATAGTGCCATTTGAAGATGGGCTAAAATTAAATAAGCTTACAAATTGCCTTTAGTTTCTGGGACTAAATGGTGTTATTTCTGCTCAGCCCATGTGAGTGCAGCATCCGTCTTCAGAGTCCTGCTGCTTTTTGCCACATAGTGTGTCAAGGGAACAGTGACAAATGACCCAGATTATATTTATCAGGAATTAGGGCTAAAGGCTTTCTCATTAGAGTTATCCCATCTCTATAATCTTTTTCTTTTTTTTAAAGCACCCTAAAAGCAATTTACATAAGGAAGGAAATATAGTAAAGTTGCCATAGCTAAGACCTTCTTGATTTCCTTCCTTGTTCATACTTTCCTTCTACTCCTTGTATCATTTCATTAATATGAAAGAAAGAGACCAGTTTTCTGGAATATTCTGCCAGCTTTTGTTGAAGGTTAAAACACACTATTGTATTTGTGATTAATATAAGAAAGGTAATGTGTTTTCTTCTTTCTAGGTTACTTTTTCTTATGTTTTTAACAAAGACTAACTTTAGATTACCCATAATTCAAGAAATACCTATTCTCAACATCCCACATCACTGTATGTTCTTTGCTAGGTTATTGGGCTCCTGCTGTGCAATTTTAGATCCTTCTTTGTCATTATTTTCTCAAGGGTTTTCAAATTTCTCTCTTTGAGTATTATAGCAACGCACACTTATCCCCTGCAGCCCATTGGGTGGCAGGCAGCTTTGCTACCTCATGTGGCTAGGTGATTTCACAGAGGTGGCAGTGATAATTCACAGAGAAGTAAACAGGAAGCACCTTAAATTCAGGGTTCTGGATTGTGGCTCCTGCTGCTGGTCTTCTGGGAATGTTGTGCATTTTTTATTTTTAAAACTTAGGGTTTCTGGAGAAATAATTTGTTCCATCCTACATTAAATGAGAATTAGAAAGATACACTCAGTCAAATCAGTGACTTGCTGGAGTAGAGTCCATGGCCTGAAACTCCCTTGCTGGAAAGATGGCTCTGGAGTATGTGAGCTGGATTCAGGAGGCAGATAACAGCCAGAGACAGCAGAGTATCATGGCAGCTGAGTTGAACACCATGGGAATAGCTTGAAAGAATAAGCAATGGCAGCACAGAAAAGCAGCTGCCAGGCAGCGAAATTCAGAGAGCATACAAGTCACAGGAGAGAGGTGTCACAGATTAGAACAGAGAGCTTACAGAAGAAAAAGAAAGCATGTCACAGGGAATTACGGTTGGGAAAGCAAAGATCTTGTATTGTAAAAATAAAGAGAAAATTATATATCTCTGAAGGTGCTTGTAAACAATTTATAATAATAGAAAAAAGGAACAGAAAAAGAAAAAACAGTGTTATTGAATAAAGAGAAGGAGACTGAACCAATGACTCTGTCAAATCTACTTTTGAATGTATCTTTCCCTTTAAGAAGGGCTTGGAAGATCAAAGGTAAATTCAAATTATATAATATATTTATTTGCTACTAATGTGAAGTTTCTTGAGCCATTTAATAATCTCATTCAGCCACCCATGAAACTCTTACTCTCCTGCAAATGATTATCCGTGTTATGAGTTGGTTTTTAAGGCTCCTAACAAAGATTGCCTACAAAAACATGTCTTTAACCCTTGTCCCAGGTTCTGATGGTCTGTCTCTATTTGGGTTACTGGATTGATGGTCCAGGAAAGAGTGCAGGAATGTGCATGTATCTTGTTTTCATAACAAAAATAACCATGATAATGTTTAAAAAATATTTTGATACTTCCTTTCTACCAAATTAGTGATTTTGAAAGTTGTCTTACCTGGACTTTTGTTAGTGAAGGAGACAAAGGCATTGGGATAGAAACTCATGCTGAGTATAAGTTTGCCTGTCCTTGAAGATCTTGTGGATCTACTTTATACCATCTGGTCTCTGAAAATATGATGATACCTAGTACATGTGAAGGATATTTTCAAAATGGTTTGGTTCATAAAACTGTCAGTTGATTTCATACATCTAATTGAAACATTTTCCATCGAAAATAGGGCAATTTACAGAAGTGTCTCTCTGGTTTATTTACATTGCATATTCCCATAAAGCAGCAGGTTTGCAATAAAGCATTTGACATCCCCATGGTATTTTGAAAGAAACAATATACAATCTGGCACAAGTTAGCACCAGTGTGAAATGGCAGGCTGGGGGATATCTTAAACAGCAGCAACTTTCAAAACTAAATGAAGTGTCATCTTAAAGAGTCTGCTGTTAATGCAATTTAAATTACTCACCTGAAATTAATATTCTGCTGAGGGAAATAAAGCAATTTAAAAGACCACATAATTTCCGATCACATTAATGACATTATGTGGTCACGGACTGTTCCCTTATCTAATATAGAAACACTCCAGTTTCTTTTAACACTAAACACATTTTTCCATTTTAATTACTTGGCTTCTAAAAAAAAAGATCCACTCATTCCCTGCAGATGGTTAACAATTTGAGATTTATGATTTGCTTCATTGGAATTAGGTAAACATGACCTTGACATACTTATTATTGTTCCTAATATTCATTCCTATAGAGGGTGGAAATCAAAGAACTATGACCTACCATGTGAATTCTCCAAGCCCTTCAACCCCTAAAGAGACTAATTTCATTTTTTTCCCCTCTGGAGCTAGAGGCAGTTTGATACTTGTACCATTTTACTTCTTCCCATTTTGGTACATGAAAATACTAAAGGAAGAAAGCAGTTTTTATAACTGCCTAGCTCTCTTGAGGAAAGAAGAAGATAGATTCTGATTTCTTTCTCCCTCTATTTTTTTTTTTTTTTTTAAAGGACTCTTGCTCTGTCACCCAGGCTATAGTGCAGTGGCACAGTCTTGGCTCACTGCAACCTCTGCCTCCTGGGTTCAAGCGATTCTCCTGCCTCAGCCTCCCGAGTAGCTGGGAATATAGGCGTGTGCCACCACAGCCCGCTAATTTTTGTATTTTAGTAGAGACAGAGTTTCACTATGTTGGTCAGGCTGGTCTCGAACTCCTGACCTCGTAACTCACCCACCTTGGCCTCTCAAAGTGCTGGGATTACAGGCATGAGCCACCATGCCCGGCCCATTGTGATTTCTTTCTAGGTGAGAGGAGAGATTTGAGTTTTCAGGCTGTCGGCTTGATTTCCTGTATATACGGATAGATCAAGCCAATAAAGATATTTTTCTCCAAAAATTTCAGAAGGATTAAAATTATATAAGCTTTAAGTTAAAATTAAAACTTTAAAAATGTTTAAATAATAAAATGTAGAGAAAATATCACACTTATGTATACATCACTGAAATTAAATATATATTAACAATTTCCTCCGTCCCTCTCTACTTCCTTCCCTCTTTCTCTCTCTCTCCTTCTCTGCCTTAAAAAAGATTTGCAACAATAGCTAAATCTTTTTCCCTAGGTGTTAACCACACTTCTGAAGTTCATGTATATTATTCCTATGCATGTTTTCTACTGTCTACATATGAACGTATCCATGAATGAAATAGATACCATTTGAGTATTTTTTTTAATATAAAGTTGTTTTGCTTTACTTCGAACATTGATTTTGAAATTTATTCATGATATATGTTGAGCAAGTTATTAATGAATGTATAACATTCCATCCTTTCTATATAGTTGACTATTTTATTCATTCCCCTAATAGGAGGCACTTCAGATAAGAAATAAACATGGAAAATTTATATGGAGGTGATACTTGTGTTAAATCCTGAAAGACGTCGGTGGAGATTTTCTAAAGAGATGTAAACATTCCAAAAAGAAGGATTAAAAAAAAGGCTTAGAGCTGAGTCCTGGAAAACTTTCAATAGCATGTAAACAGATGTGGATGAAACAGTATCACAGGTTCTTATTAATATAATGACTAGTAACATTGATACGCAACTTCAAAGGTGATAATATTGAGTTGGTGCAAAAGTAATTGTGGTTTTTCTCATTGAAAGTAATAAAAATTGTTGAATAATATCTAAATTGAAATAATTCTTGGAATAGCTTTTAATAACCCCAGACAATAAGGCTATGATACAGACCTACTTATAGATACCAACATACCAGTTATGTTTGGTGAAAGACGTTTACTAGGAGCTTCTCTTATGTGACTAAAAGTAGAAATTTCCAGGAAATGAGGCTGACATAAATTCCTTCAGGTCTACTTCCAGGAGAGAGACCAAGAGTAAGCCTACCATAAATTTCCTGGGGTAGCAGGGAGTTTCAGGGTCTTAAAAAAGTTGGAAAGACCACTCTCACTTGCATAATACTTATTACAAACTTTCTCATCTCCCATTTGTTCGCCTAAAAACCCATCTGCCATCCTAAAGAAATCTATTTGCTCTTCAGATAGAAGACTTCTCTCCCACCTCCCTTTTTCTCTAAATTGGGAATGTAAGTCTCTAACTTTACCCATTTAAACAGCTGGCTACTTCTTTTGTTAATTTCATTTTACATATGAATAAACTGTTTCTCTTGCTAATTGGCCTTTTTTCCAATTTAACAGGACACTCAACCTGAGAGGGCAGAGGAAAAATTTTTCCTCCTGGATATATTTATTCATAAATGGTGATTCAGGAAGACAGGATCAATTCATGTAATATTGTGTTGAGAGAAATGTACATACCCTTCATTGTGAGTCAGAAGCAAAGGGCTTATTATTATGTCAAACTGGTAACAAGCCAAGTAACATATTTATTAGATTATTCCAAAATGTCCCCTAATGGTATATATTGGAGACCCTATCAGGACAATAACCACTTTTAAACAAATACCCATACAATAATAATGGGCAAAGAATAGTATGACAAATTTAAATGTACTAAGACATTTTTATACTGTGAAAGTGAATGCATACTCTGCTGTCCTGTATGACCCTGTTTAGAGTGCTTAATGCCAGAATTAATTCAATATTAGTGTTGACTACTAGAATTATTGTGGTCAGATCCAAAGGTAGCACAAATACAAATAATTTAGAACCACTGTTTGTTTTCATTGGCTAGGCTACTTAAAATTAGATAAAAATCTTAGTAGGATCTTTTGATAGTTGTATTCTAGTATAACTAAGATTTCTATTGAATGACATATTTCCTTTCAGTTTACAGAAAATACTAGCATTTGAAATATTACTGAATTTAATCAATGCCCAGTTTTATTATGTCAATTATGTGTATAGATTGATTGCTTATTTTATTATACACATACATAGCACAGATAGATTTGAATTTGTTTTTGCTGTAGCAAAATTTTAATTTATATATGCTACAAAATGATTCCTCTTTTGGATTTGGGAGTTTTAATAGTTTATTCTTATTCATGACTCATTTATGTATGGGAGCATAATTAGCCTTATATGTTTAGGTCTCCGACATCTTAAAATAATGGCAATAATTTTTATGTGTTGTTACAACAATAACCATTTAAAATAAAAACTCAAACTTAAAAAATATTTATACAGATGTGTTTTTTTTCTGAGAAAGTATTAATTTTTCTTAAACATATCTATTACTTGACTTTAGGAAAAAACAGGGTCAACTATGTACCCCATAGCAGAGCTCTTTTTTTTTTTTTCTTTTTTTTTGAAGGATTCAGGAATTTTGTGCTATTAGAAGAGGAAAATAACATATTTCTTTTAATTTTTAATTGAGAAATATAAGTCTCTCAACTGATATATATGTGATATGGACTAATACATTTTCCTAGCATATCAGAGTCTCACTATTTCAATGTTAATCTGATTTCTGAAGAAAAAAGGACAGATATTTAGAAGAGTTATTTAAATTGACGTGTTATTTTATTTTTTTAACATGATTTCTTTTTTTTTTTTTTTAGTTTTTATTTTAGATTCAGGGGTACATGGGCAGTTTTGTACATGGGTAAATTGCATGTTGCCGAGGATTGGTGTACAAATGATCCCATCACCTAGGTGGTAAGTAGATCTCTTTTAGAATGTAAAATTCAATAACACAACTAATTTCATAAAGCACACTTCAGGCCATTTTTGTCTTTGTTTTTGTATTGTGGTAAACTATATAGTTTGGATGTGTGTCACTGCCCAAATCTAATACTGAGTTGTAATCCCCAATGTTGGAGGTGGGACCTGGTGGGAGGTCATTGGATCATGGGACTGGATTTCTCATGAATGGTTTAGCATCATCCTCCTGGTGCTGTCCTGGTGATAGTGAGTGAATTTCTCATAAGATCTAGTTGTTTAAAAAGTGTGGCATCTCCCCTGCTCATCTCCCCTGCTCTCTCTCTTGCTCCTGCTCTGGCCATGTGAACTGCCTCCTCCCACTTCATCTTCTGCCATGATTGTAAGCTTCCTGAGGCCTCCCCAGAAGTTGAGCAGATGCCAGCAGCATGCTTCCTATACAACCTGCAGAACCATGAGCCAATTAAACTTCTTTTCTTTATAAATTACCCAGTCTCAGGCACTTCTTTATAGCAATATGAGAAGAGCCTAATTTTGCAAATTAATGTACTCTAAAGAATGAAATGTGCCATTTAAAGACTTTTTATTTGAAAATGAGGATTGTTTCCTTTCATTTAGCAGGCAAGAAAGCAAATGTAATAATAATAACATTTGAACTCTGTCCTTATATATAATTAGCATATGTAATTATACATTTTTAAAAAGCCATTGAGCTGCTAATGGCTAGTCTGTAATCTTAAAAGATAAGTCACGCTGGGTACGGGGGCTCACGCCTGTAATCCCAGCACTTTGGGAGGCCGAGGCAGGTAGATCACGAGGTCAGGAGATCCAGACAATGCTGGCCAACATGATGAAATATTGTCTCTACTAAAAATACAGAAATTAGCCAGGCATGGTGGCACACATCTGTAGTCCCAGCTACTCAGGAGGCTGAGAGAGGAGAATCACTTGAACCCAGGAGGCAGAGGTAGCAGTGAGCCGAGATCATGCCACTGCACTCCAGCCTGGGTGACAGAGCAAGACTCCATCTCAAAAAAATAAAAATAAAAAAAAGTCCAGGCAATCCAAAGAAACAAGTGATGTCAATGTATTCACACACTATCATAACAAGGGTTAATGAGTGCATGTTTTATGCACTATTAAAAAGGGATGTAATTGCTCAGTTGGTTATAGCAGTCATTGCTATTTCCAAATTGTATTTTCTTTTGGAAAAAATATTACTGAAATCTTCTACACAAGTTATTATTCCTTGCTCAATCTCATTATTGAGTGGAATAAAATAAACCACAGACTTGATATCCAAAGGAACGACTTTGCTAACCTTCACCAAGGTTTATTTGGTTAGATATGTATGTATATGTTCACTAGGTAATTTAAGATTTAATAAGGGCACCACAAATACTTAATGCATTATTAGAAATTCCTAAAAGCAAAGAAGACAGGCATATATTAGACAAAGATCAATTGTTCGCTAAATTTTTATTCTACTATACTTAATTTAGGATATTTTTGTCTTTCAATTTGTAATTTAGGTTCAAGAGGTACATGTGCAGGTTTTTTTACATAGGTAAATTATGTGTCACTAGAGTTTGGCATACAAATGATTTCATTATCCAGGTAGCGAGCATAGTACTTGATAGGCAGTTTTTTGACCTTCACTCTCTTCCCACTTTTCCCACTCAAATAGGCCTTGGTGTGTATTGTTCCCACCTTTGAGTCCATGTGTACTCAATGTTTAGCTCCCATTTATAAGTGAAAATACATGGTATTAGGTTTTCTGTTCCCTATAGATTCTGGATATTAGACCTTTGTTGGATGCAGTTTATGAATATTTCCTTCCATCTGTAGGTTGTCTGTTTACCCCGTTGGTAGTTTCTTTTGCTGTGCAGAAACTCTAGTTTAATTAGGTCCCACGTGTCTATTTTTATTTTTGTTGCAATTTCTGTGGAGACTTTGTCATGAAATTTTTGCCAAGGCCTATCTCCAGAATGGTATTTCCTAGGTTTTCTACTAGGGTTTTAACACTTCTAGTCTCATGTTTAAGTCTTTATTCCATTTTGAGTTGATTTTTATAAATAGTGAAAGGTAGGGGTCCAGTTTCAATCTTACACACATGGCTTGCTTTGGCTATTTGGGCTTCTTTATGGTTCCATATAAATTTGAGAATTTTTTTTAATTTTTTGAAAAATGACATAGGCGTTTTGATAAGAATAGCATCGAATCAGTTAATTGTTTTGGGCAGTATGGCCATTTTAACAATATTGATTCTTCCAATCCGTGAGCATGGAATGTTTTTCCATTTGTTTGTGTCATCTCTAATTTCTTTCAGTGGTGTATTGTAGTTCTTGTTGTATTGATCTTTCACCTCCCTGGTTAGCCATATTCCTAGGTATCTGATTCTTTTTATGGTTATTGTGAATGGGACTGCATTCTTGATTTGGCTGTCAGCTTGGATGTTGTTGGTGTATAGATATGCTACTGATTTTTTATGTCGATTTTCGATCTTGAAACCTTACTAAAGTTGTTTATCAGTTATAGGAGCCTTTGGACAAAGACTATGGGGTTTGTTAGGTGTAGAATTACATCATCTGTGACAAAAGACAGTGTGACTTCCTTTATTCCTATTTGGATGCCTTTTATTTCTTTTTCTTGCCTGATGGTTCTGGCTAGTACTGTGTTGAATAGGAGCAGTAAGAACGGCATCCTTTTGTTCCAGTTTTCAGGGGGAATGCTTCCAGTTTTTGTCTGTTCAGTATGATGTTGGCTGTGAGTTTGTCACAGATGACTCATTATTTTGAGGTAACTTCCCTCAATGCCTAGTCTGTTGAGTGTTTTTAACATGAAGGGATGTTGAGTTTTATTGAAAGCCTTCTCTGTTTCTATTGAGATGATCATGTGGTTTTGTTTTTAATTCTGTTTATGTGATGAATTGCATTTATCGATTTGCATATGTTGAACCAACCTTGCATCCAGGAACAAAGCCTACTTGATTGTGATGGATTTGTTTTTATGTGCTGCTGGATTTGGTGTGCTAGTATATTGTTGAGGATTTTTGTGTCTATGCTCATCGTAGGGATTGGTCTGAAGTTTTTTTCTCTAGTGTGTCTCTGCCAGATTTTGATATCAAGGTGATGCTGGCTTCATAGAATGAGTTAGGGAGAAGTCCCTCCTCCTGAATTTTTTGGAATAATTTCAGTAGGATTGGTACCAGCTCTTCTTTGTATGTCTAGTAGAATTCAGCTCTGAATCTATCTGGTCCAGTGCTTTTTTTTTTTTTTTTGTAGGTTTTTTTTTATTACTGATTCAATTTTGGAACTTGTTACTGGTCTATTTGGGATTTCAATGTCTTCCTGGTTCAATCTTGGGAGGTTGTATATTTCCAATAATTTATTTATTCTAGATTTTCTAGGTTGTGTGCATGGAATTGCTTGTAAAAGTCTGTGATGGTTTTAGGTATTTTGGTGGGGTTGGTTGTAGTTTCCACTTTGTCATTTCTGATTTTGTTTATTTGGATTGTCTCTCTTTTTTTTTCTTTATTAATCTAGCTAGCAGTCTATCAGTCTTGGTTATTCTTTTGAAGAACCAATTTTTTATTTCATTGACTTTTTTGTGGATTTTTGCATCTCAATTTCATTCAGTTCAGCTCTAATTTTGGTTATTACTTCTCTTCTGAGAGCTTTGAGGTTGATTTGCTCTTATTTATCTAGTTCCTCTTGTGTGATGTTAAGTTGGTAATTTAAGAACTTTCTAACTTCTTGATGTGAGCATTTAGTGCTATAAACTTTCCTCTGAACACTGCTTTAGCTGTGTCCCAGAGATTCTGGCAGGTTGTATCTTTATTTTCACTAGTTCTGAAGAATTTTTAAATTTCCATCTTAATTTTATCATTTACCCCAAAGTCATTCAGGTGCAAGAAGTTTAATTTTGAGAGAACTTCTTGATATTGATTTTCATTTTTATTGTGCTATGGTCTGAGAATGTGATTGGTATCGGTTTTTTTTGGTTTTTTGTTGTTGTTGTTGAAAATTGTTTTATGGCTGAGGATGTGGTTGATTTTAGAGTATGTGCCATATGCAGATGAGAAAAATGTATATTCTGTTGTTTTGGGGTGGGAGAATTTGGTAGATGTCTGTTAGGTCCATCTGGTCCAGTGTCAAGTCCCAAATATCTTTGTAAGTTTTCCACCTTCATGATCTGTCTAACACTTTCAGTGGTATGTTGAAGTCTCTCAGTATTATTGTGTGGTTATTTAAGTATTTTCATAGGTCTCTAAGAATTCATTTTATGAATCTTGGTGTGGTTGGGTGCATATATATTTAGGATAGTTAAGTCTTCTTGTTGAATTGACCCTTTATCATTATATAATGCCTTTCTTTGCCCTTTTTGATCATCACTGGTTTAAAGTCTGTTTCGTCTGACATAAGAACAGTAACCCTGCTCTTTTTTGTCTACTGTTTGCTTGATAGGTATTTCTCCATTCCTTTATTTTGAGCCTATGTTGTCATTGCATGTGAGCTAGGTCTCTTAAAGACAATGTATAATTAGGTCTTGCCTCTTTATCCAACTTGCCACTCTGCCTTTTAAGTGGGGTGTTTAGCCCATTTATGTTCAAGGTAAGTATTGATATGTGAGGATTTGACCCTATCATCATGTTTTTGGCTGGTTGTTATGTAGACTTGATTGTGCACTTGCTTTATACTGTCAGTGGGCTATGTTGTTAAGTGTGTCTTTGTGGTGACAGGCATCAGTCTTTCATTTCCATGTTTAGCACTCCCTGAAGGACCTTTTGTAAGGCAGATCTAGTGGTAATGAATTCTCTTAGCATTTGCTTGTCTGAAAAAGGATTTTAATTCTCCTTCACTCATGAAATCTAGTTTGGGTGAAAGTGAGATTCTTGGATGGAAATTATTTTCTTTAAATACGCTGGTTATAGATCCCCAGCCTCTTCTGCCTTGTAAGGTTTCTGCTGATAGCCTGATAGGGTTCCCTTTGTACGTGACCTACCCCTCTCTGTAGCTGCCCTTTTTTTTTTTTTTTTTCTTTTGTGTTGACCTTAGAGAATCTGATGATTGTGTTTTGGCAACAGTCATCTTGTACAGGATCTTACAGGGGTTCTCTGAATTTTCAGGTCAACCTTCCTATCGAGGTTGGGGAAATTTTTGTGGACTACATCCTCAAATACATTTACCATGTTGTTTGTGCTCTCTCTATTTCTTTCAGTAATGCCAGTGAGTCATAGCTTTGGTCTCTTTACATAATCCAGTATTTCTTGGAGGTTTTATTCATTTAAAATTTTTTTTTTTAATTTTTTTGTCTGCCTGTGTTGATTGGAAGAATTGGTCTTTGAGCTCTGAGAGTCTTTCCTCAGCTTCGTCTATTCTGCTGTTAATGTTTCCATTTGTATTATGAGATTCCTATAGGGAATTTTTTATTTCCAGATGTTAAGTGTGCTTCTTTCTTAAAATGGCTATGTTATCTTTCAGCTCTTGATCATTTTACTGATTTCCTCAGATTGGGTTTCAGCCTTATCTTGGATCTTATTGAGTTTCCTTGCCATCCAGATTCTGAATTCTATATTGTGATTTCACCCATTTCAATCTGGTTAAGAACTACTGCTGAGAAGTTAGTGTGGTTATTTGGAGGCAAGAAGACACTGGCTTTTAGAGTTGCCAGAATGCTTGCATTGGTTCTTTCTCATCTGTGTATGTTAGTGTTCCTTTAATCTCTGAAGTTGCTGACCTTCTGAATGGGGCTTTTTGCTTTTCAATTGTTTGTCGTCCTTGAGGGTTTGACTGTGGTATAAGTTGGGTTTAGTCAATTGGCTTCATTTCTGAAGACATTCATTTCATGTCTTCAGGGGGCCAGTGTTTAATTCAGCATTCCTGGGCTGTATGTTCTAACACTGGAGCCTGGGACCAGGACCCTGGCTTTGCTTTCTGGTTCCTCAAGGCCAAGCACCAATTGCACTGGAGGGGAAGAGGTGTTCCCAGTCCACTGACAATAACATTCTGATGGGAGTTGTCAGTAAAAGTGTTCTGGCAGGACTGCAGGTGTGCCACGGGAGAGTGAATTTCAGCAGAGGTCCTGGATGAGTGTGTACCAGCGAGGCAGCTGCAGGCAACTGTGCACTAGTGCAGCGGTGGGATGGGAAGGGTGTGGGTGAATGCACACCAACAGGGTGGTCGATGAGACCCAGACATGTGCACGTGGGTGGAGTAGCAGGGGGCCCTGTGTGTGTGTGAGCCAATAGGGCAGCGGTGTTTCTGTATGCATGTGTGCACACACTGACAAGGTGATGAGGGGAGGTTGCCAGTGTGTGCGTGCCGGCAGGGTTCCATCTGCAAAAGTACTCTGATGGGATAATGGGGGCTGCTGGCAAAAGAGCTATGGCAGTGACCACAGGTAAGCATTTTGGCAGGACACCTGAGGCTGTACTGTAAGCAGGTGCATCCAGACAGGGATCCTGGGAGAGGCCAGCAGATAGAGGGGGCATTCAGATCAGACTGGCTATGTCCACTGGGCAAGACAGCCCTGCTCTCTCCAGGTCTGATAGCTAACAAAAGCTAAAGCCAACTAGAGGAGTATGGTGAAATTTGGGGGATGAGGAACGGCTATGCTCCACCATAGCCATTCCTGCACCAAACCCTCTGGGCTCTGTACATATTGAAGTTCTCTCTCTGCCAACTCACCAGGCAATTCTCCCTCCAAAACTCAAATGTCCATGGGGGTTGTTGGGTCTCCACAGCTAGGATCCTGGAGGTCTATGGTAAGAGTGGGCTGTTCCACACCTATTTCACTTACTCCTTCCCTAGGATCCGCTCACTGCAAGGAATGAATTCTGTTACTCTGCAGCCCTATGTGGCCTTTCTAGCTTTTTCCTCTTTCAGCCCAGGATCTGTATCCTCCCTCTATCCAATCTCAATGGCTTTTCTTCTGAAGACCTGTTTAGAGTGTGCTGGTCTACTTGATGGGCTAATCTCTCTCAGTGGGAGAAACTCTTCCTGGCTGCATCTAGTCAGGCATCTTGGCTCTTCACTCAGTAATTTTAAAATGCTAAAATATCCATCTGCATTATTTTTTACTTTTCAAGACTGAGCATTGGCAATGAGTTCAAATGAATTTCAGTTTTTCATGACATTCATTCATTCCAGAATTTTATTCTGATATTCATTCAGGATTTCCAGCTAGATCTTTATCCCACTTTTAATTTTAAAATGTTACTTTGAATTTTTCTACATTCAAAGTAATGAAAACATTATGAAATGAAATGAAAACATTACATTACTT
Organism: Piliocolobus tephrosceles; assembly: GCF_002776525.5. Classification (NCBI taxonomy): domain Eukaryota; kingdom Metazoa; phylum Chordata; class Mammalia; order Primates; family Cercopithecidae; genus Piliocolobus; species Piliocolobus tephrosceles. The sequence continues at coordinate 111,077,443 of NC_045438.1, forward strand.
TGAACGTAGAAATTCTTCAGATTCACTTTAGAACTCTTTAGATTCACTAAGAAATATCTGCAAATATCTTGGTGTTAATTTCCTACAGCTAACATAGTAAAGTATCACAAACTGGGTGGCTTAGAACAATGAAATTTGTTGTCTCATTTTTGGAAGCTAGAAGTCTGAAATTAAGGTGTTGACAGGGTCATGCTTCCTCTGAAATCTGAAACAAAATTTGTCTAGTCCCACAGTCTTAACTTTCCTGTTTACTCTTGATAATGTGGAATTCTATAATTTTTCTGCTTTATGTTATATCTGGACTGGCTGTAGGTCAATAATATTGATCTAAAAATAAATCATAAAAATCATACACACAAGAGAAAACATATTCTTTTCAAGCATACATTGATCATGTACTAGTTCACAAGTAATCTCAACAAATTTCAAAAAATAGATATCATATGGAACATTTTTCCTCTCTTATAACAATTTTATTAGGAAACAAAATTATTAGAAGCAATTTTATTATCTTACAACAAACTTATCTTAAAACATTACTAGAGAACTAATAGTGAAATGAAAATAGAATAAAATATGTTTGAAACTAAAAACACATTCTCAAATAACTCATGGGTTGCAAACTTTTTAGAGCTGAACAATAATCAAAAATATGTATCAAAACTTGTGATACATAGATGAAGTGGTATTTAGAAAAATATCTATATTGTTAAGTTTATAAAGAAATATTTTTCTGATCTTTGTCAGTGACAAGGAAAAAAATACATATTTTATGTGTTTCATGTTGGCTCTTTTCTCTAAACTAATTTTTGAAAGAGAGTCTATCTGTCTAAACTGTATTTTTCCATAGCCAAGATGTTACATTGTCTTTTTTCAGTCTCTTTTTCCATTTGAGTCATGACTGAATCCACTTCTCAGATTTATACTTGGAAGTCAGGTTGAGAAAAAAAAAAAAAAATGTACTCAGGGTTCCATTTGAAGGCATACTGAATTAATTTGTCTTGCGCTTTGTGGAGATTCTTTCCAGATGTTTGCTTTAAGTTGTCCCTGAATCTTAATATTAGGTGGTGGTGTATTTTCATGTTTTCCTATGTTTGTATAAGTACTTTAGTTAAAAGATAGGAAAGGCAACATTAAGAAATGTTAACAAGTGACATTTTAAAAAAGAAATCTTGTTGGTTCTTCATTAGCTTTTGAAGTGATGAAGATATGAGTAAGGTATACTATGAATGTACCTATGCTGTATTGTGACAAAATTTAGACAGAATTCAGGCAAAGGTAAGGTTAGTTGAAGTCCATAATCACTGCTTTACTTGCCTTTGTGCTGGTTTCGTAATTTACTTACAGAAAGAACTTTCCTTATTCTTTGTGTGCCTAAGTGACTGATACTCCAACAATATAATTTCCTGCTCCCATATTACCTTAAACAAATATCCTTTAATCTACTTCCACTCCTAAGTTTGCAGATTTTTAAATATGCTTATTCAGTAAAAGCTTGAGCAGACAAGACAACCTCAAATAACATACTAAAGAAAAATTGAAAGTTTAACCCAGGAGTTTCCTACATTAAAAACTAATATAAAGATTAACAAACCTTGTCTCAGACTTTTGAATCAGAATTCCAAGACTGGAATTTTGAGATCTATAGTTTTAAAAAGTGATTCCGATCTATATCCCTAGTTGAAAAAAAAAATCACTGCTTTAATCTGTTACATGCAAATTAACTAATCAGTTAGGTGAGTAGTTTCTAAATGACATTCTATCTGGCTTGATTTCTTAAACACAGATTACTGCAGTGCAACTGAAACACTTTAGAGGTTCAACAGAACATGGTGAAAATCTTTCACTGTCATTTGTTAGACTTGTGCGTGGAGCAAGTCACTGACTCTCCCTGAACCTCGGTTTTCTCATGGAGATAGTATCTTCTATGACCAAGGGTTTATTTAATGGGCTACCATCTTGTTGTCTAGGAGTTCTGGATGGAAACTCAATGCTAAATTAAATAGATTACAAGATCCCAAACATTCTAAATGGAATGACTTGCTAACTAGCCAAAGCTACTTGAGACATAAAAGGCCACACACAAGCAGCATCCATGAGTTACTCTGACAAGAAAAAGGATTTATTTGAAGAGATTTTTTAGACTAGTAGGCATGACCCCAACTTCCCATACAGCTTCTCCCTGATGCTATGGCCTCACCCCTACAGTCCTTGAAGGAGAGGATCCTATTAAGATGGTTTTGCCCATGCTCCTTAAAAATCAACTCGGGTTATTAGGAAACACTCTTGTTCCACTGTTTGTGAAATAGGAGCATGCCCCCATTGCAACCCACCAAAGAGATGTGAGATACAATAGAACAGACTGGAAAGATAGCAGTAAGAACAGAAAAGTATTTTGAGATTGTATCCTACTGAGTACGCTACTTTAATAGACTAATTATATATTTAACCCATATGACCCATTCTGTCAGCTTTGGGTACATTTACGATCATATTTCACTTGAGCACCCTTCTGCCCTAGTAAACAAAATCTAGCATCTTCTCGAGGCTTGCACATCCCAGAACTGGCAAAGAGCCCTGGGATCTTATTTAGTTCAAAGTGGGAGATGGAAGCAATCAATCTTCTACATGCTGAATGGAGAGCTACTGAGTGTGACACACCTGCTGACCTTGTTTCTTTCTGTAGAGTGTTACTGACACTGTTGCCTGGTACCAAAGTTGCAGATCTTTCGAAAAAGCTTTGGACCCTATGCTTAGCCATTGTTCTCCAAAGCCCAGTATCTTCTAATACACACAAAGTACAGAGATTATTTTATAATCTCTGAGATATAATAATCAGTCAGTGACTGGTAACTCCTCCTTGAACTGCATTTTTTGGGCTATGCTGCATATAGAGATATAAATGTATCTGTTGACATGATGGAACACAACACTAGACAGTTTACAGTTTGTCAGACTGTACAATGGCAAATCTCAATCATCTCATCTGTTGATTGACTGCTTAGCATGGCTCTTATGTTAAGTTTCTTGGGATTAGTTATATAGAAGTGGCTTTTTTTCTCATAAACTTCTGATCTTAGCTTTCCTTTTTTTTTAGGTGCACACCGCCTTTTGATAATCTCATATAATTCCAAGGCTTTCAGTAGCACTTTAAGGCAAATAACTCAAATTCATATCTCCAGATCAGTCCACAGGTCTTTGCTCTTGATACCTATCTTATGCTGCCTATATTTTCCATGTTTGTCAAAAGAATCTCAAATATAATGTGTCCAGGGTTAAATTTCTGAGTTTCATCCTACAAACCTGCTCCACCTCTATTGTTTTCATTTAGTAATTGGTGCCCTGTTTCTACTAAGCTTCTCACACAAGCAAACACTTTTATATAAACTACATCATCTTTTGCCTAGAATACTCACTTTATTTCCTTTCTTGACTACCTTCATCCATTTTCCACATTAGTACCCAGAGTGATTTTTTTAAAAAGAGATTACCTGTCTTTGCTTAAAACCTTTTATTGACTTCCCATGACACTTAAAATAAATCTCAAAATCTTGACAATGTTTTTAAGGCTCTGTGTTATTTGACTTCTGAATATTCAACATAATATCTTTTCATCTTTCTCTTTGTTCATTTTTTGCAACTACTGTATCTCTCAGACAGTAAGGTACTAATCTTGTTTCCACCTCATGGCCTTTGCACTTGCTTTCTGTTGTGCCTACAGCTATTTTCCCCGGCACCCTGAGCTCCTCTCTCCTTACTCTCCACCTAGTTCACGCTAATCTAGCAAGTCTGTTTAAGTGTTGCTTTTCCATTGAGACCTTCCCTTTCACCTTCCCATTATTCACTCTCATCACTCATGCACACATTTTAAAATTTATTGCACTTTTAAAATTTTCAGTGTTTGCTTCTTTAGTGCTTATCTCCCTTACCAGATAGTGAGTTCCATAATGATAGTGATCATGTCTGTTTTTGTTCATTGTTGAATATGCAGAACCTGACACAGTGCCTGGCATAACTTTCTAAATTAATGAATTAATAAAGAGAGCATGCATGTAGGAGCAAGATATGCAAAGGTTTTTTCTGTGTAAGTGCTTGCAGGGGTGAAGGGACTGATTGACAAGATGGTAGTTTGCCTCTACTCTGCAATTTATGAATCTACACCTTTCCTTCTTCTTGTTGCTAACTTTCCTTTTTTGCAAAAAAAGTCTATAATTCACTGTTGCTGTTTCTGATAGCTATCCCCACCACCAAGCCATGATTTCTGCTGCTTGTCTATTCTTCCTCTTCTTTCAAATTACATAAAAAATTCTTGCTGAAGCCACAGAAATAGAGAGCATAATTGCGATAATGTAATATTGTTTTATGTTGATGAAATGGGAAAAGAGACAATGGTAAAGTGATTAAAGCCTCGGGCAGTGATTCTCAAACTTTAACATCTAAGTGTTTCATGGAGAGCTTGTTAAAAGAAATAGCTATTCCTGAACTCCTTCTCAAAAGTTTGATTCAGTAGATCTGATTTGGGAGAATCATAAAAAGGTCCCCTGAAATGAGTGAGATTTGGTAGAAAATGAGAGTGAAAATCCTCCAGAGATTAACTTTACATTAGTTTTGTTTTCTTCAGTGAGGAAAGTTTCCTGTGTGTCACAGTAAAGTTGGGAACCTGAAATTCTGTTAGGATTATAGAGCATTGTCTCTTTTAAGGTGATGGCTGAAGGACACCTTGCAAACACATAAATGGAGAAACCCTGACTCTCTTGGGAGAAAGCAGTTTCCAGACCTGGAGTGAAGTGTGGTTTACTTGGCGAGTTAGGGGAAGTGAGGTTTTGTAGCCCCTAGATGCAAGATACTAGAGGGCATCTGGACCCAAGGCTCTGGGTACTGGCTTGTATCCCTAGATATATCTGGGGGATAAACGGAAAGGCTACACACCCTCTGGGGATGTGTAGGTTGCAACATGTGCTACGTTGGGGTGCTCTAGTTACAGGCTGGCAGGCTTAGCAGGTGTCTACCTATTATGATTTCAGGCAAAATGTGAAGGTCTCACTGTAAAACAATACGTTTGTCAGAGGATATCTGACATATCACCTTTGTTAACACATACAGGCAGAAGTTTAGAGTTTCAGGAACCTTAGAAATTATGTGGGACAGCTTGTGACCCACTAAGAAGATTCCATTATACCCTTTCTATTACATCTTTCAGTTGAATACCCCCAGTAATAGGAAATTGAGAATCTACTAGGTTATTTAATTAATTTACTCTTAATCTTATATTTTAATATCTGGTATTTCACATTTTTTCTCATGATTTTTGTATTCAAACTGTTCTTGGCCATTTTTTTCTGGGTCATATAATCTTTCTGATAAGCTTCAACATTATTTTGTTAAGTTCTAAATTTATACATTAATTTAGGGAGCTTTGAAATATTTGCAATATCCCCATTTTTACTAAAGGACATGCATATATCTGTTCATTTGCTCATCTTCTCTCTCTATATATATAAGGTTTTATAGTTTTTTATTTGCCCTAGAGATTTATTGCTAACTTTTTATTCCATTCTGTTAGTAGGATCTTCTATTTTGTTTTCTAGTTGGTTACTGCAAGAACCAACTTGAAAATATATATGAAATATATATTTCATATATTTGAAAGCTGTTGGATTTTGTTTTTGGGGGATTAGTAATTTATTCTGAATTCCAATGATATTTCATTTAATCTTCATATACTTATTATCCAGGTGAAATACAAAAATACTTTAAAACAGATTTTATCATTTTCAAACATGCATTTCTAGCTTTGTCACATTGGCTAGAACTTCTGAAACATTTAAAATAAGGATTTACCTTTTTGGTAATTATACCACTCATTTCTGATTCCTGCATTTTTTCATTGATTAAAATATTTTCAAACTGTACATCAAGTTTTTGTTTTGAGGTAGATGAATTTGGGAATATTTTAAACTGTGCTATTGACTCTACCTATTTTATCTCTCCTACATAGTCCGAAATTACATGATTTATTAACATTATTGTTGTTATTCCTATTCACAAAATAATAAGATGACAGCAAATCAAATTTCAAAAATTGAATAAACAAACTACAATTCCATTGCTTGTACATATTAACTATTAGAGTTGGGGGGGATATTTCTTTTCCGGTTTTGATTGAATGAATACCTATTTTAGTTTTACATATGGTATTGTTGAAATCTTAATGGCCTTAATATTATAATTGCAAAAATGTCTTCCAAATATAAAAGTTCTTGTGTTAGACAAGGGTATCTAATTTTGAAAACTGCAGTTAATTAAGGGTACACAAAAAAGGATAATATATGATACATATATTACACTTGTATCTAAAAATTAAGTGACATATGGTTATAGGCAATAATACCTAATTTATATTTAATAAAACCACATTGCTACTTTAAAGTAGCTTTATTTTTATTTTAAAATATGCTTTTCATAAATATCTCTATAATAGAATAGGCTAACCTTACATTCTCTGTTCTCATAAAAGATTCACAATTCACAGTGAAGACTCTCGCGGCTAGGGGAAGCTTCCCCACAGTAAGGAGTGGATGCAGTATCAGGGGCACAGTGGAACGGGGCCAGTGAGGAGCAGTCACTGTCACTGTTGTTCACGCCCTACAGGGCCCTGAAGAGCTCCCCAGGCCACCATTCTCTGCTCCCCGGAACCACGGACAGGCCTGGAGGCTTCGGTCCTGCCTTGACATAGGACGTTTGGATGTGGGAACACCTGCCTGAGGCCCACAACGCTGTGGCAGCCTCCCTCCTGCGGAGTGGCCCTGCATCCTGGGGAGCCACTGGCTTTATGGGCCACGGATTATGAACTCAAGGCTGCGGGGGAGTATGGAAGACGGCTGCCTGCAGCGCGAAGAAGGCGCTGGGGAAATGACGTCTCTAAACATTAAATTGTAGATCTAAAATTGTTAGTGATTCTGGTGATTTTGTCTTGAAGTGCAAAACGAAGCAAAGCTGGACGTTTTAAACTTTGGAAAGCCACAAAATTGGACTTAACATGCTGAGCAACAATTAGAAACGAAGTGAAAATACACAAAATGCATAATTACTTTCTGGAACCTTCAGAGTAGGTGTTTTTATCATGCTAAGCACAGATAAGAATAGTAAAAACAGCAGCCCAAAGAAAAGAATACCCATCTCATGGCTAAACAATTGAAATTAACCCTTTAAGATTAAATTGGCCTCAAGGTGTTCAATGCATAATAACGAAAACAGAAGTCTGTATCACTAACTGGACCCTGAAATTAAGGAGAAAGTGGAACAGAAATGTCGCTGTAGTACATATTAGTCTACTTCTCCTGTGTCTCCTTTGTCTTCTGCTTCAAAAGTCTGTTGGACTGAAATAATGCAACCAGTGTGTTCAGTGGTGATGATGCTGATGATAACAACGACCACGATGAGGACAATAGTAACAGGACTAACAGCGAAAGGATATTTCCTAACCCAGACAATTTAGCATGTTCTTCCCTAGCACCATTCTCTGGAAAAGTAGAAGCAGTACTAAATAAAAATAACCTGCAAAGCAGAGCATAAAGTATTCCCACAGATTCAGAGTTAAAGACGGTTACATTTCACAGGAAAGCAAGAATCAAATGACCAGTCTGCCAATTCTATTGCCAACACACCTCTAAAAGGTCATAAAGTTATTTCTCCAGAAATTTTAGTTGATCCAGAAGTTCCTTTGAAAATGTCATTTTAAACTGTGGAAGTACACTAGTAGGAACATTCTTCTATTATAGAGTCTATAATTTTTTTGTTTAGACTTTATCAGGATACAGCTAGAAGAACCAAAAAATGATCCTGCAGATATTACTTTAAATGTCTCTGGCCAAACTAAATGTGAATGATGTAATGTCTGAAAATTACCAGTAGTGCTTCTGCAGATGGTACCAGCAGTTTTCAAAGGCTCGGACTAAGTCTGCAAATGAATAGGGATAGAGTTTAGAATAATTGCAAAGGAATAAATAGGTTAACAATTCAGGAAGAACAAAGTATTATTTTAATTTTTCAAACTAGCTTTAATCCCCTAGCAAATATAGTATTTGAAAGTATTACTAACATTAGTATAATGAAGAATATTTCTAATTTTTCTGGGAAAATTCTCTTTGAATAAGCCAATAGCAGATGTGTTGCCTATGAAGGAAGCATCAAAGGAAGGCGTATGCAAAACAAAAATTTGAAATGTGTACTTTGAATCTAAAATACCACTTTGAAACAAATGAGAATCCAGTGTTTTGATAATGAGAAATCAACGAGAGAGCCAGGCCATTTCCATTAATGCTATAAAAATATTTGATAGTATACTTACCACCTCCAGCTAAGGGAGACATCTGTTACTAAAGAGGACCTACACTGCCTAAATGAAGGAAAATTTCTTAATGATATTATCACAGATTTTTATTTGAAGTAAGTTAATTTTCCACTAAGCTCTCTCTCTGAGAGAGAGAGAGAGAGGTGGGGTTTCCCTTTGTTACTCAGCCCAGTCTTGAACTCCTGGCCTCAAGCAATCTGCCTGCCTTGGCCTCCCAAAGTGCTAAGATTATAGATGTGAGCCACTGTACCAGGCAGTTAGCAAATCTTTAACTTTCTATCACATTATGTCTATTTGCTTTCTGGTGTCAAACTGGATTTTGAATTCTAATACTGCCACTTACCGTGTGACATTAGGGAAATCGATCTGTCTCTCCTGTGTTTCCTCATTTTAAAAATGCAGATAAGAATAATAGTATTTACCTAAGAGGGTTATTGTGTGAATTAAATGTGATCATACATGTAAAGTCCTAGGGAAAGTACCCGGCACACGTCAAGCATTCAAAAAATGCTAGTTTATTATGTTATTGTAATATTGTAAGACTTTAGAAAATTGTTACCACCCTAGCTTAGGTAATAATTTGTTAAGCATGTACAAAAGTATGATTTCATTAATTTCCTTCATAAAAAATATTCTAAAGTGCCAAGAAAAAAAAATCATATCATCACCACCATCATCACATCTAAAAATATACTTATTATCTTATGTGGGAAGTATGCTTGCAGCTAATCAAAAACAGCTATTAACAGCTATTAAGCCATGGTACAAGTTATAAAAAAGAAGAATCAGAACTCTGTCCTTGCACAAAAGCAATTGTCATCTGATTAATCAAAAGATTATTACTAATAACCTCAGCACTCCCCATAATATTTAAGGCACAATTTAATACAAACATGAATAACTGGGGAATGCAAATTTAGTTTTGCTATAATTAAGTTCTGCTTACAAATTTAAGGTCAATTAATTCTTGTCTACATTGTCAAAACTGCCAACAATTTCACAGGTTTCTATGAGGTGAAGACAGGTTTCTATGAGGTGACAGAGTATGGTAAGTCAATAATGGAATAGCTATGCTTAAATCTTGCCTGTTTGGTAGGGGGCACATTAACATAAAAAAATCAAATTTGCAATTCACCAAGAAGAACATGGTTTTTATTGTAAAAGGAATTTATTATATTATACTCTAATAGATCTGTAATTTTTCCTTTAAAAAAGAAAAGATGAACTATATTTTAGGGAAAATGTGGCATTAATTAACAAAGAAATTGTAACACACCATGTGAAGTCTGAAAAATTCAAAAGATAAATCTGTCCACAAATAACTTAAACTCTTAAGTCAATGACAGAAGACAGGGAAGCATAGGGAAGCAATTCATTAGAAAGTTCACAGCAAATTTTTTTTTGTAAAGCTAGGAAATACAAATAACCAGTTCTCTTCCTCACTTTCTAAAATCGTACCTCAAGCAATTATATCTCAAAATCTATTCTTACTAGCTTGTTGGAGCTTTCCACGTAGTTTTATTTTACCAATTTTTAAAAAACACTGATAATGTTTTTGGGGGCCTAGGGAATATTTCCCCTTTGCCCTCTGAAGGTTCACTGAAAAAATCAACTCACAAAAAGGCTATCAAGTTACGGTACATGTTGTTTGGACGAATGGAGGCAGGATGGTGCGCTTCCGGGTTCTTCTTCACCACCAACTCTTCCCGTGTGTGCGAGAATGCGGCTGACGCCCGGGAAGGTGCAGATTAATCAGGCATGCACCAGGTGATGTCAATCCGAAGAGACCAAGATTTACCTGGTGGCACCTGCGGAGTGCCCCTCCTGCCCCGACATGCCCGTGCCCCGCCTATTGTCCTTCCACTCCTAGAAAAGTCGCTCCCAGCAGATGCACTCCCCCCATTCTTGTCGGGACTGTATTAGAAACTCCGTCCCCCCCCCTCCAGCTCTGGTCCCTGAAGCTAGATGACCAAAGACTAAATTTGCAGTTTTGCTTTTAGCCTTGCCTACTCGCTGGTTCTTTTGTGCCCACTCCGGTGGTCTTAGAAAAACAAATCACATGTTATAAAGAAGGAGATTAACTGGAGTCTCCGCCTTTTTGTGAGTTGAGTTTTCAGTGAACCTTCAGAGGGTGAAGGGGAAATATTCCCTTTGCCCCAACTATTGGAAACTGTGAACAAGATGACCAAAGCTCTGCTCTTCTGGAAGCCTCAGTGAAGAGAATCCAGGACTCAATAAGTTAGCATAAGAGTAGGAATTTCTTACCAGACAGGCTCCCACTCTCTCTGTGTAATCCAGCTGAGAGGATGGCGAAAATCACCTTTCCTCTGCAAAATTTTAATTAATAAGAGAAAAAAAATTGTGTAACTAGTCTTGGTGTAGCGATTCTGATGTACTTTTTGGTACTTGCAACATTAATATTTGCATTGTTTGATCCTTTTCCTCACAGAAATACTCATTGTATTTGTTTTTTTGTGTTGTTATGCCATAAAGAAGGATATCAAATGAGGGTGCCTCTCATCATATTTTACATTTTTGAGAGTTTGACTTGTAACCTTGCGGGAGCACTCTCTCTTAGTCTTGCCATCCAAGGAGTGTCATTTTCAGGTCATGTCAGGTGGCCAGTCTGAGAATGGCCCAGAACCCGAGACTTTTTGTTCCAAGTATGTCAAGCTCTTAGGAGAGTTTGTCTATTTTAGCCTATTTGGGGGAAACTTTGAAATTGCTTCTTCACTGAAGAGGCTATTGGATTGAGTCATTATTGGAATAAGTGTACTGTTGGAAATTCTAATTAATCAGTGGAGAAAAGATGGATCCTTTAAATTAGAAAGCTTTCTGAATTTAAGAAGAAGAAGAAGAAGAAGAAGAAGAAGAAGAAGAAGAAGAAGAAGGAGAAGGAGAAGGAGAAGGAGAAGGAGAAGGAGAAGGAGAAG
>NC_045438.1:111088738-111223067 GCF_002776525.5 Piliocolobus tephrosceles
AGAAGGAGAAGGAGAAGGAGAAGGAGAAGGAGAAGGAGAAGGAGAAGGAGAAGAAGAAGAAGAAGAGGAGGAATTATTTTAGAGATCACTTATTCTAAACAATTGACGGGAAGATTTAATTAGAAGAAAGGCACATAATAGTACAATGGCTAGCTTTGAAATTCTCTTGACTAAATTAAAGAGCAAAAATCTGACCTAAAACAAAGTTAAAATCCTTTGTATTCTCAAACCACCTCCTTTAGTTTCCCCGTGGGAGTAACAATAAAGGCCACTCCACTTTGTTACATAATAGTTAAAATTCTGTGCTCTAACTGCCATGGCCTGGGTTCAATTCCTGTTCAGGAAACTATTCTCTCTTGATTTTTGATATTTGTGTGGCTTTTAACTTTTCAGGATACCGATTCGTTATTGATCCTTTTCCCATCCATGGACAGCTTTTGATTTTATGTCCTTTTCTATCTGTGGAAGGTACACAAGGTTTTTTGGCCTTTTTTGTGTAGCTAGGCATCTGAGAAGCTGAGACCCTAAAAAGTATTCTAGAGAAAGTTTCCTATCTTTGAGCTGTCTTTAGTATGATTCTGGATAGTTAAGGCTTGACTTTAAAAGGTACCTTTGGTTTAAAAAAAAAAAAAAGTTCATAAGCCAGAAATATCAATAGTTTTTCCTGTATAAAACCTGACAATAAGAGACTTAAAAGAATTTTTAAGAGCTCTATGATTAAAAGTTAATTGAGTGAAAACCTAACATTCAACACAATGTATATGTACACATAAATATACATACATAAATATATACATATATACACATACATATATACATACAAGGCTTTTCTGTTCTTTCTCTTTGAATTCTGTTTTTGGAAATTTTATTTTCAGTGGACTAAAACCTTTTTTTTTTTTTTCTTAATATGTGCTTGGTCCCTCTGTTTGCTTCCTTTCTTAAAAATTGTTCTTCCTCCTCCTTACTCCTCTTTTCTCTTTGCCACCTTTGGTACAAATGAAAAGATCCAGAGAATTCTAGTGACTTATACTCCTTAAGGAACTCAGAAAAAAGCACCACCTAGCCCCTTTGGAGGGCTCTTCTACTTTCTTTATAGAGTTTTAGAAGTCATAGACAGTCTCCTGTCAGGTCTAAAACTCTGCTCTTTTGCACTGCATTACCTGATCTCTTTGACTATGGAGAGTACCAGAAAATTACTTTGCACTATGAAAAAAATAAACCTTGACCTTTGTGTGTGTGTGGCTGGCAGGTCACTGGTAAGGGCTGCAGTTGTTTATAGTCGTTTCTACCACTGGGGTTACTCTTATCTTTGCACATTTAGATAACAAAGGATGCAGTTTAAACACTTAGAGAAATGTCTTTGTAGCCAAGTACACTGTGAAAGCCTTGTACGGCTGGGTCACGTGGCACTTCCCTCTTTGGGGGGTTCTGGAATTCAGTGTAAAAGTGAAATTCTTGATTTTTAAAGTTTAGATGTTCTGCCTTTCAATTATGCCTGCTTTTCACATATTTAAATTACTAGGTCCTAAAAACTGCAAATATTTTGTTTGCCCTGTTTCTTAATGGGCTCAGCCCTGAGTTCAGTTGTTTAGTTGGAAAATATTAAATTAAAAGCTACCTATCTAAATGAAATTGGTCTCTTTATGCAATCCTCTGGTAAATTCCCATGACCTTGTGTTACTTTGGCATTCATTTTTAATCTTCCTCAAACTAACACAAGTAAACACTTTCTTGAAAAAGTTAAAATTCTCTCTCTTTGCCTTGAGATGTAAATTTACTGCCCCTTTACTCTAAACTTGCTAAGGTCTTCAGCCACAACTTGTTCATTTACAGAGGCACAATTTAATCCCACTGTCCTTTTAAACTGGTAAGTTTTACCTGTCTCTTGGCTAAAATTTTAAAAGCAAAACTATAATATCTTTATTTATGTTTGTCTCTATCTGTGTGTACAGGGGTATATGTCCATCTATATACTGTCTATGTGATATTAAATTGACTTATAAATAAACAAGTTATCACAAACTAAGTAAAAATATTACTTTTTCAAGTTCATGTGACTTTACTAATCTTTGGTAAATAAAGATAGTTTTTAAGTTGTTGGTAAAATAAAAGCATCTTAAGAATCTAGGCCAGGTGCAGTGGCGCACGCCTATAATCCTAGCACTTTCGGAGGCCAAGGCAGGTGAATCATGAGGGCAGGAGATCAAGACCATCCTGGCTAACACAGTGAAATCCCATCTCTACTAAAAAAGAAAATACAAAAAATTAGCCGGGCGTGGTAGTGGGCGCCTGCAGTTCCAGCTACTTGGCAGGCTGAGGCAGGAGAATGGCGTGAACCTGGGAGGCCCAGCTTGCAGTGAGCCGAGATTGCGCCACTGCACTCCAGCCTGGGCAACAGAGCAAGACTCAGTCTCAAAAAAAAAAAAAAATCTAATATAGACATTTTTGCTTGAATCTACTGGTTAGACAGGTTTATACTGTCTCTACTAGATATTTTAAGGTAATAAAACTGTTGCTTTTATTATATATAGGACAAATTACACATATATATTTTTTTAAATCTGTGAACTTATATTTTGGAGTTCAACCATGGGTCATGGTGAGGCCTAGGGATGACACCCAGCCTGTCCTCTGGTCTGACTGTGCTTCCTGCCATGGTGGGATAATTAGATCCCCTGAGCATTGTCCTTTGTCCTGGGTTCTGCATCTGATACACATAATTAAAACTGCTTACTTCCTAGATTTTTCAATGAAAATAAGAGTTACCAAGAGTTAACACTGTAATTCATATATGTAATTAAACCTACTTGATACGAGAGAAATAATTCTACATTTAAGTATATTTTAAAAGTTGGACGTGTTTTTTAAAATAAAAAGTTATAAGAAGACATATGAATGTGGTTTTTGTTAAAAGAAAAATAATTTTCTCTAATTAAAAAATGTTTTGTTTTAAATTTAAAAATGAAAAATAAAACTAAATATATATTAAAAGTTCAGGAAATTAAAAGTGAGAAAAATTAAAAGAGGTTATTAAAGGCGTATAAAAATCTTATGTGGTCAAAGTTGATTGGGATTAGATGGATTTGTTTATAAGATTTTAAAATTAGCTTAACATTAACAATATGCTGATACAAAGGTAAAATTTGTTTTTCTTTTTTGAACAAGTTTTTTTTGTAGTATTAAGAATAGTTATTAAAAGATATTTGTTTACCTTTTGAGTAAACTACAAAAAAAGGGGAAAGAAAGAGAGACTCAGTGTTTGCCTCATGGTATCTTTATTAGGTCTTATGATCTTCTATCAAAGACTAAAGATTGCTGTTTTTTGAAATCTTTGAGTTATTGCTTTGGCTGAATGAATGCCCTATTTTACAGAGTGACCTGTGATTCTATACTGAGCAACTGTCTTAAACCTTTGATATTTGACTTGATAAAGTCAAAATCTCAATTTCTAAATACAGTCTTTTTGACCTCAAGCTAATTTTTTGGATATTAGGGCCCCCGGAAGTCCAAGAGAGTAATACAAGATTTGGTATATTAAAAATCATATAGGAATGTCAAATAAGAAAGAGTATCTAACTTTTGGGGAGGTTATATTTGTATAAATATGTTCTCAATATATGTTCTAAAATTGTATGTGATTCCTAAAATTCTGATAATATGCATTAATATGTTATCAATAATTATTATATTAAATTGTTGTATGCCACAAAAATAGCCAAATTTTCTTGTCAATTGTGTTTTTAACCATAGCTATTCTAAGACTTTTGTCATCCACAGATAATTATTGTTTTATTTGGATTCTCCTCAAAACGTAGTGTATAATCAGATACAGACAAAAACTTGCTTCTTTTTTAAGGAAATTCATGAAAGGACTTTTAGGAGTACTCTTAAATACAGTTTTCTGATAATCTTGGAGGTTACACCATTGGACTAGCAAAAAACTTCCAGGAGTCTAGTTGAAAAACTGGTACATTCATGAGGATTGCTAACCTACCATCAAGTTGACAAGAGTTAGTTAACTGGGACTGAAGTGATAAAGAGCTGAAATAATTTTTTGTGAGCTTTTTGTCTGAAACATTGCTGATTCTTTTCATGCTTTGTTTAACCAAGTCCAGAAAACTTTCCTTTTTCCTTTTGAACTGTTTATAGCTTACAACCAATTGGGTAAAGTATACTTTCGTAAGCAAAATCTGAAGAATTTATCTTTCTCTCTACTTTATTTCTCCAGAATTTGGAAACTATTTGTAAATATTCTTAATTTATTGGCTGGGCACAGTGGCTCACACCTGTAATCCCAGCACTTTGGGAGGCCAAGGTGAGTGGCACATCTAAGGTCAGGAGTTCCAGACCAGCCTGGTCAACATAGTGAAACCCCATCTCTACTAAAAAAGTACAAAAATTAGCTGGGCATGGTGACAAGTGCCTACAATCCCAGCTACTGAGGAGGCTGAGGCAGGAGAATCACCTCAGGAGGTGAAGGTTGCAGTGAGCCGAGATTGCACCATTGTACTCCAGCCTGGGCAACAAGAGCAAAACTCCATCTCAAAAAAATAAAAATTACAGCAATAATTATCTGCTTTATAACAATATACAAATGGAGACACTGGTTATTTCACCAGTGCATAACTAAAATGTCATATTTTCAAATATGCTCAGACTGCTCTGAGAAATTGATATCGACTTTATAGGTTCAGTAAGAAGTTCCTTGGAAAGACTGTTCTGGTACATTGTCTACATGGTTTCTTTACAAGGTAAATACGGAATGTCACTTTCTGACAGGCTCAAGTTATTTTGGCACCTTGAGAGGGAGGAATTAAACCAATTTACAGGTACAGTCTGGCAAATCCTTGGCTTGGCTTTTTAGTCTTGAGGCCTATAAAAGACTAATCTGAGATTTCTTTTGAAAAAGTTCCAGTAAAGCCAACTTAAAAAGAGCCTATATTGTCTAATCACTATTCTCAGTGAACTTCACATATACTATCAAGCCAAATATGTGACTAAAACTTATTTTCCAAATAAATTGGTCCTACTATTTGTCTTGGGTAGAAATGGGGGACTGGAGAGAGAAAATTTGTGTTTTCAGCAGAAAACTACAGTACACCCGTTATTAGAGTCTAGCCTTGTCCATGGCTTTTTAATGTTTATTATTTGCCTACAAATTTGGACTGGACCTTGAATTCATTCATGTCTACAAGTATTTAAACTAATATTACTAATATTTCAAAACTTCTTTCCATTTTTCTTACTTGGAATCACTAAAATCAAAAACACTTTTTCCTGAAGCCCTGGAAACTGAAGCCAGAAAATTTGATATAAACTTTGAAAAAAATCATCACAGGAACTTAATATATGAACAGACTCTGTGCTAGTTGATATACAGACTGCTGAGAAAGCTCACTGGAACACCTGATGCAAACTACAAAGCAGGAAAAATGTATCAGGTTGCCACTATCTGCTCTCACTTCCTGAAGATGCTTCAAGCCCAACATCTAAAAACCTTCATGGTTGGCTGCCATCTGGACTCAAAAAAAAAAAAAAAAAAGAGTTTATAGTTTGTTCTAACCACTAATATTTGCTTTTCTTTTATTTCCATAAAAATATCTCTTAATAAATACCTGGTTGCTCAGATCATATAGAGGCCTTACTTTGGTGGACGCCCATTTACAACATTACTGCCTGAAATGAAACACAGATGTTAACTGTTTAATTGGACTGGCCTATTCATGGGATTGAAAGATTGGTTCAGCTGCTTATAAGACAGTCCACCAACTCAATTTCTGGACTGTAAATTACTTGGAGAAGTTTCAGACTGGGTAGTCTTGGGACTCAGAAAGCAATACCCCAAAATGAAGGCCTCAGAATCAGCCTCAAAAGAAAAAATTTTTCCCTGACCTTTCCCTGACCTCCTGTCTCTAAGTCTAAGTCTCTAAGCCCCATTCTCCCCCAAAGCTAGACATGGAAATTAGAATCCTTCTTCCCCAAGGTGGATTACGGAAACCAGAATCCCTTTTCCTCAAAGCCAGCCAGAGAACCTAAAAACATTACTCTAACTTTCCCTCTACCTTTCTGTGTAAAAACTGGTCATAAAAATTTATCTGACCTACCTTATTTGACTGTAGGTCATAAGACGCTCCCACTCAAGAGAGGTACAGAGCTACACTCAGAGGAAAAAGTGCATGTTCAGAGAGGCCAAGAACAAACTGGACGGACAGGCCTTCCTGAGTTTCCCTACTCAGTATATTAGCATTAGATCACACACATTTTGTTCAATTATATTTCTACATGGATTTGCATATTTTGTTGAACCTAAGCATAAAAATGAACAATTTTCCCTGTATGTTTGGGTCTTCATTCTGAAGACTTCTATGTGTATACATTAAATGAATTTGGATGCCTTTTCTCCAATTAATATGCCTTTTTTGAGTTGATTTTTCAATGAATCATCAGAGGGCCACGGGGAATTTTCCTTTTGGCCCCTATAGTTTAAATTTGGTAAAAATCACAGGTGGAGTTTTTTTATTTTTGTTTCATATGTCAAGCACTAACTAGTCTCTTTTGGTTGTTTAATTTTGTTTTGTTTTGTAGTGTTTTGTTTTATTTGCTACCTAAAAGACTTTGTCAAACCAAGCATTAGAAGGTGATTTCTACATTTTCTAGGATACCACATGTATCAAACCATTTTTAAGTTATCAAAACTGTTATGAGGAAATAAGAGGTGAAATCTCCTTTTAAGCTACCATCATAAGTTGTGACCACAACCAAAAACCAATGTATCTTAAAGTCCCTTTGGTCATCATAGTCTTCTCTGTCCCCTATACCTTTATTCTCACCATAGGTAGTATTGGTTATGGTTTACCTTTTTTTCAATGATAAAAATATTGAAGGCATCTATCTTGAGATGGTATAAGCAAAAAAGGCTAGATTGCTGGTCCCCAGAGAAGAAACACACCTAAAGTCTTCACTAATGTTAATGCATCTGCCTCTAAGGGAGAAGGCTCACAGAGATAGGACCTACTGCAATCACTCCAGAAAATGCCTCCTTAAATTTGAAATCAGTTCTGTTCATCAGTGACCAACAATAATAAGCTCAATCACAGTGGGTGTAGAATAAATAGAAACTAAAGCATCACCAAAAAGAGAACAAGCCTGTGTCCAGAATACAGAGTCTACCTTGACTATAATGGTTCATTGTTAAGAAAAATCCCTGTCATGTGAACAAGGAACTCAACAGCAAGCCTAAACCTAATCTCAAGCAAACTTTTTAACCTATAATCAGGAACAATGAAAAAAAAAAAAAAAAAAAGCCTAAAACATGAATATGGCAAAGTGAATATTTTGACTTCTCTTGCAGGTGTATGTTTAAAAAACCAAGTAAAGCTACTACATCAGTGTCCTTTGTTTAATGACCCCAACTGGCCACATTCCATAATATAGGGAAGATAATGGATCTCAAAGGTACAATCAAAAGTAGCTTAAACCATCAAATTCACTACTCAAAGCATAGAAACCTGTCCCAGATCTTTTTTTTTTTTTTTTTTTTTTTTTGAGACGGAGTCTCGCTCCGTTGCCCAGGCTGGAGTGCAGTGGCGCGATCTCGGCTCACTGTAAACTCCACCTCCCGGGTTCACGCCATTCTCCTGCCTCAGCCTCCCGAGTAGCTCGGACTACAGGCGCCCGACACCTCGGCCGGCTAGTTTTTTGTATTTTTTAGTAGAGATGGGGTTTCACCGTGTTAGCCAGTATGGTCTTGATCTCCTGACCTCGTGATCCGCCTGTCTCGGCCTCCCAAAGTGCTGGGATTACAGGGATTACAGGCTTGAGTCACCGCGCCCGGCCCCAGATCTTCTAAAAGCCAAGCACATCCAGTTCAAGGTAGAAGATTACAGGCTTCTAAAGTCTTATATACTAGATGATGTTACTTACAAGAGAGACAAATTAGGAAGATTATCAGGAACTCTCACCATGAAAGACTAGAAGTAACTGAAAAGATTCAAAATATACTAAGAATAAAATACAAAAAAAAAGAGTTTTTAAAAACTAAGAAAAAAACTAATTTCCGAATAAGAATAAAATAATGAGTTAAAAATAATGAAATATGAGATGAGATTTAAGTTGGGAAATCTCCGTACCAATAAAACTTTTAAAACTGAAAACAGGAATGCAAAAGGTGTCATGAATTTTTTAAAATTTGAGTTTAAAAGTGGAAAATTATATGGGATTAAGGTTTAGAAACAATTAAGGACTTGAAAAGTGAGTAATAGTAAAACGATAAAAAAGGAATGGAAGATTCTTTTGAAACAATGAAAATAAAATGTTAGAAAATCAGAAAAATGTGAAATAAAAAGAAATTATACAAAATTAACATAGAAATAACATATTTGAAATGCTGTTAATAATAACCAACATTTCTTGAGTGCTTTCTGTGGATAAAGTTTCTATTTCTTCTTGTATATACTATAATTTCTACTCTCTGAATGTTGTTCTTAAGTAACCTTTGGCTTATTACCTTTATTGTCTCCTCATTTATAGAATGGGGATAATAATGGTATCTCCTCATATGGCTCTTGTAAGGCTCAAATGAGTTAATTGCTATAAAGAGCTTAGAACACTGAGCAGCCCAGATTCAAGAGAAGGAAAAATAGATTCTATCTCTTAATGGGGGAAGTGGCAAAGTCACATTGCAAAAGAGCAGGTGGGATGGGAGATGTTGTGGCCATCTTTGGAAACACAATCTGCCACAGCAAGAACATATAATAAATGTATAGCAGTGGTTACCAGCAGGAGTGGGTGAACAGAGTGTGAGATGGGTAAGAGGAAGATAGAGGAAGAAATACGTAACTTTCTGTGTACTTAAAAAACTTTTTTTGAGCTAACTTTAAAAACCTGTTTAAAATAAGCCATTTTTTAAGTACAACAAATGCTTATTAAATGGACATGTTTTTCCTTGAGTTTATTGGCTTCATTTTTTATGCTCCCTAATCTCCATGCCCAGAGAAAACCTCCCTTCACCTTCAAGTTTACATGCCCAATACTATAACTAAAATCCCACTAAGATATTCTTGCATGGTTGGCCCATTCTTTTGGAATTACATCATAGTTCAATTATCAATACCACAGTGTGTCTTCATCCTAATATACTTGGCACATTTCCTATATAAGTTGAGATGGAAATTTAGGAGCTTTTAATCATCTTCTGTATAAGATAATGTCATATATTTTTATAAATAATATGTATAATTTTAAGATAGTAAAATATCTTCATGCTTAAATGAAACATATTCTACAACAAACATATTGCCACTATACGTTATTAGTGTCTGGGAAGATTGATGCCTATCTACCTTTTGCTCAGGTAAAACTTTGAAAAGAGCCCCCTTTTACATTTAAAAAGCTTCCTAACACATTGTTCATACTTTTAACCTGTAGAATTCAGGGTAATCCTAGCCTTCCTCTGCTCTCAAAACTTATGAAACAAAACATCAAATAGAAAAATACAACAATTCTCACATTCCTTTCAGGATAACAGAGTGGCTGAGCTTTGTTATTACTCCCCAGATAGTACTAGCTTCTGTCCTCCCAAAGCCACTTAATCCTGCTCAATTCAAAAATCAAGTCCTCTGGGACAGTGAGCAGAGCCTGTGAACTCATTCTGAGGCCTGTCATTGTCTTTTCCAGCCTTGCCTCCCAACAACCTCTGCTGATTCCAGTGCAGGGTTGGATGATACATGTTTTGATAGCTGGATCTCTGAGTCTTTTTTTTTTTTTTTTTTCCAGAAATCCTCTTAATAGGCTTCCTAAGGATGCCATGGAGAAAAGTAAGCAAGTAGAAAATCAGGCTGGATAAACAGCTATTGCATAGCTGTTCCATAAGATCCATGTCCAGAAAAATCAGGGTTTGCAATGAAAGCCCACTTTCACTGTTTAAATAATATCTGAAGTCACACATATGCATTCTGACTTTAGCGATGTCATGTTATCCTATTTCAGAACATAATGAATTGGTATATTAAATGTTAACATAAACCTTCCAGTTCAAGTAGATGTACAATGTCATTAGTATGTACAATGTCAATTAGTATGCTGAGGAAAAGTTTGGGGGGCTTGGGGGTTTTTTTTTGAGACGGAGTCTTGCTCTGTCCCCCAGGCTGAAGTGCAGTGGTATGGTCTTGGCTCACTGCAACCTCTGCCTCCAGGGTTCAAGCAATTCTCCTGACTCAGCCTGCTGAGTAGCTGGGATTACAGCCATGTGCCACCACACCTGGCTAATTTTTGTATTTTTAGTAGAGATGGGGTTTCACCATGTTGGCCAGGCTGGTCTCAAACTCTTGATCTCAGGTGATTTGCCTGCCTCAGTTTCCTAAAGTGCTGGGATTACAGGCATAAGCCACTATGCCTGGCCGGGGTTTTTTTGTAAAAGAAAAATAACTCATTAAGAGTGATCGCTCAACCTAAACATCTAAGGAAAAGTCATTAATATATGCAAAGTGTGATCATTCAATAAGGAAAATGATCTCTATGTGTGGCCTAAGAAATTTCATGCTTTACTTTGTGGTCATATCTACCACAGCTGAACTACTATCCCTTCTATAGTATCTATCCCTTTGAATACTTTTCTTTAAATGAATCTCATTATGTTCAATACGTAGGCCAAATCAACCACTGAAATGTAAAATAATTTTCCCACATTTTCTGATTGGTGCATTTTACTGTGACAAATATTGCATCCAGTGTTCAGCTGCAGCGACCAGTAATGTAAGAATCTTTATACCATGTTCCACACTAATCAGGATGCTTAATGGCTTTTAAATACATGCTGATGCAAGATCATGAAGTCCCAAAAAGTTCATAAAGTAATTTTTTCCCTTTTCTTTTTCTTCTTTTTTTAAAAATAATACTAACCCTCCAAGTTCAAACAAACAAAATTCCATCCAAACATTCTCGAAAAAAAGCCATGTTATCAACCATTTGTTAGGTCTAAATAATATGCCTATATTATCCTCCCCACCTTGAAAATAGACTCTTTAATAAACACAAGACGAAAAATAAATAGGTTAACCAGGAGAAAGGTCATGCCTTGTCTGTTGTAATACGGTCTGATCACCCAAGATGATTGATTTCTTAAAAGAATCCATATCCATGACTCTTATAGACATTCTGCCATCCTGCAGCCATCTACAACGTAGCTTGTACTTCTAAAGTTATTGAATCCTTGTGGTCCTCTTAAGAAATCAAGAAGTTCAGTAGTCTCACTTTTTTTTTTGTAAAATAAATTTTCTCAGTCTCTCTTTGTTAAATAAAAGCTGTAAAATGGAAGTGTTAAATCAGTATAATTGAACAATACCACCTAGTTTTGTGTATCTTCAATACCATTAGCTCCATTCTGGAAATAAAATCAAGAAAAAAAAATCAAGGCAAAGGCCGGACGCAGTGGCTCATGCCTGTAATCTCAGCACTTTGGGAGGCCAAGGCGGGCAGCTCACGAGGTCAGGAGATCGAGACCATCGTGGCTAACACAATGAAACCCTGTCTCTACTAAAAATACAAAAATTAGCCGGCAGTGGTGGCGGGCACCTGTAGCCCCAGCTACTCGGGAGGCTGAGGCAGGAGAATGGTGTGAACCTGGGAGGCAGAGCTTGCAGTGAGCCAAGATCACACCACTGCACACCAGCCTGGGCAACAGAGCAAGAGTCTGTCTTAAAAAAAAAAAATGCTGATTTCTGCATGCCCCTTTCCTCCACCCTCACTATCTGCCCTTGAATCAATTATGGGGCTGGAGGTCTTGTTTCCTAACTACCATGATTTTAATGGTTAACTATGTTTGGCAGCCATTATTCTTTATCATTAAAACTGAAAAGTCTCTGCAGAGACAACAAGCTACAAATACACAGAAATATGAAGTATAGGCAATAAGAATCTGCTATAAGACTTTTAATTTTAATTTCCTCTATATTTCTAGCAACTTCCAGAATATGAGGATTCATGGATATCTCTAAAGTTTTGCTACTAATCAATAGTCAATATAAACCTATTATTTAAGCCTTAATTTTAGGAAAGTCAAATATATGCCCTTGTTGCACAGCAGTTCACTCAGAAATTTTATAATAATAATTTAAATTGATTTTTGGGAAAAAATATTTTGCCTTGTCTTCATCTATAAAAGGTCATAGAAAGCATTAATAGATTTTGATACCATTTTTGTAATTCTAAAGGAACAAAAGCTGAATACCACTTTGACAAAAAAAAAAAAAAAAAAAAAAAGATGTGATGCTCACACTACAAGAGAATTCAAAATCTGCTTGATGGCCAAAGGATATATAATATGTGAATGGAATACATCCAACATTTTAAATGTCTAAACCTCACAACATAAGTTGGAAAGAAGAAAATGTTATTATCAAGAAGCTTTTGAGGATAAGAAATAGTCTTTATTTTACCTATTCCCAAATACACTTGCTGATTTTACACAATGACACAAAAAGAGACTTACGATAAAAATTTTAACACACTTCTATCTTAAGAAGTCACACCTACTGATACTAGCCTTTGTAAAAATAAACTTGAATAGCTCAGATACATTTCAAAAAATTGATAAATCCTATCCTAAAGATGGTGTTACATCAGGGGGCCCTTTGGTGTCTCTAAAACATACAGCTACTGCTTATACCCATGGCATATGGCTTCAAAAGTTAGAAGGCAAATACAAAATATTTAAAGAAAAAAATAGAGAAAACAAACTGTTCCATATTTATTCCTGGATTGGGGAAACCATTGCTATCATTCCCAGAGTTAAATATATTACACCCTGAAGTTTTAAAAAAGTACTTACAAAGAAATGAATTCTAATCCTGTAACTATGAAGAATAGTGATTTCCAAATTTATGTAATAAATAAATCTTTTTAATTATCTAAAATAAAGGAGAAGTAATCATAATTTTTGTTTTAGATGTTCTCCCTCTCCAAAACAACATCCCTAATCTCTTTTATGCCCATTTTTCTTGAATCAATTTTTTTCTAAGATCAATTACATTAGTAAACATTTCCACTTTCCAACAGCCTCAGAGCATTTGTAGCTGCATCTTCATTAGAACCATGTTATAGTTCACAAGCTAAGTTCTAAGGTATTTTATCAGAATTCATTAGATCCACAAGAGACTGATAGAATTTCTCATAAATGTTACCTAATGGGTTCAACACTATACCTCAGTAAATGCATATTTGAGTTAGCCTATACTTTAAGCAGCTTAACTAGAACTTAATTGCTGGACTTCTCTTCCCTAAAGAGTAGTCCTTAACAGAATTCATACAGAGTACCAGAGTTAAATGCAGTGATTCTGAAAAGTCATTGGGAATCATAGATACCTTAGTTAATTGAAGACCTATTAGGATTTCTTGACCATGACACTTTGTCTTTGTATCTATTACCATAAAATAAAATAGTACTCACCTTAAATAGATACATAGATTTTTCAGATTATTAATTCATACTATTAAAAAAAAAAAGAGTGTCTCCAAGATGGCATTCTCTCTCTCAGGGGGTATACAAGACAATCCATATGAGTTGAAAAGACAATTAAGCCTTACCAATTTTCTAGCATTTAATATTCAGATGAACACTCACATCCTTGCCCATCCGTGTATCACACAGTCACCATCACATATGGGAGATGAGGTGTACTGGGGGAAAAAGTTGCTCCACAATATGGAGGAGTTAAAAGTTGTGCCTCACTCGTGCATTTCCTTTTAGTGTAGTAGACATATTGTACTTGAAATGTGACTGGCTATTCAGATTTATAGATAATTTTCTAGTTCTAACTAAAGGATTCTCCTAAACTAGACAAGTAGTTTAAAAACATTCCTCCAAAGACCACAGATTGAATATGATACTAATAATGTAAACATGAATTAACAGTAAATGATAAAGCTGACACTTGTCTTTACATAAAATTTTCCTTGTAAGATAAAAACAATAATAATTTGGTAGCCAAAAATAATTTTAATGTATCAAGAGGACTATTTAAAATAGGAATTTAACTGTTAAAATGACCCTACCACCCAAAGCAATCTACAGATTCAATGCAATAACTATCAAAATACCAATGACTTTCTTCATTGAAATAGAAAAAAAATACTGACATTTGTATGACACCACAAAAACTCAAAGAGCTAAAACAAGCCTGAGCAAAAAGAACAAAGCAGGAGGCATCACACTACCAGACTTTAAAATACACTACAAAGCTACAGTGACAAAAACAGCATGCTACTATCATAAAAACAGGCTCATAGACCAATGGAACAGAACGGAGAACCTAGAAATTAATCCACACACCTACAGTCAGCTTTTTTTTACAAAGGCAACAAGAACATTCATTGAGGAAAGGACAGTCACTTCAATAAATGATGCTAGGAAAACTGGATATTCCTATACAGAAGAATAACATTAGGCCCCTACCTCTTACCCTACACAAAAATCAACTCAAAATAGATTAAAAACCTAAATGTAAGATGGAAACTATAAAACTACTAGAAGAAAATACAGGAGAAACTCTTCAGGACATAGATGTGGGGAAAGATTCTATGAGTAAGGCCCAAATACATAAGCAAAAAAAAAAAAAAAAAGAAAAAAGAAACAAATGGGATCATATCAAACTAAAAAATTTCTGCACTGCAAAGAAATCAACAGAATGGAAAGATAACCTACAGAATGAGAGAAAATATCTGGAAACTATTCATTTTACAGGAGATTAATATCCAGAATATAAAGGAACTCAAACATCTCAACAGCCAAAAAAAAGCCAGTTTAAAAACATGGGCAAATGATCTGAACAAACATTTTTCAAAAGAAGACATACAAGTAGCCAACAAGTGTATGAGAAAACATTCAACATCACTAATCATCAGGAAAATGCAAATCAAAACCACAATGAGATATCATCTCACCTCAGTTAGAATGACTATTATCAAAAAGACAAAAAATAAATGCTGGGAAGGATGTGAAGAAAAGAAAATGCTTGTACACCGTTGGTGAGAATGTAAACAAGTACAGAGAACAGCATGGAGGTTCCTCAAAAAACTACAGGTATAACTAATGTTTAATCCAGCAATCTCATTACTGGGCACTTATCCAAAGGAAAGGAAATTAGTATTTCAAAGAGACATCTACATCCCTATTTTTATTGCAGCACTATTCACAATAGCCAAGATAGGAATCAACCCAAGTGTCCAACAACAGATGAACAGGTAAAGAATATGTGAGGACAGGCACATTGCTCATACTTGTAATCTCAGCACTTTGGGAAGCCAAGGTGGGCAGATCACTTGAGGTCAGGAGTTCGAGACCAGCCTGACCAACATGGTAAAACCCTGTCTCTACCAAAAAATACAAAAATTAGCCAGGCATAGTGGTGTATGCCTGTAGTCCCTGCTACTCAGGAGAGGTTGAGGTGGGAGAATTGCAAACTGGGAGGCAGAGGTTGCAGTGAGCCAAGATCACACCACTGCACTCCAGGCTGGGTGACAGAGTGAGACCTTGTCTAAAAAAAAAAAAAAGAGAGAGAAAAGAAAAAATGTGGTGTATATACCCAATGAAATATTATGCAGCCATCAAAAAGAATGAAACTCTGTCATTGACAGTAACATAGATGGAACTAGAAAACTTTATATTAAGTAAAATAAGTCAAGCAAAGAAAGACAAATATTGTATTGTTCTAACTCACATGTGGGAATTTAAAAAGTGAATCTCATGAAGACAGTGAAAGATTGGTGGTTATCAGAGGCCAGGAAGGGTAGCAAGAGGAAATTATTTAAAAAGGCTGATTAAGGAGTACAAATATATAGTTAGATAGAAGAAATAATGCCTAGTTTTTGGTAGAACAGTACAGTGACTAGAGTTAACAATAATCTATGGAATATTTCAAAATAGAAGAGAATAATTTGAATGTTCCTAGCATAAAGCAAAGATAAATATTTCATTTAAATATCAAAAAAATTGGATATCCCAGTCTTCATGATTTGATCTTTTCACATTATATGAATGTATAAAATTATCACATGTACTCAGAAAATATGTGCATCTATTATGTATCAATAAGAAAACATATAAAACACTAAAGTTGATGTCATAAAAGTAGAATAGAGTATACCAGAGATTAAGAAGGGTATGGGGAATAGGGAGAGACTTTTTAAAGATATAAAAGTACAGCTAGAAAGGAGGAATACCTTCTAGTGTTCTATAGCACTGTAGGATGACTATAGTTAATAATATATACTTTCAAACAGCTAGAAGAGATACTGAATATTTCCAACACAAAGAAGTGGCAAATGTTTGAGAGGATGGATATGCTAATTATCCTGATGCGATTACTATACATTGTATGTACTGAAACATCACTATGTACCCCATAAATATGTATCATTATTATGTGTCAATTACAAACCATTTGTAAAGGAAAAAATAAAATATGAATTTATATTTATATGATTAACAATTGCCCGTGTCTTCACTCTTTATCATGCCATAAGCTATTAATAAATGATACTATCAAGATATTTAAAACAAGGCCAGGTACACTGGTTCACGCCTGTAATTCCAGTGCTTTGAGAGACCAAAGCAGGAGGATCACTTGAGGCCTGGAGTTCAAGACTGTAGTGAGCTATGATTGTGCCACTGCACTCTAGCTTGGATAATAGAGGTAGACTCCATCCCTTAAAAAAAAAAATACACACATATATACATAGGCAAGATATTTAAAATACATTTTTAAGCTTATTTTTAAATTATTGTACATATTTAATGTACAGATATTAGCATAATGGTAAGTATATTTAATGTATAAATACATATATATATAAAGATATTTGGGGAGTGTATGCTAAAAGTATTTTATCAACACATGAGTTAATAAAATAGTTTATAGATCATTAACCTAACAAGTGGCAGAAAAAGAGATATGGTAGAAAACATCAAGTAACTCACAAATAAAGTATATATACCATTGGGATGTGTTCTCTTGTTTTCATCATCATTCTGAATACAAGTGTGGTTTATGTTTTGGGAGTATACACAAAGCAAAAATTAATAACAAAATCTCATATTGAAGATTTGGTTTAGAGAAAACTTTAAAGTTCTAAATACCCTTTTTTTTTTTTTTTTTTTGAGACGCAGTCTCGCTCTGTCGCCCAGGCTGGAGTGCAGTGGCCAGATCTCAGCTCACTGCAAGCTCGGCCTCCCAGGTTTACGCCATTCTCCTGCCTCAGCCTCCCAAGTAGCTGGGACTACAGGCGCCCGCCACCTCGCCCGGCTAGTTTTTTGTATTTTTTAGTAGAGACGGGGTTTCACCGTGTTAGCCAGGATGGTCTTGATCTCCTGACCTCGTGATCCGCCCGTCTCAGCCTCCCAAAGTGCTGAGATTACAGGCTTGAGCCACTGCGCCCGGCCTAAATACCCTTTTTATCTTTCCTTCTTCAACACATTTCTTCATTGCTCAGTTCAGACTGAATTAGAATTTGCTCCTGAGATATAGAAAAAAACAGCAATTTGAGTTGTAATCCGATGAAGTTCTTCTATCTATTTCTGGTTTAAGGGAAGCTAGGGCTATTTATTCCAAAGTAAAATATGCCCTGAGAAACCAGGGACATAACGGAAGGAAAATATCTCCGCACTAATTTCACTAGCCATGCTTGAAATCTGCCCACAGTGCCTGGGGTGGGGTAAAAGTTTTCACTAACATTAGCACCTCAAAGGAAGATTCAACTGATAGTTGCCATCACCTGTGAGCAGAAAAGAGCGAACTTTCCTCACAAGTTAAAGATGTAACTAAAGGACCAAACGCTGTAACTCTACTGTTAACAAAAACTCCTTGAGATTATCATGAAATTCAAAACCAAGACACCTGTGAGCCACCTACTACCTGATTGAATGTCTCATTCTTTTACAGAAGTTTAAATATTCTGTGAGCTGACCTTTTCACTTGCCTGTGAGTTTTCCCTAAGGGTAAATCTTTAGTGGAAATAATCTGATGGAAGATTCCTACTTCAAGAGTGGCAAAAGCCTCAGAGAACTTCCCTAGCATATGAAAGCTTTCTTTTCTTGTCTTCTATGATTTTAGAAGGTATTTTAAAGATGTTCCTGGGATCAGACTTTATGTGCAACATGTCATGAAAGAGTGAATATTGATGATCAAACTGCTCTTCTAAAATGTATCATAAAATCAGGTTTATAGTAAATGTTCTTCAGACCATTAGCTACCATAATTCTCCAGTCCTTTTCTTAGCTGTTTTATTAATAGTGTACAATCCTCATTACTACTAACTGTTACTTATTAAAAACAGACCCATCTACCCTAAGCCACATTTCCTCCCACTCCTTGTTTTACAAGATACCCATAAATACCCTTGAAACCCATCTGTCTGGGATGCTCAAGGAAGAAAAAGGAGTTCAATGGCCTCTTCTGGACTTTTCCATTACTAGAGTTTAGTATGCCTTAAGACACAGCCTGGAATTCTAATTAATTTGGTTAAATTTTTGAAATTAATCCCCTTGTGCTGTGCAGAAGGAAATTCACATTCACAAAGAACAGAGAAAGTGGAAGAAGAAAACTCCAGAAAAAAGGAAGTCTTTTCCCTCCTTCATGATTACTTTTGAAGTCAATGTCATCTCATAAAGTCCACTGAGTAAAACTGACAGCAAAGACTATGTTTTGCCTTGAGGCTCTGTCTTGTGCTATCAGGAGTAAATGGAGGCACCTTCTAAAGGTCTCTGACAATCCCAGAGGAAATTTTTCTGCTTCCTCTCTGAAGCCCAGTTCGGAAAGGCTCAGGAAGTTCAGCTGCACCATATTGCTTATGTGATGAGGATGGACAGCAGTAGCAGAGTGAAGCTGATCTGCAGAGTTGATGGCAAATAATCAAAGAGAAGACAGATATAGCAAGAACTCTAAGGACGCAGGGGACACCATCTAAGGCAAAGTGACACTGATATCAACATCTAGGAAATGATAGAGGCAGATAAATTGCTTAGGCAAGAAAAAAGAGATGGGATGACCCAGTTTAAGCAAAAAGTAATTTGCTAATCACAAAGCCAAGAAATAATACAATAGGCTCCTCTCTCCATTCACACACAGCAGGTATAGCCATTATCCAGATAGAGCAGCAGACAGAAAAGGAGATCAACTGCAATGTGACTGGTACTCAAACCACAGAGGGCTGCTTCCGAACAAGAGCTCACCCCAAAGAAAAATTGGCAGCCAGTGCCACCTGCAGAGGAAAGATACATCTACTGCAGGCACCAGCTCTCCAAAGCTGACAGGCTGATATATTCTGCTGAATAAATCGAAAAACTTTCAAGTGGTCTAAAAAAGGTAGTCTAAAGTAGACTGCACTGCAGGGATCCAATCAAGTTAAGAATGTCAGGAGCCTGTGGCAACATCCACACCAGGAAAAAAGACTCCTAACCTCTGAGTTAAGTGCAAATGAGAAAACAGCATGGTGGGTTTTGTTTCTTTACGTATGTTGTGTGTGTATGTGTGTGTGTGTCCGTTCACGTGTGTGTGGCTGTATGTTGTGATTTTTTAAAGGACACAAAACTGCAAAACTGTTCTTTCCATATAAGGAGTAAATCAGGCATGAGAAGTATTTTTTCCTGGAGCAGAAAACAAGTGTGTTATTTTCTCCCAGAATTTTTAGGCTTTTTGACTCCACGTGGAACTGACTTTCCCTTCCTCCAGGTTCTGCTCAAGCCCTGCCTCCCCCACAAATCTCTCCCAATGGATACAGCCCTAATTGTTCATGGCTCTCTCTCTACTGGTAACTTACTTATTGTTTGAACCACTAAATGTGGAACTTAATTGAATACTACTTACTTTCTTCTAATTGCTTACTCTGTGTAAATTTAACCTCCCAAAAAAGACTACAAGATCCTTGAGAGCAAGGATTATGTCCAACATGTATATCCTGTTCCCCTCAGCTAGGCTGAGTATATTTATTTATTTATTTATATATATATAAAATTTATCTCCTGTCCTCTTATCTGAGGAGGGTGGAAAAGGCCTCCTGGTGCACAAAGGTCCCTCTACCCTGTGTTTATTTTCTTTAAACCAAAGAATTCACTCATTTAGATTAAGAAATTAGCCCAATTATAGTACTAACAATCCCTGGGATGTTTTCTCCACTTAGCTGTTCTGTAGTGATATGCAAAATAATAGTTTGGGACTTCAAGGCCTGGATTTGATTCTCAACTCCATCACTTCCTAATGACATGATCTTGACAAGTTATTAACATCTCCATAAAATTTGCTTATCTATAAAATGAGGAAATAACATTCTACTCATAGTTATGTGACAACTAAAAGAAAAAAAAATACATGTAAAATTAGCCCATAGTAAGCACTTAGTAAATGCTAGCTTTTTAAAACAATAATAATAATGATAGTAACAATATGTACTGAGATATACACTGAAAAGTGTGAGATTCAACCCTACTTCCAAGCTGACAAGGGAGCCTGCCACAGTTTCATGGATGCTGGGAAAAGACACTAGACTATTAAGTCAGACAATGGGCTTTGTTAGAGAAGAGCCAGTAGCATGAGCACAGTTCCATTCATCCCCCAAAGTCCCACAAGGGTTGGATCAGAGTTAAGGCACTCTGAGCCTAGGACACTCAAATCTTATATAATGGGGCTGCAAGCAAACTTGCCCAACGTTTGTACTGAAGGTAAACATTATCCTTATTACACTAGTTAGTAAGCATGCATGCTCTGTGCTTCAGAGGAAGATACTATAACTTCTAGGGCTATTTACTATGCAAACATCCTTAAAAAAAATAGTCCAGAACAAAGATTATCAGTCTCTGTTCTCAACATGTGCAGGAAACAATCAATCCAGAGAATTACCTTCCAACAAAACTCAGCTCCTACTAGCAAGGACCTTACCATCTGCAGGAAAAGATAGATAAGTAAATTTTAAAACTGAGAGATGGGGAAATAGTGCTGTTTTAAAAATCACTAATATAATAAATGCATACAAT
Organism: Piliocolobus tephrosceles; assembly: GCF_002776525.5. Lineage (NCBI taxonomy): Eukaryota > Metazoa > Chordata > Mammalia > Primates > Cercopithecidae > Piliocolobus > Piliocolobus tephrosceles. The sequence goes on from NC_045438.1 coordinate 111,109,758, forward strand.
TTTAAAATACCATATAACTATAAAAGACAGTGAAGTCATATATTTACTAACATGAAAATTGTTTATGATACATTGCTTGTTGCAGAAAGTGGTCTAAAAAGTAAGTATAGTATACTCCCATTCATATGTACAGGTAAATCGGACAAATCATTGACGTGGGATATTGCAAATAATCAACAGATAATTTCATTTATATAAAATATTAAACTTATGTAATATTTATAAATACTGTCCTGGAATGATATAAAGTCCAACATGCTGTGCACTTAAGAACTATGCACAAAAAGTTATCTTAAAAAGACAGGGAATCCAGGCAGTCTTCCTAGAGAAAGTAGTTATAAGTGGAATTTCAATGAGATGTAAAAAGTGGGAAGAGAATTTAAAGCAGAAGACAGTTGTGAACACACTGAACTTGGAATAGCATGATGGATTCATAAAATAGTATAAAACTATCCGTAAAACTACATATTGTCTGGAGTAACCAGGATAAAAGAGAAATACAAGAAAAAACAGTAGAAAGTAGGGCTAAAAAGGTAGACATGGGTCAGATAAAAGTAGCAGCCAATAATGTATTCTAAAAGGTGAGGAGGTGGTAGAAGGCATCTACCTCAGAGTTCTGCCTACAGCGGGTTCCACTCTGAGAGCCAAATTCGTTGCTGTGTACATGCAGCTGCTTGATGAAAAGGGATTGGACATAGAGCCTTTCCAGCACCCTCCATCCCTGAACTACATTCATCCAACAGGTACAGGATGCCTCCACTAGGATTACCCCTGGCACAACAGACTTGTCATGTCCAAAATGATATATATTACCTCCTCTGTCACTCAAATCAAAACCCAAAAGGGTCTTTCTAGAGTTCTTCCTAGAACTCCACTACTAGTTCTTCCTATTAGTGGAAGAGATTTTCTTACCACTTCTCCCCTCCACACCCCTCACCCCACACACAGGTCAGTCAGACACATTTTCTCTCCTCCATATCCACCACCACTGCCTTAGCTCAGTCTCTCACCATGCCTCCCTGGATGCTAGTAGTAGCCTCCCCCCAGGTCTCTTAGCCACCTTTCCCAAGCCCTCTAGTCTATATTCCACACTGCCACCAGAGTGGAAGTGCTAATTTGTTTGTTTCTCTCTTAAAAATCCTGTAATGGTTCACCAACATCCACAAGGTAAAGTCTATATTCTTTATCATGCCATACAAGCTCATTCATAATCTGGACCTTCCTACCTTTCCAGCCTTGCCCTGACTGCCACCCTTAAGCACTCCACAGTCATGACATTTGAAACCCTGTTCTTCTGATCTTTTTATTTTCTCACAGGCACAGCCTCTGCCAAGAAAGTCCTCTTTCCTTATGACACCCCCAGTTCTTTCCGTGGCAATCTAAGAAACTATTCACTTTTCAAGGCCTAGATGAAGCATCAACCCCTTAGGAATCCTCTCCTGATCAGTTAAGTGCTTCTTCCTGTGCAAGCATCTAGTGTCATAAGCAGCTAATAACTGATACATTACAAATATAGCAACTGAAACACTGCTTTAATTATATTTATATGTCTCTTTGATATAAATCTTTATTAGATTGTGAAACCCTTAAAGGTAGGGTAAGATCTTATTCTTTGCATCTTTATTGCTCACCACATAATGAAGACTTTATAAATGTTGGATAAATAATTGGCTAGATACATGGATGGATGGTTTCTAGTTATTTGTGTATATTAACACAACTCAAGTTGCTAAAAGAAATTTTACAACAGAAGAGGCTTTCAAAATGGAAATATACTTTCTTAGTTCTAGCGCCTCAGTGGCTTAATCTCTTCTTTTTAAACACACACACACACACACACACACACAGAGTAAGTTGTCTTAAAGGGAAGGTCTTGTTAGACAACACGCTTAGCACTCACTAAAGACACTAATCCTAATAAAGATTTAAAGAATATTTAGCTAACAACAATTCCATTTATCAAGTGCTTACAATGAGCCTTATATATCTTATCTTATACATAACAGCACCCTGTGAATTTGATACAACTCCCATTTTACAGATAAGGGAACTGCCTCTTAGAGCATATGAAGGACACACAGCTAAGGAAAGGACAAACTGGAATCTAAAACCATCAATCCCTGACACAAAGTCAATGGTCTGATCCCTGATAGAATTAAATTATCAAAATTTCCATTGTGCCAAAGAGATAAGATGTGACTTTCTCTTTAATAATTACGTAAACAGTTTCAGTATTTTCTTGGATGTGTTACAGATAGGATTTAACCAAGAGCTCTGCTATGAAAACAGCAGGAAGCAACAGCCAAAGTGGTCAATATGAAAATTCATTTTCATACAACACACAGTTTATACTGCCCCATTTATAGTTTTTTTTTTAAAAAGATGAATTTGCCAACAATAATCTGTAATATTTCTGCAGTGAATATGAATAAGACAGCAATGTTTCTGTTTTGGGCCATGTTTTCTTAAGTGTTTTCAAACAATCCAAAAACATTTCTACTAGGTTAGAGAACAGAATTGTCAGTTAATATTGTCATAACAGTTTTTCACTTTAAGAAACGATTTTTTTCTGTTTCCCTATCATAAGAAGGAAGCATACAAAAAATTCGAGCTTAGCTACACTGTGGAGAACCTTTTATATAGAATTTGGTTTGCTCAGCTTTGTCTCACATAACAGCTTAGAATATTGAAAAATATTCAAAACTCAAACTAAGAAGAAACATCTACACTTTACCTTTAAGGACGCTGTGATAGGCAGTCCCAGGATGGCCCTCGGTGCTCCTTGCCTCCTGGTATGTATAGTTCCTTCCCAATCCTCAGGGTTGATCTGTGTGACCAAAGGAATACAGAAGTTATAATATGCAACTTCAAAGTCTAGGTCATAAAACACATTTTGGTTCCTTTCTCTTTTTCTTTCTCTTAACTCACTCACTCTGGGAGAAGCTAGCTGCCATGACATGAGGCTAGCTGCCTCTCAAGCAGCCCTACGGAGAGATCAACATGTTAAGGGACTGAGGCTTCCTCCCAACAGCCAGTGAGGCACTGAGACTTCCAGCCAACAGTCATGCAAGCGAGCCACTATGCAATTGATCCTCTAGACCCAGTCAACATCTCAATAACTACAGCGCTTCTGGATATCTTGACTGCAATCACACAAGACGCTAAACCAAAGTCACCCAGCTTAGATACTCCCAAAACCTGACTCTTGAAAAAACTGTGTGAGAAAATAAAGATTTTTTTGTTTTAAGCTGCCAGATTTGGTGAAAGTTTGTCCGACAGCAATACATGCATAATAAAGACACTATTCAGAAGTCCCATACGACAATTCTGCTTGAATCCTATTGGTCAAAGATATAGCTTCCCAGCCACAATTTGATAAATGTTATTAATAGAATGGGAAAAGTAGTCTTTATTCTAGGTGGCCATGCATCGTGTTAAAAATAAGGACTTTTACTACCAAGGAAAAGGGGTAGAGGACAAGAGATATTAAAAGAGAAGTAGCAGCCTTTAGGAGATACACTGATAGCCCCCAATTAACCACACCTCCCAATATTCACACCCAATTAAAGTTTCCTCCCATGTGGGCTTGGCCATGTATTTGCCTTGATCAATGGAATCTTTGCAAACATGATACAAGCAGAGGCTTATACATCAGCTCACTCCCTCTTAAGAGTCTTACTGCCATCTGTAAAGAGGTACTAGCTATCCTGCTAAAGAAAGAGGCCATGTGACAAACCAAGGTGTCCCAACCAAGCTCTCAGCTGAATATGGCTGCATGAGTGATCCTAGTCAACTCAATGTGTGATAAAAAGAATCAATGTAGAACCACAAGAATCAATGTTGTTTGAAGACCCCAAATTTGGAGGTAGTTTGACACAAAATAAATAACTGAAATGCAACCCTATCACATGCAAAATACTTTACCTGGAAACTTGAAAAACTGTAAAGTGTTTCTAAAATAAAGGGCATTTTGATTCTGTCAGACAATAGGGTATCTGGTATCCTTGATTTCAATCAGATAAAGCCATTGACATCTAATTGAATCACACAATTAATGATTCTTACAATAGACTGAATTTTACAGATTATGGATATTAACATTCTTATACCATGGCTAACTAATGTTTGGACTTCCTCTAAAACGTCATTTCTTAAACCGTAGCTTGAGGTCCACTGATTGATTTCAGGGGCCACATGAAACAGATGCCTAACTATTTTGTTTTTAATTTTTTCTGAATAGTTTAAAACATAACTTCGTAATAAGTTTTTAATTTACAAGATATTAAGTTAAAGTATTGTTAACTCTAGATAACTTAGAATATCAGTACACTATTTGTACTATACATGGTCAGTTCATATACAATTCATGATTATTTCCATGCTAAGATATCTAGACTAGTTTTTATTTTAAAATAACTAAAGAGGGCCGGGCGTGGTGGCTCACGCCTTTAATCCCAGCACTTTGGAAGGCAGAGGCCGGCAAATCACAAGGTCAGAAGATCAAGACCATCCTGGCTAACACGGTGAAACCCCGTCTCTACTAAAAGAATACAAAAAAATTAGCCAGGTGTGGTGGCAGGCGCCTGTAGTCCCAGCTACTCAGGAGGCTGAGGCAGAAGAATGGTGTGAACCCGGGAGGCGGAGCTTGCAGTGAGCCAAGATCACGCTACTGCACTACAGCTTGGGTGACAGAGCAAGACACCATTTCAAAAAAACAAATAAATAAAGAGAACCTAAACTATCATTATATTATAGACAGATGATTTTTACAAATTTATGTTACAGACCCTAGCTGTAAATTGCCAAGAAAAATAATGTATAAAACTTCCATATTCTTAGATTTCACTTACATAGCTCAACATAAATTGAAAAAAAGTCTCAGTTGTTTTGGTGTTAAGAGACTTGTTTTCTAATAAAAATATGGGGCCAACAAAATTCAAAGGAGCACCTAATGTATGTCCATAATATATTAGAAAATGTGAATTTTTGTGAAAAGAAAGCTGGATTTTACTAAATCTTGGATTTGCCCCAACGTAAAAATCTTGTCTTGAAGTATTTGAAAAGAAACCCACATGACTGAAAAGCTCTCTCTGAAATCATGTATTCTGTTTTGCTATGTGGAGCAGAAAAATGTTAATGAAACAGTGTCCTTGTCAAATAATGTCCCTGACTCCATGAAGCAGGTCATGAATTATAGGCAGCTATGCCATTTGCCTACACCTGAATGAAACCATCCAGAGCTTTTAGTGCAGAAAAATCCTTGGTTCCTTACATAATACACACTGATTCGGTAAGATTGTTTTGGATGTTGTAAAGCCTATATTCAAAACAACAAAATAGTTTTTTGCCAAGAAAGTATCTGACTGGAAAAAAATCATGATAATCTGTCAGAGGCTGAGCCATTATTCCAATTTTCCTCCCTTGTTAAAGAAAGCAGCTTCACACATTACTGGGGTTTGTTTCTTCCAATAGCATCATACCCTGGTATCAAAGACTGCTAATATCCCTAAAAAATCCTCATATCGATCTCACTGAAAATCTTTAATATGAACAAATACAAGGCTTCTACTACACAGAAGTTCATTGATATTTAAGAAGATATAGTGTAAAGAGGCAACAGAACTGGATTTCAATCCCAAATTGCTCATTTACTAGTTGGGTGATCTTGAACAACTTCTGTAACTCCTCTTGAGTCTAGAGTTTTCCCATCCATACGGTGATAATTACATCTCCCTAAAAATGCATGGTAACAACCAAATATGATAAAATACAAATGGATCTAGCAATGTCTGGTATTCAAATGTTGGATTGCTTTAAACTGAATAAGCATCTCAAAACCTTTCTTGTTCCTTCTTCTAAGCCTCCAACTCTAAATTTTCCCAGTGGGCAAAGAGCTTTTCTCCTTAGGCCTCATTTCTAGTATCTACAGTGCTTCCAAGACTAGCAAAACAAAGTTTCTCCTAGAACCGCCTGACAAGAGGACCACTTCTCTCAAGGTCAGCCTATGGCTTCCGCCAAAAAACTACCAGTTACCTCTCTCCCCATCCAGAACACAGCACTATTTCCACTCACAGCCCACTCTATGCTCTTAACTCCTCCCTCACAGTATATTAGAAAGCCTATTCACTTAACAAGGCAAAGTTTTTCTCTGAGTTATGAACGGTTGTCTCCTCTAATGGGCAGAAATATTCCAACTCTACATCTGTCATTCTAATTTTTATTCAGTTAGCATCTGACATCTGCTAATCTAATCATCCTCTACGCATATGGATATTGGGCTATTATTACATTTAAGAAACGCAATGCTCATTTGAACGCTTACTTTACTTTAATAAGTGTTTTAAGGTAATTCATTACTCCATGTGCAGATTTTACAACCCACCATTTGACTATTGAGTAATTCTGTTGTTTTTCATTAGCATTCATTGAGTGTTTTATACTTTACCAAACACTTTCTAATATTGATTTGATCTTCACAAAAATCCTATGTGGCAGGTAAGCCAGATATTATTAGTCTCACTTTTTTTAGATGAGGGACAGAAAGTTTAGGTCAACTGGCTAAAGCCATGTGGCAATTCCATTGACAAATAAACTAAATCCTATGCCTTTTGGCTTAAAACCTGTAACTTTTCCACTGTAATATGCTGTCTTCCAGTGTCACTGAGTACTATCTTTTATCTAATTGGCAATAAAAATAGTCAAAACAAAAGGAAGCCTCTGAAGTCAGCATCAGGGTAAGTGTATCAAACCAAATGATTCAGCCAGGTGTAGCAGCTCACATCTGTAATTCCAGCACTTTGCAAAGCCAAGGTGGGAGGATTGCTTGAGACCAGGAGTTTGAGACCAACCTGGGCAACACCGTGAGACCCTGTCTCTATAAAACATAAATGAAGAAAATAGCTGGGTGTGGTGGTGCACACCTGTGATCCTAGCTACTCCGAAGACAGAAGTGGTAGGATAGCTTGAGCCTGGAAGGTCAAGGCTGCAGTGAGCTATGATTGTGCCACTGCACTTTAGCCTGGGAATCAGTGTGAGACTGTTTAAAAAAAAAAAAAAAGTTATTAAAGAAAGCAAACCTGTACCAAGAAATACTTTCTTTAATTTGTATTTAAAATGTTACATCCTTTATAAAAGTAAAAATGTAAAAAAAATTGTTTTTTAGGTTACAAAAATTATACATGGTAATTATAGGAAATATAAGAAAAACACAAATCACCTGGATGTTATTTTGAGTGTATTGGATACTTATTGAGCATTTTGAATATGCAAAAGATGTGAGGTGATTTATGTTTTTAAACCACCCGGGTGGCTGCTCTGTGGAGAATGGTGAAGAGCCTGAGTGGCAGAGAGAACCAGTTAGGGGACTACTGCAGATCCAGGAGAGAAATGAGGGAGGCCTGGACCAGGTAGGGGCACTATGGGTGCTAAAATATGACATCTAGAACTGGAACATCCTTTGAAGGTACAGCTGATGAAGCAGCTATGGGATGTAAGCAAAAGAAAGAAGCCAAGAATAATTTAGGATTTTGACCTGAGAAAAGGTTGGACAATGGGTATCATTTGGTCCAACAGAAGACAGAAAGAGAGTAGCAGATTTTTCAGAAAGAAGTTGAGAATTGTTTTGAATGTGTTAAGGTGGTGTATTAGTCCATTTTCACGCTGCTGATAAAGACATACCTGAGGCCGGGCGCGGTGGCTCAAGCCTGTAATCCCAGCACTTTGGGAGGCCGAGACAGGCGGATCACGAGGTCAGTAGATGGAGACCATCCTGGCTAACCCGGTGAAACCCCGTCTCTACTAAAAATACAAAAAACTAGCCGGGCGAGGTGGCGGGCGCCTGTAGTCCCAGCTACTCCGGAGGCTGAGGCAGGAGAATGGCGTGAACCTGGGAGGCGGAGCTTGCAGTGAGCTGAGATCTGGCCACTGCACTCCAGCCCCGGGCGACAGAGCAAGACTCCTTCTCAAAAAAAAAAAAAGACATACCTGAGACGGGGCAATTTACAAAAGAAAAACGTTTACTTGGACTTACAGTTCTACGTGGCTGGGGAAGCTTCACAATCATGGACGAGGGTAAGGAGGAGCAAATCCCATCTTAACATGGATGGCAGCAAGCAAAGAGAGACTGAGGAAGACGGGAAAAGCGGAAACCCGTAATAAAACCATCAGTTCTCGCGAGATTTATTTATTACGAGAACAGTGTAGGGGAACCCGCTCCCTTGATTCAGTGATCTCGCACCGGGTTTCTCCCTTAACACGTGGGAATTATGGAAGTACAATTCAAGATGCGATTTGCACGGGGACACACAGTCAAACCATATCAGGTGGCTATTCATGTGGACTGTCCAGTGGCCAGTTGGATGTATAAGCCAAGAAGGCAGGGGGGGTGGGGCGCAAGATAGAAATGTGGACCTTTATATCACACTATCTCACTGCACTAATGCAGCTTGAAATTTGTCTCAAACAGTGTGTGTGTGATCCAAATAGCTGAACAATCAACACAGTTATTTCAGTCACTCAGGTCAGTTTAAATCAACTCATTTAAATTAGTAGCCTGTGTGACTGAAAGTATCAAATTGATAATGCTACACTTGACCAAGCTTGGCAAAACTCATATGAATCCATTTCCCTCCCTAATAACAATTTTTCCTTTGATTATTGTAGGAAACCTTTCTTGACATTACTTGCTCCCACATGCTTTTTTGGTTTTTGTTTTGTTCTCTTCTGTTTTTTATAATTGAGTACATCCCCATATCTTTGTATTTATGAGGCACAGATAGTTGTTTAGACACATAAAACAATTATGTTCTATTTTTATTTTTAAATTGTTCATTTGAAGTAGCAATTGCATAATCATTAGCTGTCTGGTTTGATAATTGAAAATAATTTCTGAAGAACTAAGTACTTTTATCCTCTCAAGTCTGCAGCAATGATGGCTAAATCGAACAACCTGGAGAAAGGGTGTCCTCTTACATACATTGACAGGTAGATCGCCAAGACTTTTTTTTTTTTTTTTTTTTTTGTGAGACATTGTCTCGCTCTGGCTGGAGTGCAGGGATGCAATATCCGCTCACTGCAACCTCCGCCTCCCGGGTTGAAGCGATTCTCCTGCCTCAGCCTCCGGAATAACTAGGACTACAGGGATGTGCGCCACCACGCCCAGCGAATATTTTGTTTTGTTGTTGTTGTTGTTTCTTTTTTGAGATGGAGTCTCCTTCTGTTGCCCAGGCTGGAGTGGAGTGGCGTGAGCTCGGCTCACTGCAAGCTCCGCCTCCCGGGTTCCGCCATTCTCCTGGCTCAGCCTTCCAAGTACCTGGGACTACAGGCACCCGCCACCACACCCGGCTTTCTTTGTATTTTTAGTAGAGACGGGGTTTCACCCTGTTAGCCAGGATGGTCTCAATCTCCTGACCTCGTGATCCACCAGCCTCAGCCTCCCAAAGTGCTGGGATTACAGGTATGAGCCACTGTACCCGGCCCAAGACACTTTCTGATTGTAATTTAGCTTCCTATTTCATGCCTCAAAAGAATACACTAGACTGCAGGAGAGTTATAATTGTTACTGAAAATTATTACACTGATCTTCTGAAATATAATAAATAAATAAATAAATAACCAGACTTTTCACATGAGAAGTCAACATGCAAAAGAGATATAATAAGATTTGGAAGAAACAACGAAAAGAAAAAACTGAGAGAAGATAGACTCAAATGTGTAGCTTCTACATCACCAATTAGAAATAAGGACACCGATTCAACAACAGATAGTGGAGAAGAACAGCAAGGGTGCCTAACAGAAGATGAAGAGAAAATCAAATCACTTTTAAGTCTAAATGGACACCTTCCCCCACAGACACCTGTACTAAGGTAATGTCTTTGAAGAAGTGATGCACTGCCTTTTGTGGGTTAATAGCTACCTCCCTATGCCTTGTTGGGTTTTGATAGTATCAGAGTATCAGAAAAAGGGAAAAACAAATGGCATAGTAAAGTAGTAAAAGAGGCTCAGAGAGAAGTTGCTATACACAACACAGATTAGTGACAAGCCAGGCTATTAATGATCCAAAATTGCGTCCATGACAATTTTTTGTGATATGTACTATATGGTACGTACATTACGGTAGGTAGCTAAGTGCTTTGCACACATTTCCTCATTCCTCCTCAATCTTATGAGACAAGTACCACCACCCTTTTAGGTTAATTTTCTAAATGGTGTAGAAAAAGGGCACACAACAGAGCTGCTTGTAGGCACCAATCATCGGCAAACCCAACTTGAACACTAGGGGAAAAGAAAGTATGTTTGATTCATACAAGCAACCTGTGTTCACATAGGGTTATGGTGTAGCTGTTTCAGGGCAACTGGAAATGGGACTGGGAAGTTGGAGAACTCTGCCACTTCTCTCTGCTTTTCTATGTGGGCTGTGCTCCCTCTTTCTTCAAAGTGACTTCCTCCTCATGGTGGGAAACAGAGCTGCCAGCAGCTGCTAGCTCAGGTGTCCCAACTTCGCTACCTGAGAGAGATACTCTCTTCCTAAACCTGGACCACTTCACTAGCCAGGGTATACTGCCCTGATCGGCTCAACCCTGTAGACGTCTCTAACCTCTCTATCCATCATGGCCTGAAGGGCAAGAGAGAAGCACACACAGGCCCCTTGGGTGATCTTGGTGCTCTAGACCACCACAGATGGTGTGCAATACACCATCCTAAGAAATGAAATCTCCTTCCAGGCAAAGCGAAAGGGAAGAAGCAGAACATTCAAGGGAAAAAAATAGAACCTCACTGCCTAACTGCATAAGTTTAGTTCCAGAATATCCATAAGAGATTAATCTGTTCTATGTGATACCGGAACCCAGAAAATAAAACAGTTCAGATTTTGATTTATCTTCACCTGTGAAGCAGTGCCTCCATGCATAAAACAATCCTTTTCCCCAAATATTAGGAAATGTAAGGTAGAGGTTTTAACCTTTGGGGTCCCAGTTCTCCTTAAGAATTTGAAAGGGCCACTGGGCCAGTGATTGAACTATTATCTCTGAACTTTAAAACCCCTAGCTTTGTGATGCTGCACATCACACTTCTGCTTCACTAGCTGTCACTGTCAGGGTTCACCAAGAGGTGGCACTTTGGGGTAACGGCAAGACTCAAGGAGGAAGAAGGGTCCTGTTTCTTCCTGTAGGTGAACTGTCTGCTGTGGCTCCTGTACTTCCATCCTCAAGATGCCAGTCTGTTTTGGAGGCTTCAGTTGAGTCCAGTGTGAAGAGACTCCAGCACTCGTAACAAGCACCGGCACGTCCCCTCAGAGCCCTTCACATCAGCTGCCTGGTGTTCTTTCTAAGAAGTCCCAACACCATATGAGCAGGGGCTCCTTAGAAAGCTGAGTTTCAGGTCTGTGGGGCCCCCTCCCCATGTTTTTAAATTGTAATGATTCCAGACTCCCTTTTGTGTTTTTTTCAACTCTGGGAGTAGCAGTAGCTTCCTGCAAATACTACCTTTGTGACCACTTATAAGTCACACCGACTATTTTTCCAGAAATAATTTAATAGAAAGAATTGTTAACTAAGGTCAAAATTGTAACAAGGTAACTGAACAAGCAAAAAGAGAATTCTGTCTCCTAAATAGACGTTATGGACATATCCCCAGAAATATGCACCTATTACATACATACACTCCACATAAAAATTGTAATGTGTTCATTAGTACGCTAAAATTTACCTAGAGCCAACTATAAACTCCATGAATCCAAAACTAAAACCTTTGTTTGATCTCTTGACCTTCAGAACATGATTGATGCAGAGGTTAGAGATACCTACAGGGTTGAGCCAATCAGGGCAGCATACCCTGGCCAGTGAAGTGGTCCAGGTTTAGGAAGAGAGTATCTCTCTCAGGTGGTGAAGTTGGGACGCGTGAACTAGCAGCTGCTGGCAGCCCTGTTTCCCACCATGAGGAGGAGGCCACTTTGCAGGAAGAGGGAGTGGAGCCCACATAGTGAGAAAAGCAGAGAGAAGTAGCAGAGTTCTCCAACTTCCCAGTCCTATTTTCAGTTGCCCTGAAACAGCTGCAGCATCACCCTATGTGAACACAGGTTGCTTGTGTGAATCAAACATACTTTCTTTTCCCCTCACACTTATTCAAGTTGGTTTTGCCGACGATTGGTACCTAAAAGCAGCTCTGTTATGCACTCTTTTTCTATACCATTTGGAAAACTAACCTAAAAAGGTGGTGGTATTTATCTCTTAAGATTGGGGAGGAATGAGGAAATGTGTGTAAAGCACTTAGCATGGTACCTACCATGCTGGGTCTGATGCAGGGCACTTCAATAATGGTTCTTAGAAAACAATTTGAGAGTGCCCTGAGTTCTAGGTACTGGTCATTTAACAGTCTGGTTTCATAAGTAAATGCATTTATCTGGATTCCATGCTGTTTCCCAAAAGGTAGCCTTGGCATTTCAAGTGAGATGTCACATTAAAAGACTGTACATTCACTGGTGAAAAAAGTGAAATGGTTAATAAATTATGATCCTGAAGGAGACTTTTATGATCTTGAAGAGCTCATTTTCTATCATAGTCTATTTAGTCTATTTTCTGAATAGCTTTGAGAACTACTTTTTTTAATAGACTTTTTTTAAGTCTATTCTTGTAATGTTTTTCAACCTTTATTTTGGCAGGTTCAAATGAATTAAGTTCCCTTGGGTTTAAGTAGACTCAAGACAAAGGCTGATATTAAGATCTTCTAGAAAATTGTGGGCCAGTGTCATGTGACAAGCATCATCTTTTTCTTCCAACAGGGAGAACTCCAAGATGAAATGCAGATTGCCCAAAAAGTAGGCAAGATGATCTCCTGGGGCACAGAAAGAACTTTTAGAACTTCTATTTACATTCACATTTCGTCTCATGCTTTTTAAATTTATATTTTTGAGCATGTTTTATAATGTACATAATTTATTAGTTTGATAAAAACATGTAATATTTTATAAATAAAAATAAAAATTTTGATATCTAGGCTGTAAGTACATTCTTGAAGCTTTTTTAAGAGGGATACACTTTAAAAAATTTTTGGAGACCACTGCTGTAGTGATAAAGAACCATATGCTTCGGAACGAGAATCAGTGAACTTTGCCTACAGGCCAAATCTGACCTATCTATGTATGGCCCTTCAAGCTGCAAATGAAAAAATAAAAAAGTATATATAACAGAGACTGTATGTGGTCCACAAAGACTAAAATATTTACTGTCTTCCCTTTACAGAAAAAGTTTGCTGAGTTGTGCTTTGGAATAAGCTCACACAAAACACATTCAAAATTCTTTGAAAGGATGAGGGAGATTCCTCTTCTACTTTGTTAATGAAATTTGTACAAATGAGAAGGGAAAGTGGGTGTAAGTTCATAGGTTGGTACTTGTGATCCAACTATGGATGTTACAGATACCAAAAATAATTATTTAAACAGGGATGAAAAGTCAAGGGCAAGAGCAACAGTAAATACATTGAAAACTTCTTTAAGAATGATGACGACTCTTGAGGGTGGCCTATTACACTGACCCAAAGGGTCTCACAAATCAGCTTCATTTTATGAAAAAGAAGCAAATAAACAAGGAATAAGTTGACTCTAGGAGTTTTATGTCAATAGCTATGGCTATAAAATTTCATAATAACCGATGCTTAACAGGTGATTCTGAATCACCAAAATTAGGAAAAATTGTTTCCAGTTTTCTCCTATTAAGGAGTGAGAAATACATTTTAGTAGCATTTATGCCACAGAAAGGGGCTGAAATAAATATTCTTAAACTTACAGGTTAATTCACATCCAAGAAACTATGCTCCATAAAATGACTTGATACCTAACTGACCAACTCTTGGTAATATAAAGATGGAAACAGAAGCTTAAAGCCAAAATGCTGAGAGCCAATTCATTGAAAATGCTCCCCATAGTACCTGTTAATGAAGAAGAAGAAATTAAAATATATGGTAATTAGGCTACCTGTGTTAGGGCTGATAAGACTTTCCAGTAGGCCTATTAACTATGACATGTTAATTCTGTTCTATTTTAGAGTTCACTAAATATGTTATTCACATTGTCTGAAATCTGGAAGCTGAGAATGTATCTGTCCTTTGACCACTGGATCAAGTAGAATTAACCTTTTTAAGTTTAAATATAAATGTCTAATAAAAAGCAAACACCAACTAGAGTCTGTTACTGCCAGGACAGAAAGTTTTTATTGCTCACAGAAGTACCATATTAGAACATGAACAGCCTGAACACGTATAATGTCTGTGGCAGACACTGCCAGTCAACTAGCCAGTGTCTATTCCACCTTCTTCCTTTTTAGCAGAATTTTTATTTTGTTTGGGGAAACTGTGTACCTAACTAAAAATGTCCAATCTCCCAGCTAAGAGTATCTATGTAACCCAGAATTTGGCAGTTAGTATATGAATGAAGTCCCTGAGAAGGGCTTTCACTCCAAAATAATAGTAAAGACTTGGAATCAACCCAAATGTCCATCAGTGACAGACTGGATTAAGAAAATGTGGCACATATACACCATGGAATACTATGCAGCCATAAAAAAGGAGGAGTTTGTGTCCTTTGTAGGGACATGGATGCAGCTGGAAACCATCATTCTCAGCAAACTATCGCAAGAACAGAAAACCAAATACCACATGTTCTCACTCATAGGGTGGGACTGAACAATGAGATCACTTGGACACAGGAAGGGGAGCATCACACACTGGGGCCTGCTGTGGGGTGGGGGGAGTGGGGAGGGATAGCATTAGGAGATATACCTAATGTAAATGACGAGTTAATGGATGCAGCACACCAACATGGCACATGTATACATATGTAACAAACCTGCACGTTATGCACATGTACCCTAGAACTTAAAGTATAAAAAAAAAAAAAAAAAAAAAAACACAAAGCTTGCAAGTAGAAGGTTTTTGGGTGCTTCCACTCTCTTCCTTCCTGGAAAGTAGATTTAGGCCTAGAGAAACAGCAACCATTTGCAACTGTAATGACAAGAGCCACATTTTAAGGAAGGCAGTGCAAGCCTATCTCTGGCAGCATTAGTAAGCAACCAAACCGGCTCTTGGGTATCTATTTCTGGCCTTGTACTTATGCAAGGCGGAAAAAGTATTCTTTTAAGCTACTGATAGCCAAGTTTTCTGGCACTCTCAGCCTAATTCCATCCTAACTTTTACAATGTGATTATTTCTGTTTAGTGCTAAGTGCTTGAAGTACACTATGTAACTTAATTATTTCAATAGCTCTACAAAGAGGAAAATATTCTCCACTTTACAGGGAATAATAGTTAAATAACTCACCCAAGATGACCCAATTAGTATGCAGCAAAATTCAAATTCAAATTCAGATCTGATGGTCTCTATCATTTCTTCCTCAGTGTTAAACCCAGTGCATTATACATCAATGATTGCTCAATAACAATTTTGTTAACAGACAGCTATAGAAGCTAGAGAGAATGTCACTCTCCTGATCAGACAGCAGATTTATTTAGTCTCTTCAGGATAATAAAGTCTCCCTGCCTTCTTCAGGGGGTATTTGCTCACATTCCAAGGTAATACAGATAATGTTTACCTAGAGAGCAAAGATTGGACAGGTTTACCAGCAGCCCCTTACCAGCTTGAGGGTTTTCTAAACTCAGGGTTTCTCAGCAGTGACGCATATCCTATGTGTACAATATTTTCCTGGGCCCACGTGTGCACCAACCCTATGTGACTTACAGAGCAAAGGAAACTGATACAAACATTAAGCTCCTGCATAAACTATTTAATACATTTGGGCTAATTTTCTCTTTTCCAAAGAAATGCATGGACGTGTTAGAAGTCATACCAGATCTCATTGTCCTTGCTGCTTAAAATCTCCTCGACCACTGGACAATAGGCAGGCAGCAATCCAGCTGAAATAACTCTTTTTGGCCCAAAAAGATGCTGTTGAAAGAATCAACTACCTAATATTTAAGTGCCTCAAACTATTTTTTAAAAGATGTAATTATTCCAAAACGGTAATTCTTAACCTTTTAGTATTTGTCACACTTTTTTGAATTCTAGAATTTTGGCAGTGTACTTGAAAGAGACTAAACACCAAAATCATCATCAAAGTCATTAACAATAACATGAAAATCATGTGACATCTCACAATTTCCATAAAAGCTTCCCTAGTTATGGCTTCATGCATTCCCTTGCAGCCTTTCTGCACTGTGTGGCTGTTCGAATACAACTGTCTTCTGCTCTGACCTTAGTCGCTTATATTCTGGTACAAATGTTCTCACATGCTCTTTCTTTAATGATAGTTATATATTAACTAAAGTGCATCACACAATCCATTTAATCTATGTCATATGTTACAGAGTTCTGAGTGACAATATTCAGTTGATGCAAAGAAAAAACTGTCATATATTGATGAAAGTTTTGTATCATGTGACTCGGTGAAGAGATATGGTTATACCTCTGTACCCCAGTACGCCGGTTATGAACCATATCCTGGGACCCTGTATAGAACATCAATATTGACTAAACACTCGCTGTGTGCAGAGTGATATTCATGATATTCTGACACAGTGGAGGATTATGACAGATATTTTTAAATGGTCCCTACTATCAAAGATATATTTTGAAAAATGGGACATATGTATGTGAAACATCCAAGAACACATCTATAAACAATAATTACAAAAGCCAATTAACACAATGGGCATAAACCTTAGTCTACAATCCAGGTACACAAAAAACATTGAATTTCTTTATTACCTTTAAACAAACCTAAATTCAACTCCACGTACCCAGCCTACTAAGTTTCCTTTCCCTTAAAAATGCACAGAGATTGTGTGTGTTACAGAATCAAAGGTAGAGAAGAACAGACTTATCCCACCCTACCCCCAATCCATACTCATGGGTCTTCACTAATCACTGTTGAGATTCTCATAGTCATGACTGAGATTAGTCCTCATGTCTGGGGCTCTGCAGATCCCAGGGACACGGGAATCTTTGGCAAGGCTGAAAAGACCCTGTGCCCAAAGGGAAGCCTCCCTCCATGAACTAGGCAGTCGTCTTCAAGAAAACTCTCCATCCACTTAGAAAGTTAGTTTCCAAGAGAGAATGCCAAGGAACATGCCAGCTGTCAACACCAACTCCTTTCCCCTTCCTTGTCAGGAAGAAGATCCTCTCTCTCTCTTTCTCTCTCTCTTTCTCTCTCTCTCTCTCTCCCCTCTCCCTCACACTTTCTCCTTCTCTTACATTGTCTTTATTCATCATTTTACTTGTACAATTAGCATAATCTGTTATAACTACAACACTTAATGTAGTGTTTATTATGTATCTGGCACTGTTCTAGTGCTTTATTGTATTTATTATTTTCATCCTTATGCAACGCTCTAAGATATCACTATTATTATTCCCATATCACAGTTGAGAAAACTAAGGCATGGAAAGGTGATTTTGTTCAAGGTCACATAACTGGCAAAACTAGCTGATTGCTAGTAAAAACATGAGGAGACACTGACCTCAAGAAGCTTCTTTTTTCAGTATCCCTTGTTAGCACAATGCTGTGGAGACCATTTCACAGAATGTGAACCATACACAAAGGTAGGGCATGAATATGTTCTGGCTTTCCTCTTTCTTAAAGCCATAAATTAGGTTCAGCCAAATTTTAAACATCATTCTAAAAACCTTACAGAGTTGAAGTTTTCTTGCACTGGTTTTTAAACTTAAAACTGGTTTAGGTTTTGAATAACAGCATCAGGCATAAAAGGTTTAACTTGATACTTCAAAAACAAAGAACTTTCAAGTGTGTGAATTTATTACTCAGTTCTATCTGGATTTGAGACAGCTGGATAGTAACCCTATGGTGATGAGTTCTACCAATATTAATTTGTGTTTTTTTAGGAGGTAGGGTCAAGAATCCTTAGATCACAAATCCTTCATCCTGACCCTAAGATTTCAGGTCCACAGTCCACAGGAAATTTCAAATAACATTCAAGTGAGAAGCAATCTCCTGGATTCTCACAAAGTACTTCTTAGCGGGTTCCTGCCCTCCTGGGACAGTGAAAAGCTGGAAATAATAAAGTCTCACTCTTTCTTTTTCTTTGTCTTTCTCTTTCTTTCCTTCTCTCTCTCTCTCTCCCTCTCTCTCTCTCTCCTTCCCCCCCTTTTCTTCTTTGTCTCTCTCTCTCTCTCTCTCTCTCTCTCTCTCAGGAGTTTTAAAAGCCAAGGCCAAATCAGTATACTCCTAATGCTATGTTTCTAGAAAATGAGATTTCTGAGAAATCTAGAATTTGTTCCCACCTAAATGAACATTGTGAAAAATCAAGGCTTAGTTTTCTTCTGACCAGTTACCCAATATAATCAAATGTGAAAGTGATATAAATTTTCTGTGACTTATTTTTCTTTTTCCTGATAGTAACATGAAGCAGCTTTCATTTTTAAAGGAGAATCACAAAGTCTGATGGGTATTTCAAAAAGAAAAACAATAACAATTGATTCACTCTCTCAAAGCCTGTCATGAAACAGCTGAGTCCTGGCACCACCACCAACAAACAACAAATGTGCCAAAGACAGCAAGATGCATTTGGGAGATAAAGCACAGCTTCCTTCATGCCAAAGCACCCACTTGAACAGATGAAAAGAGGGCATGAATACTGCTGGAAGAAGACAGATGCTGAGAAGGAGTAGTGATGCCCCAGCACTGGGCAGTAATTGAGAATGTGGTTTTGTTCCACGCCCTCTGAGACAGGGCAGCTGTGATGTATCTTTTGACATTGCCACTTGGAGCCAAGTCATCTTTCTCATTAGGCTCTTTAAATGCCACCTGGCCGTGCTGAGAAATCTTCTGCAACACAAAGAAGTATTTTAGTGTTCCCTGAAGAAACATGTAGAAAAAGCTAAACAAAGACAACATTCACTAACACATTGCAAAACCCTAAACTGCCACTGGTACATTATCCTTCAGTGTTATCACAAATTATGGTAGCTATATCTTAAAATCTAATTGCAAATCACAGAATACATTGGCAGTTTTTCTCTTACATCATTGCTTGGAGAATTATTCATGGGCTGAGCCTAACTATGCCTGAAACTGTGTCCTGAATGGCATCTTTTAACTCAAATCGAGAATTTGGTGGCAGGCCTCTCAGTACCCAGATGTGGAGCAGCCAGAATGTTTCAATCCATCTCCAATCTATTACCATAAGTCATTCAGAAAGCTTCTAAGAAAAGCTATCCAGAGCAATGGTGTGAGCTTCTTAGGCCATGAAAGGTTACTTACTACAGAGTCCCTGACCCCATCTCTACCTCCTTGGCCACCTTATTTCACTGTTCTAGATAAGAGAGAAGAGAACAGAAGAGGAAAAAAAAAAAAAACATTAAGACCAGAGATAACAAAGGTTGAAGTGATTGCTGTTAATATATCCACTGACAGTGAAAAGCAGAGAAATGCTAATTATTTAACAATTTAGCAATGCTATCTCCTTATTTAGACGTATACCACATTAAGGAGAAACTTGGCAAGGTGGCTCATGTCTACAATCCCAGAACTCTGGGAGGCCAAGGCAGGTGGATTTCTTAAGCCCAGGAGTTTGGGACCAGCCCGGGCAACATAGTGAGACCCTATTTCTACAAAAAAACTTTAAAATATGCTGGACGTGGTGACACACTTCTGTAACCCCAGCTAGCTGTGACTATTCCACTATACTCCAGCTTGGATAACAGAGTAAGACCCTGTCTTAAAAAAAAAAAAAAAAAAAGAAAAGAAAAGAAAAGAAAAGAAAAGAAAAGAAATTTGACCAAATAATTTCCACCTTGATTGCAATGATTATCAATCCTAAAAGCAAGGACCACTTGGACACAACCTAATATCGAATAACAGGGAGATCTGTAAACACATTCTGAACCTTTGTTATAAGGCTTCTGTGATTTTATATCACTTAGGACAGCAGCGCTCACATTGTGGTCTATAGATCTGCATGGATTCCTTGAGATCCTTTCAGGGTAATCATTTGGTCAAAACTAATTTCATGCTAAGAAGAAGCTATTTGCCTTTTTCACTAAGGTGATATTACACTATTGCAAAAGCAATAACGAGGACACCTGCTGGCACCTAAACCTAAATCAGTCATTTCATTCATTACCCTGTACCACACACTAGCAGTGGCTGGGGCAAAGGAGGAGGGACAGCCAGTGTTAGTTAAGGGTGATCTTGATGAATGCCTTAAAAGTATTAATTTTATTAAATCTCAACCCTTGAATTCATTCCTTTTTAAAATATTTCACGTAATATACATAAAGCCCTTCTGCTTCTTACCAAAGTACAATAGTCAACCCAAGGAAAAGCATGTATGTGAGTGCTTAAGTTGTGAAGTTAACTAGCTGACTGGACATTTCAGTCAACACAGAATGCAGTAGTCTTGGGAAGATAATAGGCTATTCACTCATTCAATTAGTATTTCTTGAGTTTAATGTTCTCCTTAATCTATATTAGACATCAGCTCTCTTTCAAAGTTGAATGATACATTGGTTGGTTTTCAATCATTCTTTTTTAATAACAGCTTTATTGATATACAACACATATACTGTACAATTTACAAATTGTGCACCATTTAATAGTTTTTAATATATTCACAGAATGGTGCAACCATTACAATAATCAGCTTTATAACATTGTCATCACCTCAGAATGAAACCCCCATACTCAGCAGTCACTCCCCATTTCTTTCCAACTTCCTCCGCTCTGGAAAATCACTAATGTATGTTTTCATTTCTCATGAATACATACATGGTGGTGAAATTGCTAGGTCATACAGTAACTCTATGTTTGACCTTTTGAGGAGCTACTAGGCTGTGTTCCAAAGCTGCCATACAATCACTCTTAAAAGTTTTAGGTAGTAATCCATTCACTAATTTAGGAAATATTTATTGAAAACCTAGTATGCCCAAATTCATATGCTAGTTATTAGTGAAATAAAAGAAAACAAAGCAGAGACTCTACTATAGTGGAGAGTATAACCTAGTAGACAGAGAGACAAAATCATAACTTTGTGGATGAGTGCAATGATAGGGAAAGTTCAGGTGCCAAGGAGTATGTGGTAAAGGGACTTGACCTATTTAGAAGGCTGGTGAGATCTCCCTGAGAAAACAATGTTTATGCTGAGACCCAAGTAAAGGGATAACCAGAATTAACTTGGCAATGGAAGGGGAAAGTGTTTAGTACAAAGGAACAAACTCATTTAAGACCTGAGGGAGCATGTCTGAGAAACCAAGAGAAATTCAGTGTGACTGGAAACTGTATAATGTGCAAGACAAGAGGGTAAACATTGAGTCTGGAGAAGTACAGATACCACTGAACGGGTTTTAATAGGACAATAACACTATTTGATTTGTATTCTAAAAGAAGACACTTGTTCCTGGCTGGAGAAAGGACTGGAAAGAAGCAAAACTAGAGCTTGAAACCAGCCCAGAGTTTATAGACAAAGCTAGTCAAGAAGTTGTGGTGGCCTGAACTACAGTGTCAGTACAGTTGTGAATCCAAAGGAAATCAAAAAATGCTTAGAGTAGAATTAATGGGACTTCGTGATTGATTGGATATGAAGGACAGTAAAAGGGAAAGGACCAAAATAGATTTTCTATTCAGGTACTGGGTGGATGTTAATGCCATTTGCTAAGCCCAGGCCACAGGGGAATATGCCAAATCATGGTCCACAGGAAAATTTCCTGTGTACTCACTAAATGCAAGACACTGGGCTAGAGGTCTGAGTATACAAAAAAATAAGGACACTGTAGGCAGAATAATGTCTCCCCTTAAAATGTCCCTGAAACCTGCAAATAAATGACCTTATATGATGTGAAGAAACAAGTTAACACAGTAGTCTTAAATTGCTATCCTTGAAAAGGCCTACTTCTAGGATTGGCCCTTGGATAGTATCTGGGAATTTAGACTTTAGAGGGTTCCCACTATTAACGGATAAGGGTTGCTCACTGTGCCTAAAATGTTTTGGCAAACAATACAGTTTATGCTGAATGTCTCCTTTGCTTTTGGGAGTCTGGGATTTTAGTACATGATAGATAGAAGTTGCCTATATGACCAGCCCTAGTAAAAACCATGGACACTAAGTCTCTAATGACTTGCTTCAGTTAACATTTTACATGTGTTGTCACAACCCATTGCTGGAAGAATTGAGCACATCCTTGGTGATTCCATTGAGAGAGGACCTTAGAAACCTTGTGCACAATTTCTTCCAGACTTTGCCCAAGGGCCTTTCTCTTGATTGGCTTCTATTTGTTTTGGGTGTTTTTTTGCCATAATAAATCATAGCTGCGAGTATGACTATATGCTGAATCCTGTGAGTCCTCCCAGCAAAGAATTAAACTTGGGAGTGTTCTTGGGGATGCCCAACACACAGAGCAAAAGGGATTTTGCAGACATGAATAAATGCTTTGAGATGGGGACATTATCTTGGATTATGTGGGCAGCCCAATGTAATCAAAGTAAAGGTCAGAGTGATGTGGTTGCTGATTTTGAAGATGGAGGACTATGTCATGAGCCAAGGGTTGCAGGTGGCCTCCAGAAGCTGGAAAAGCTAAGGAGATAGATTCTTTGCTCAAGCCTCCAGAATGAATCCTGCTGACACTATGATTATAGCTTAGTGAAACCCATTTTTGGACTGAGGTAAACTAGTAAATTT
Organism: Piliocolobus tephrosceles; assembly: GCF_002776525.5. Classification (NCBI taxonomy): domain Eukaryota; kingdom Metazoa; phylum Chordata; class Mammalia; order Primates; family Cercopithecidae; genus Piliocolobus; species Piliocolobus tephrosceles. The sequence continues at coordinate 111,132,431 of NC_045438.1, forward strand.
GTGGTATTTTAAGACACTAAGTTTGTGGTAATTTCTTTTTTATTTTTTTTATTTTTTTTTAGCAACGGAATTTTGTTCTATCACTCAGGCTGAAGTGCGGCAGTGCAATAATAGTTCACTGCAACCTCTAACTCCAGGGCTCAAGCGATCCTCCCACCTGAACCTCCCGAGTAGTTAGGATTACAGGTGTGTGCCACCACACTCCACTAATTTTTTTATTTTTTGTAGAGATGAGATCTCATTATGCAGCCCAAGCTGGTCTCAAACTCCTGGGCTCAAGTGAGCCTCCTGCCTTGGCCTCCTAAAGTGCTGGGACTATGGGAATGAGCCACCACTCCTGGCCTGTGGTAATTTCTTATAGTAGCAATAGGAAAGTAATACAGGTGACCTCCTGAACCATTAATTTTGGGGATGAGACAAATACATAAACATGCAATACTTTCCAAAGATTTCAGTGACAAACTGACTATTGTGTTCTTTCTTTTTTTCTTTTCTTTTCTTTTCTTTTCTTTTCCCCTTCCTTCCTTCCTTCCTTCCTTCCTTCCTTCCTTCCTTCCTTCCTTCTGTTTTGTTCTGTCACCCAGGCTGGAGTGCAGTGGTGCAATCTTGACTCACTGCAACCTCTGCCTCCCAGGTTCAAGCAATTCTCCTGCCTCAGCCTCTCGAGTGGCTGAGATTACAGGCACCCACCACCATGCCTGGCTAATTTTTTGTATTTTTAGTAGAGATGGGGTTTCACCATATTGGTCAAGCTGGTCTCAAACTCCTGACCTCAGATGATCCACCCTCCTTGGCCTCCCAAAGTGCTGGGATTACAGGTGTGAGCCACCGTGCCTGGCCTATTGTGCACTTTTCCTTTTCCCTTTTCCAAGAACAGTGACAATCCTTATGAATAATCAGAAAGCAAATTGCAAGGGGCAGCTTGTTATAGATTGACAGAATGAGAGTAAAACTGGTGTACTAGATATTTTCCACCTCTTCTCATCCATGACAACTCTGTGTAATATGTAATGACAAATTGGATTGCCAAATCATAAGCCAGAAAACATAATATACCTCTTTCATGACACCCTTAAACACTTTGGGGGGAGTGTGAAAACTCTAGTTGGCAGTTTATCAGATTAGAAAACTGTGGTAGGTTTCCCTGATATAAACTAAAAGGTAACATGATGTTAATTATTGTGAGACAGTTAATTAATGGACTGGTCAATAATACATATAAAACAAGGTTTCCACTACCAAGAAAACAGGTGTCTGCTTGATGGAAAGGCAAAATTAGACAATTCAACTGCCTTTAATTTCACAGTCTGTGATTCTTCATAAAACTTTTAAAGATCAATTATGTCCTATCAATGTTAAATCTAAGCCAGACTAAATGATTTATGTACAAATACCCTCACACATGGAATAATTGTTGATTGAGTAACTTATCTTTATTAAATATGAGCTCAAGAGATTATATTGGGAGGCAATTTACACTTATGACTTTTCCCTTTCTGTTTAAAAAACTAGAGGACAAAAGATACTGCTTTTATTTTAGAACTAAATTAAACACAGTAATTTAATGTAGTGATTCAGATGTGTCCATATGTAGGTGATAATATGTTTAATTCAGCTTTCAAAATAAGAGTTTTCAATAGTGCTTCACAGCAATGAACATTCCAGTATTTCAGAGTTGGCTTCACGTATTCGTTCTACAGACACTTGTACAGTATTTACTACTAGATTGAAAACATAGTGTGAAGCATGGATGAATAAAGAACAACCTCTAATTTCAAGGACCTCATAGTCTAATAGTAGAAACTGACATGTGAAAAGGTAATTGTAAAAATGGGATGGAAAAATACACTGATAGACATACGTAAAAAAGAGGCACCTATCACAGCCTGAGAGTAACAGGAAGACATATTGCAATCAGTGTCACCTGCTACGAGCCTTAACGACTGAGCAGAAGTTATGTACACTCTAGCAGATGGGACTAAATCAGTAAAGACAAAACAGGAATGAAAACACCTAGTATGTGCAAGGAACCACAGACAGTTGCAAGCTGCTGGAGTGGAGATCATTTATCCAATGGCTATAGATCTGTTTAATTTGCCTCACAAATTATGCAGTAATTAATGAGTAATAGCTGAAGTGTCATAACAGCACACACTTAGTTGGGGAAATGAGTATTTAAAATTCATTTTTGCTTTAATTGTACCATTTTGGATAGGTCCCTCTACAACTTGGAACCACTCAATCCACTATAAAAAGTTAATGTTTGGAGTCAGTTTAACACTTTTCCCAATTTTTATTTCCATTCTATACTATAGCCTGAGTGCTTTTCTATTTAAATGTTTTGTCAAGGAGAATCTTGTCTATTCTTTCTATGCATCTTAACAATCTTAGATAAAACTCATTGAAAAGAAAAATCCCTCAGAAATAACACTAAATCCAAGAAGAATCTGGAAAAATACAAATACCCACATGTGGCCAAATACACCAATAATGTTACTAAATCTTTATTATCCCCCTGCTCTCATGCTGTCCTGAACTGTAAATGAGTTGAAGTGTATCTGCAAAATCTACCCTGTGGAGACAATCAGATTAGTAGGAATGTATTCCTGGAGCACACTGCAACAATAACAAACTTACTCACATATCACGTTACAATACCTGGAATTGAAAGGAAAACCCAAAGATTCACATAACAACTGGACTCAATAATCCTACCATGGAAAATGGCGATAATAGGTACATAACCCATTTATGAATGAATAAATAGAATAAATGGAATTAACTATACGCTTTCCTATCATTTATATCCCTACTAACCCATGAAGGAAGAAAAAGAAATCAGATTATTATTCTGTACTTTTCACTTCATTCAAGTATAAAGTACAATATTAAGAACAATATAGGCATAGAATCAAAAGCAGTTATGCTTTGCAAAATCTCAGCATGCTTTCAGTTCCTTCAAACTACCTGCCAAAAATATGTTAGGCAAAGTGGACTATCTTAATTTTTCTGGTGCAACTCCTCTATCGCAATATATTTTAAGAAAGGAAAGTTAGAGATATAAAAAAAAAAGAATTCTATTTTTGTACTAAGATGTAATTCTCAGCTAAATGTAAACCCAGCAAGTCAAAGCTCACATCTCACAATGGCACTTAATTAATTAAATATTAAAAATTAAATATATCTACTGTTCAACAATTCAGTCTTTTACTAACGCTAAAATAAGTTGTTAAGGATTATATAGATACAGAACCTTAGATATAAAAGTATGACAAATTTTATTTTGCTTATCCAAGAGTCATCAAAAAAAGAAAGAAAAAGAATTGTTCATCTATTCTGTTCCAGATATGAAACAAGATCCAGAGAATACAAACAACTGTGTGAAAAGTGTTATAAGAGAAATATAACCAAAGAACTGGAAGATGTGGAAACAGCTGCCTGGGAAATATGGAGATAGCTTCACAGAAGGACCTGAACTAGCCCTTGGTCACTGAAGTTTATCAAGCAAAGACGTGGAGAAAGGGCACCCAGGCCCAGGGGTCATCAGAGGCACTGAGGCACGGAAAGACATGGGATTGTGCAGGGAATTCTGTGTAGTTCAGTGTTGCCTGGGCACAAGGGCACAAGTGAAAGTAATAGAGGATGAAAGAATAGTTAGGACCACGTCGGGAAGGGTTATGTGCTACACTGAAAGTAAGCAAAAAACAACATGCAGAAAATTGTGTGAGTAGAAAGACAATTCTGGGGCCATGTGATAACTGGAAGCATAAACACAATTAGGAGGCTGCTATACCTGTGCCAGCAAGAGCTGACAGGGGCCTATACTAGAATTGGAGAAAAGGATATGTACTTGAGAGGCATATCACAGACAAAATAAACCGGAATTCGTGGCTGAGTGGCTACACAGAGGATGACAAGCTTACTAATATGGGAGCTTAGGACAATGTTATTTAATAGAGAAAGGGAACACACACACACAAAAAGGAGTAGGTTTACAGGGGAAAAAAGTGACTTTGGTATTTTTCTGCATTGGGGATGCACTGCCAACAGGACTTCCAAAAAGAGGGGTTTCATTTGCAATTTCAGGTTGGAACTGCAGAGAGAGGAACTGAATACAAATTGTTAATCTTATCAAATTTGTGAGAGGTTAAAGTCTGAGCCTGTGAGGCCAGGGTCTTTCTTTGACCTTCAAGTCCCTGCCTGCCCCTAGTGTCTTGTACACTGTTTGGCACAGAGTAGACACTCAATACACATTTGTTATTTAATTACCTTTCTGTTGGAATTAGCAAAAAAAAAAAAAAAAACCATAAAGCACTAAGAATAGGACCTTATAATTGGGCACAACTATATTTAAGGGACAGAAATGAGGTTCTAAACAAAAAGAATGAGAGAACATCAAAGGAGAGGGAGAGACCGAGGAATGAAGATCATCTTAGAAGTGTAGAGAGCACAGTAATATGTAGGGAAGAAAATAAGAGAGACCTAGTGTTTGTGCTCAAAGCAAATTACAAAGAAGAAAGCTTATACCAAAATGCAAATTAATTAATTTTTAGAACATATAACCTAAGTGGGCATATCATGTGCTATAAACTACTTTAGAGACTACAAAATTTTAGTCTGGTAATTAATTTAACATTTACATTTGCAAATTTCTCAGAAATACCCTTTATATTTAGCACTATAATCATGCAGATATAGTTTCATTTAATTCTAACTAGCTGATAAGATAATGGGACCTGGAGAGACATGTGACATGCCAGAGTTCCCGCAAAATAGAAATTCCACAAAATTGAAGACACCATCGTTCAATCATTTGTTACACATCTTTTCATTACATCATTTTTCAATGACAAGAGTCTTTTGTCCTAAGATCTTTATAAAACCTATTAGAGAACCTACCCCACCAGACTCCCTGTTAGTATAAGTGCCCTTTAACCTGAGGGTTTCCCGATGCCTCCTCATCTGGGAATGCACTTGGAATGTTTTCTCTTCATCTTAACAGGGGCCGTAGCATTTGTTTGAAATGCTTCTCCAAAATGTGCTATCTTTGGCCAGGAACGAAACTTAAGTGAATAAGTATGCAGATAAAGTGAAAGACATCTGCAAGGAACTATAACTTCAATACTCATAGAAACAACAGTTTCAAAATTGTTAAAAATCATCTAGCCACAAAGGTCCTGACCTTCACTGTTCATTAGAATCACATGGAGAGGTATTTAAATATCTATCAGTGTTTCCCAACATTTTCCTATCCCACCCACATCAGACCCTAAAGAAGCCCAGAAGAGGCTCCTCATGGCTAAGATGCCAGGCCTAGGGGCACTGGCCTCCTGAGAACTGACGGGATCAGTATCTCCAGCCACAACTGTATCTATGTGTATAGTGAAGGGTTAATTCAGCAAACTAGCATTACTCAAACACTGCACTTTCCAAAAAAAAAAAAAAAAAGGGACTGGCCCTTGACAGACTCCTGGGTGGTAACCTTTTAGCCCTCAAAATGTCCTGTCTGATAAGAGTGGTTTTGTATGCCCAAAGCTGTGGTCCATGCTATGAATGGCCATGCTATGTACTCCGTATGAGATCTGCAGTGCTGGATATTGAATAGCTAAGGTCAATCACTCAGGTGCTGATTGCCTAAGTGACTGACCCCCAATGAAAACCCTAGACACCAAGGCTTGAGTGAGTTTATCTGGTTGGCAATACTTTGCACATGTTGTCACACATTGCTGCTGGAAGAATTAAATTCATTCCCATGCAACTTCAACTGAGAGGGGACACCTGGAAGCTTGCACCTGATGTCCTTTTTCCTTTGCTGATACTAATTTGTATCCTTTCACAATAAACCACAACCATAAGTCTAAGAGCTTTCCTGAGTCCTGTGGGTCCTTCTAGTGAATCATAGAGCCCGAGGGTGCTCTTGAGGACACCTGTAGGAGAGAAAAAGTAATATCTTTCCCTCACTCATTATTAGGTTCATGGTGGAAGCACATATAATAAAAGTCAGAGTAGCAAGAGAAAAGCATATACATTTATTTAGTATAAATTTTACATGACACAAGAGCCTTCAGAAATGAAGACCCAAAGGTAGTTCCACGAAAAAGAGAAAACTATGTATTTTTATGCTTACGTTTGATGGCGAGTAGACAGTTATGTAGAAGTATGATTGGACAAAAGGAGGTATGATCTAATGATAATAAACTGGGAGGAATTTAGCAAAGCCCATCTGTTTGGATTCTTCTTGGCATCTCTTTGTCTTTGTTCCTTTCCTCCAGATATAGGGCAGGGTACATTTTCATGAGGGTCTTCAGGAGAGAAGGGAAGGCAGCCAGTGAATGAGCTTTCGGGCTTTTATGGCCTGCTTCAGAGAGGAATGGCAGGAGGTCATAGAGACTTTCCTGCTTTCACTGTTTTTTCAAATGCCAAGGCATCACATTTTGGGGTAGAGTATCCTGAACTCCATCATCCCCAACACAGGCCCCTCCATGGCATACTATACCCATGTATAGTATGAGAAACTCTGATCCACATATGGGGCTCTCCCAAATCTCACTGGATCAGAATCACTATACAGAATCTTTATATTTTATATATTCCCTGGATTAATCTAACAGCCAATGAGACCACTAGTTTTAGAAGAGGTTCTTAGGAGCTTCTGATCTAGCCACCAGCAATCTGATGCTTAAAATAACCTTTAAAAAAGTGATTTGATTGATAAATTTCTAGACATAGAAAATTCACAATCTCCCAAGACAACCCTCTTCAATATTTAAGTGGTTCACACTGTTGGAAAAATTTTCCTCATATATAAGTAAAATATCTCCACATGACTTCTAGTCTTTGCCCTTAATTACATGAAATGAGGCCACAGAGTAAATCTTATCTGCCTTCCACATAACAGTCCAAACACTGTAGTTTTCTTGTTTCTCCCAAGCCTTCTCTTGACTTATTATAAGTGTTTCTTTAACAGTTCTCAATGAGGCTGATGTGAAAGGAACTTTCTAGCAGTCACCTATATTAAGACCTTCAAGACAATCACCACAATGAAATATAAGGATGTAATATATTTCTTAGAGACAGAGGTCACAATTTTTACATCATACAATCTTCATTCTGATGCTTTATTTTTATAGTTACAATACTATATCAAACACAGAAAAACTAGTTTAATGAGAAGAAAACACTAGATAGACATTCAATATATATAAACATTGTCAGCACAAAAACACAGATTTAAAGAAAAATAATGGTGGCAGTGTTTATTTGTTCATTTGGTTTCTTGCACAGATTTCAATTTATAGAGTCAATTAAAAATAGCATAAACTCCAGGCAATGATAGCAGGTAGGCAGATGGGAAGAGGATGTATTTCCAGGGAGGAGAAATGGCTTTTCTGATTGGTGAGCTTTGAAGAAAGTGCTAAGTCAGCATGAAGTAATCTAATATCCACCGGACTTTCCGTGTTCACTTTCCTAGATGCCTGCCCACAGACAGGGTGCATTTGTTCTGCTCTTTGCCACGCAGTAAGGCCATCTTTGTGGAATGGCCTGTGGTTGTCCAGTTCTTCCAGTGATTAGATAGATAATTCTGTCCAAGTTAGCAGTAAAGTATTAAAAAAATGCATGCAGCCATCCATCACTCATGCTGTCTTGGCCCCTCTAGACTAAAGAGAAGAATCTTCCCCTTATTGGTTTAGAGCCTTCAACTTACCTCTGCTAAGTTTTATTTTCTTTCATGTAGATATGTGTATATTGTAAGTTCTTTGGAGGAAAGGACCTAGGTTTTATACTTCGTTTTGTCCCTCAGCTGCTTTCACAGTGCTGTACACAGAGGAGGCAATCAATAATTGTGGATGGCTGAGCAGTTCTTCCAAGCAGTTTGGACATCCACGATTGAAATCGTTTGTGAGTCACATTAATCTCACAGTCTACAAATAACTAGCCTTTCCCCTTTTCCAATTTGATCCATGGCAGGATACGAGGCTTATTGCTGCTGTGAATTCCTGCCTCTCAACAGGGCTGCTCTGCTACTTTAAGTTAGGTGCCAGTGTGCCCTTGTAGCACTTCTTCTGTCCATTTCACATACAATTACATTCCTTCAATTCGCCACACACCAAGGGCCCTGGCGTCCTGGTGTCATCCATTCTCATTGCATTATTGGCCAAGCATCATGGAATTGTGACAAGCTTGGCATGAATGCCCGTGGAAAATTTCTGTTTCCAAACCTCTTAACTAAAGACCATTTAATGTGAAATAAAGCAAGCAGGTGTGGTTATGAGCTCTTTCCTAAAGCCAATAGAATGTTGGATGCTAAGAGGTCCAAATGTCACACCCATACCATAAATAAAGCAAATTTTGCTTTGTTGACCTTTGCATTGTTTAAAAGCCCAGCTCTCTTCTCTGCTATAAAATCTCTGTTAGAAAATTGCCTCTTGGAGACAACTATAAAAATCCAATGTTTCTGTGCAGTGTGGAGCCTAGGAGAGAAGTGTTAAATAATCCCAACTCTTCTATTTCTCCTAATATATTCCTAATGTTCTCCCCACTTTGATCAGGAAGGGCAATTGGTCATAGAACCTTACAACTAAGCAGCGAAGATATCAGGATGCAGTGTATAATTCAAGACAGCAAATAAAGCTGACAGGCAAAGACAATAATGGAGACTTAGGGTTAAATTAGCTGACTGGAGTCAGAAAAACTGGGATCTGCATACAAAGTAGACATTCAACATTGGAATGCAGTCTGGGCATGGTGGTTCACCCCTGTAATCCCAGCACTTTGGAAGGCCAAGGTGGGTGGATCAGGAGTTCAAAACCAGCCTGGCCAACATGGTGAAACCCCATCTCTACTAAAAATATAAAAATTAGCCAGGTGTGGTGGCAGGTGCCTGTAGTCCCAGTTACTTGGGAAGCTGAGGCAGGAGTATCATTTGAACCCAGGAGGCAGAGGTTGTTGCAGTGAGCCAAGGTTGCACCATTGCACTCCAGTCTGGGTAACAGAGTGAGACTCTGTCTCAAAAAAAAAAAAAAAAAAAAAAAAAAATTGGGATGCAGGTTGAGGATGATACAGAAGGCAGGTTCACAAGTGTGCAGTCCACTCTTTGCCATGATGTCAGGATAATCAGAGACCAGTGTCAGAGAGGAAATAGTCTCTCCTTTGAGCTCAGAGCCTGGAAGGAAAATGCAAATCAGCAGGAGTGCCTCTCTCACCCTGACAACATAAGCTAGTTAAAGCCAATCTGAAATAGCAACACCAACATTTACATAGCAATGCTTCTCAGATGTTTAATGTCAATAGAAATTTTGCTGAAATTAAGACTCTGATGTAGTCAGTCTGGGACAGGGTCTGGAGATTTGCATTTTTAATAAGCTCCTGGATGATGCAGATGCTGCTGATCTGCAGATCACACTTTGAATAGCACCTACTATGTGCCAGATACTACTTTATATTCTTTGCATAAATTTACTCACTTAATCCTCACTACAGTTATCATCATCATCTTTCTCATCTCAGAGGGTACGGAGAGGTTACAAATGTGGTCAAATTTTCATCACTGGTAAATGGCAGAGCAGGCTTTGAGCCCAGGAAGCCTGATCCCAGAGGCTGGTCTAACTACCAGGCTATACTGCTTTTCCTAGGTTATGTGGTTGGTATTGCTTCCCAGATTTGTGTAATAACTAGTGCTAAGACAAATTTGGATGACCTGGCAGAGTTAAATCACTATTAACTATCAATGATTTAGTGTCCAACCTAATCCAACAAGGAGAGCAAGTGACTCTAATAATATTTACTCGGAGGAAAAAAAGTCATATGATCTGCAGTGTGCCGGCTACAGGCTCCTTGTACAAAAATGGTTTGTGTGTGCATTTACTTTCACTCACCATTTATTTATTATATCATTTCCTACCTGAATATGTCCTGGAAACGTCAAAATATACAACAGATTAACACAATGAAGTCTGGGCATGGTGGCTCACCATGTATGTGAATGTACATACACATACATTTGCTCTCATTTTTTTCCCATGAGAGAATCTGGCTCAATTTCCTCCTCAAAATTTTGTATGTTACCAGCCTCTGTTTGTACAGTTTTGCTTGTCTTTGGGATGCAGAGAAATGCTGGTATCTCCCGTGGATTAAAATAACTGTAAAAACCCTGATTTGAAAGGGCCTCTGGGCTTGCTGCCTGGCTGCTCTAGGCAGCTAAAGATTTCAGTTCTATTGAATTACAATCTACTGTGGTCAGAGGCAGTGGTGGCCAGGGAGGGAGTGCCAGTCTGGCCACCTGATAGCACAGCTGCTGTGAGCCTTTGCACAAGGTCCCAGCAGCTCTCCAGACTTCAGCTGCAACTACAGCAAGCAGCCAGGCAAGAGCTTCATCTCAGAAATGGCAACTCTCATCAGGGAGGCTTAGCTCACTTCATGCATTCCCAAATGCCCAGAGAGGCTCATCTAAGTCAAACATATGCATGGAGACAGAGGGACAGAGTGGGGCTGCAAGAAACAGTTGAATGACTCTGTTTGCATGCTACCCTGGAGAAAGAGTAAGAAATGAATAAAATATTCCCTTTTAAACAAGTGGAAACAAAAAATGCTCCCCACCTCTGCCATGAGAATACTTCCTGTCTTTAATATGCATTGAATTTATTTATGATAAATTTCCATCTTTGGCGCAAAGTAATAACATGTAGAATAGGCAGGAAGCTTAAGGGTAGAAAATGGCTTGTGATTTCAGTCAATATTAATGACAGGCAAATATGTAGTGATTTGCCTTTTTCTGTGATGCTATCAATTGCGTAAGAAGAAAAGTAACTTTTCTGGAACAATATATATTTTTAAAAGACATTTGTATATTTAAAGGAAACTACTGTAGTTACATAAAATCAGCCTATGAAGTATATTATTCTTTTAAAAATTTTTTGAGGTATACTATTATAAAGCTTAGAGTACATTCAATTTTCCTCTCTGCCAAATGTTAAGAGAAAGTGCTTTTACTTATCGTACTTGATTCTTTCAGATTAAGTGGACGTTAAGTATATATGTTTAGATAATACAAATATTTTCCAATTAGCTGAGAGTTTGAAATACAATAAAAATTTTACCTGATTTTCTTTTTAAATTTTCTTTTAATTTTAATTCATTAACCAGTGTAGCAGGATAGCAAATATTTAACTCACAAATCAATTCAGATGTGGTGAGAAAACGTAACTTCTTGATTTATCCAATCAGCCCTTCTCCTGAGATGGTTAGCAAGAAAAAAAATTACCTAAATGTCCAATATGTTTACTTGAGGTCTGACTCTATGGTTTAATAGTACCTTTAAGTTTTACTCAATTTCCCTTAGATAAAAGTGCTTCTCAGAGGCATTCCTTCCCTCTGTTTCTATCCTTTAATTTGTTTCTAGGTGTCTGAGGGTAACGGGAAGACAGGTGAAAGGGAACATGAATTGGAAGCTAAATGCAGTCCTTGGATCCACACTGAGTGTAGGTATCACATCATTGTCTTGGTATCACATCACATCACACCTGAAGTCAATGACAGGTTTAGGTTGTAGTTTGGTTTCTCTTGGCTACATCAGAGCCTGTTAATATTCCCTGGGTGACTCTGCCTCGTGTCAGTTGGCACTGGTGGTGTAGACACCTTTAAGTTCTAAAAATGGACCTCCCATGTAGACTCTGTTCAGATTATCCCCCTATAACTTTTAAAATAGTCTCATATTGGATCTCAAGACCCACTGAAAAAATCCCATTTTGCATGTTAAAAGTTGACCATTACCTTATTCCTTCTCTTTTCATTCTGTCTGTAACAAACACTACACTTCTCATACGGACTGTATTAGTCTGTTCTTACATTGCTATGAAGAAATACTAGAGACTGAGTAATTTATAAAGGAAAGAGGTTTAATTGACTCACAGTTCCATATGGCTGGGGAGGCCTCAGGAAACTTACAATCACAGCGGAAGGGGAAGCAAACATGTCCTTCTACACATGATGACAGGAGAGAGCAATGCTGAGCAAAAGCGGGGAAAGCCCCTTATAAAACCATCAAATCTTATGAGAACTCACTCACTATCACAAGAACAGCATGAGGTTAACTGCCCTAATTGAATTACCTCCCACTGGGTTCCTCTCATAACACATGGGGATTATAGGAACTACAATTCAAGATGAGATTTGGGTAGGGACACAGCCAAACCATATCGGACAACTTAGTTTTGGGTTAACTTGGGGAAAGGTCTAGTCCTCAGAAAGGTAAAAGAGCACATTATCAAAACATCCCATTAATGGCTCAAGACAAACTTAGATTGCATTTGAAAAACATTGGGCTTATATTCTCTGTCTTACTTGATTATTAGCTTATTAAGTTCAAAATGCATCTATTACTAGTCACTTGATGGAGAATGATGTGGCTGAAAGAAAAATCAGAAGAGAAAATTCTTTTCAGAGAAATAAAATGTATTCTTTAGCAGCTTATTTATTATATGGAATAAAAATTATATAAAGAGTGATCTTCCAATCCTGTCCAAAAAGTCACAGGAAAGAAGACTGCTGAGGACTAACCACCTTCCTGTAGGCTTTCTTAGGTTGAGTCTCTGCTAAAACCTACAACTATGGAAGGTCTCCTGCTGCACCTGCAGCCAGGGAGGATTGAGGCAGCACCCATTTACTTCCATTTAAATACAGGCAACTTTCCTCCAGTTCTCTGAAGCATCAGTACCAAAATCAGAAAAGCAGTGAAATTTTCAATGTACCTTGTAAAATAACTTTTTTGGAGCCTTGTCATAGTGGTGCTTTTTTAGGTAAAAACCACAGTAGGAAGTAGTATCACTTGAAGTGATCTAACATCCTAACCACAAAACTGCAGTATTAGAAACTTCTGGTTTGCCAGGAAGAGTCAATTCACATTAAGCTGTTGAAAAGTATAGAAAATATCCCTGGGGCCCATGATATCCTTTACTGTTCTTCTAGACACCCCACTAAACTACATATCTGGCTCTCTTGCAGTTAGGCTAAAACTGAATCATTGATTTCTGGCCAACAGAATGAGTGGAAGTAATATATGCTATTCCTATATCTGAATTATAAATACATCCCACACAAAATTAGTCCAGGCATCAGAAAACTATAGCTGACAGCTAACACTAGCCTACTGCATGTTTTTGTAAATAAAGTTTTAACAGAACAAAACTACAACTACAACTGCTCTTCCATTACAATGGCAGATTTGAATAATTGCAACAAAATTACATGGCTCACAAAATTAAAGAAATACTTGCCACCTAGCAATTCATGGAAAAATTTTATCAACCTCTGCTTATTACAGCAACAAGCAATATCCATTTGCAACAACCTTTGAAGCCATATTTAAAGATGATGTCCTATATGAAAGAAGCTTGAATTCTTAAATGACAGTATGAAATGAAGCTTCTCCCACCCTCACTTTATGTGAGTAAAAAAATGATATTTTGTCATGCAATGCCATAGAGATTTTAGAATTGTCTGTTATAGCAGCAAGTATCACTTTCCCCAGAAGATCCCAAGGCTATATGAATATGCCTATGTGCTCTTGACTAACATTCTGATTGTTAACTGGCCTGCAAACTGGAAATATGTCTCCTTATAATGGAATCATTCCAAAAACATCTTCCTTATCAATGGCCATGAAAGTATACATACTCCCATAATCTTTAACTACACAGGACCCAAACTAGCAAGTGATTCAAAAAATGCAGTCACATCTGTATTCTCTGTCCCTGCAAAGGCCAAAAATTCTACTGGTCTAAGGCAGGACTAAGAGAACTAGTGACTATCAAACTCTCTAATTGTTAGTGTGGACTCATAGTTTCTGTACATTGAACAAGACTGTGGAAGTGAATAGCCTCAAACAGGAACATTTGACACCACATTTCCCAGAACAACTGTTGACCTAGAAAGACCACACAGGAAAAGATGCTGATGGCTGTAACCAGGTCATAACCCATTACTGCCTGCATAAAGCTCAGATGTGATAGGTAAGGACAGGACCTTTGCCACCGTGCATATGGATTTCCCTATTCAGAAGAACACCTGTTCCCCTTCAACAAGGCAAGAACTCCAAGATAGTTAGACACATGGGCTGTTGTACACTTTAAAACTGTATTGCGGATCCTAAGGATAGAGAAGAGAACATTTTAATCAAGAGCCAGAGATTTCTTGACTTGGGGAATATGGAAGGGTAAAACACATAAAATGACTTTTAAGACTTTCACTAACGCACTTCTGTGCAGCAACTATAGCAAGAAAAAGCACAAGATCACTTTCAAGGGAGCCAAGAAACTCTTCTGACATTGGGGCCCCAACAAGAGGTTATCTCTGAGAATGAGTTCTCAATAGGACCAGTGTGTCTTGATGATGAGAATAAACTTCCTTCTGTAATTTGGTGCCAGGAAGTTGGAAGGGTGAACCAAAGCAGTCAGGAGGATAAACACATTTCAGATTTTAAGTTGTCCCTTACTGGGTGGTTTTGGCAAACAAAACAGTACAGAAAAATGGGAAATATGGCAAAACAAACCTGAAATTGTGCAATCCAAAAAAGAAGGAAGCAATTCCAGATGCTCCACAGCCTGTACTATTGAATACTATTAAATTATTTACAAACTCTCTCCAAGCCTGGTTTTCAGCAGGCATGGTATATGTTATGTACACATCGTTATCTCTGAATTGCAGTATAAATGCTAATCCAAGCATATTGGTTTTTAACTAGAATTGTACTTGTTAAAGGACATATGAAATTTTATTCTGTGTACAAGTGTCCTTATAGGAAATCTCTTCAAAATGCACGTTTTGTAAAGAGCATACACAGAGAAAAGTAGTATTTTATCTTGACATGGTTTTACGGTGATTCATGTAATAAATCATTTACGATCTTTTAATCTTACTAAGAGACTGGTCATAAAATCATGGAAACACAGAAAACACACAAATAAACTAGCACTTTATATCAAAGTATGCCCCCATCATTGCCCTCCCCCTTGCAAAGATCACTTCCCACTGCCATACAGGGAAAGAAGAGGTGGAATTTCTGTGAGTTCTTCCTATACTGCCTGCTCCACGGTCTCTACTTACCAGTAGGGCTGCCCCTGACAGTTATTGCACCACAGAGGACTGACCCCCTCAGGCTCTTGGGATTGAAGTAGCTCCTTTGTTGTCTCTGGAGAACGGATGGGGGCCAAACACATTCCTCTTTACTCTCACTTTTTTCTTAACAACACTATCACACATGGCTGTACAGGAGAGCTCAACATTGCCCAAGGGTTGGAGAAATGAAAAGGAATTATGCATATGGGAAAACTGAAAGTACATAGTAAATAGCTTTTCCCATAATCCAAAGGAAAGACATCTGAAGAAGTAAACCTTCCCAGGACTCACACAGTCACATCCCACTTGTGACCTTTCTCTGCTGCCCTAACATCTCCACCTTACCACCTCCTTCTTTCCATTCTACTCCCAAACCCACACGTGGCTGGAGACCTACCTGGTGGAAGGTCCTTCACTGTATGCCCACAGCCATTGTTTTCAAACCAGATGCACCTATTTCTCCCAAATAGTGTATTAACTCAAATCAGATTAATTTGGTCTAGAACAAAGTCTTCAAGGGCCTCAGCTATATAGTAGGTGGTGGTATCTGGCATTCCACATCTGAAGAAAAGGTTTGAGGAATGAAGGACTTGGTACAAAGAGGACACTGCAAGCCTGGTGCCCTTCAAAATTTCCCCAGCAAATGAGTTTCAACTACATCTTTTTTATTTTTCCACCTATTTAAGCACTTGCTCACCTACACACACAAACACATACACAATCACAAACCTACACAGACGTCTTTATAAAACAATCATTCACTCTCTGAGAAAGTACATGTTAAACAGTAGAGTCATTTTTTTCTTTCCTTTTTTAAAAATATTTCCCCTTGATGTCAAATTGTTTCTGCTCAGACCTGCTGAGAATATAAAGTAGCCATTGCTCTACTGTCCTTCTCTTAATAGCTGCTTCCTTAATAGTACAAAGACTGGCCCTGGATCAGTTTTGAAGTTTGACGGGAAAAAGCAGACTGGGCCTGATCCACCTTCATCTGCCTTCCAATCAAAAGACTCATGAAAACAGAAAAAGATGCGAAGCCGTGACAGAATTTAAATAAAGGATATCAATGAAGGAATTTCCCAGTTTTGGAAAGAGTTTATATCTAAATATAAAGCAGATGAACAGACCTGAGAAATGATTAGCACCTAAGTCACGTCTACAGCACTTTCACATCTAGAGATAAGAGGTGGGAAAAGGTTTCTAAACATCTCTAATTGTATAGTTGAAACTGCAATTATATTCCACACAGCCTGAGAGTCACTCCCACTCCCCACCTCCACTGTATTCTACAAAGAAGCTCTTTGCCCAAAGGAGCTTTTATATCGAATCAGGAAACCACAGCCCCCAGTAATACAATACAGGGCAGTGTGCAGCATACCTCAGCTATGATGCCAAGAGTACAGCTCTAGTGGTCAAGAACTCTCATTCCATCAGTTGACAATTATACTAAAAGCAGTATGACTTAGCAGTTAAGATTATGAATACTAAAGTCAGAAAGATGAGAGTCCTAGTCCTAACTCTTCTACTTAGTAGTTGCGCAATGTTGGGGAGATTATCTAAACTTCCAGAGGCCCTAAATTTTTATTTGCAATATGTAGATAATACCTCATATGACTGTTTTGCAGATAAAACTATTTAAGAATTTATCACAGTGTCAGCAAATGGTAAACAATAAATAGTAGTCAAGAGCAAGTAGAATGATGAAATAGAGCACAGAATAAAGTAGAATAATGAAATAATGAGCACAGAGTCAGAAGCCTGAGTTACCCTTCCAGTGAGGTGTGACTAGGTTTTGGCCAATAGGATGTGAGTAGAAATAATGTGAACATTTGGATCATGTACACAAAGGAAGGCCCACCTCTTTCCTTTTTCCCTTTCTGCTGGACATGGTAGTGAACCATTTTGGATCATTCAGATTAGGATAACACACTACAAATAGTAAATCAGCAAGATCTCTATCATTCTACTCCAACTTTGATTGCTTTTTAGACCTAATGCTCAGTTGTCATTCTGAGACCACCAGCATTTCTCTCCTTAGTTGATTCCTTTAATTCCTAGATCTCAAGTTCCTTTCTTTAATTCATGCCCTCATTTTACTTCATTAAAAAAGGGTACATGGAAGGTAGGTTTTCTGTAACCTTGTATGTCTAAAAATGTATTTTTTTCTTTGTGTCAAGTGATAGTTTGGCTAGGTATAAAGACTCTAGCTTGAAATTCATTTCTTGTCAAATTTTTGAACATTATACTTCACTGCTTTCCAGCATTTGATATTTTCATTGAAAAGTGTGACATATTCATTTAATTTAGCATTTAATTGTCCTCTTCCATTAGAAGAGCAATGCTGTTCCTCAGCTGTGAGAAACTACATGCCTACATGTTTTTTTTTTTTTTTTTTTTTTTTTTTTTTTTTTTTTTTTTTTTTTTGTAATGGAGCCTTGCTCTGTCACCCAGGCTGGAATGCAGTAGCTTGATCTCAGCTCCCTGAAACCTCCACCTCCCAGTTCAATCAATTCTCCTGCCTCAGCCTCCCAAGCAGCTGGGATTAGAGGTGCCCACCACCACGCCAGGCTAATTTTGTACTTTTAGTAGAGACGGGTTTTCACTATGTTGGCCAGGCTGGTCTTCAAATCCTGACCTCAGGTGATCCACCCACCTCAGCCTCCCAAAGTGCTGGGATTACAGGCATGATCCACCACACCTGACTGCTTTTACTCCTTTTCTAATGTCCTCTGTTGAGTTTCTCTGCTCTCTCTTTCTGAAAGTCTATTATCATAGGAGCTTCCAAAATTATTCTCTATAACTCTGGCCTTTATTATAGCTCATATTTTCCCTTTATTGTCTTTTTATTTTGTTTTACATTATGATATTTTTTGAACTTTACCTTTCAATTCTTCTTGAAATTTTATATTGATAACATAACTTTATTTCTCAACCATCGTCTATTGTTTATAAGTATTATTTTTCATTGCATGTGGTTCACATTTATGGAATCAATATCTTCTTAAATTATCAAGTTGTGCCAAACTCTTTGTAAGGATATCATATTATTTCCTGCAATCACTCTTTGAGGAATGAAGGATAATTTGTATTATTTTACAAATAAATAAGTTTAGCAAGATTATGTTAATTTCTTAAGATCAAAAAAGCAGAAGTGATAGAATTGGAATTCCCCCTTAGATAGTCTAACTTCAGAGCTAACAACTTTATCTTTAACCATAACATTATAATACCTCCATTTTCTTCATATAGCCTGTAGCAGGTTGAATAATGGGCTCCAAAAGGTTTTTATTTCCTGATCCCTGGAAACTGTGAATATGTTACCTTACATGGCAAAAGGGACTTTACAGGCGTGATTAAGTTAAGGACTTTGAGATGGGGGGATTCTCCTAGATTATCTGGGTAAGATCAATGTTATCATAATCCTCAAAAAATGAAAGACGGAGGTAGAAGTATCTGAGAAGAAGCATAGTTTGAAGTAATGTGATTGCTGGCTTTGAAGGTAGAGGAAAGGACCATGAGTCAAAGAATGCAGGCACCCTCTACAGGCTGGAAGAGGCAGACATATTTTTCCCTAGAGCCTCCAAAAATAATGCAGACTTATGAACCTATTTTGGACTTCTGACCTCCAGAGCTGTAAGCCAATAAATTTATGTTGCTTTAAGACATAAGTTTGTGCTGATTTCTTTCAGTGGCAATAGGAAACTAATACATAGATCTTGCACATATTTTTGTTAGATTTATTGCTAGATGTCCTAAGCTTTTTGGCTTTTTTTTTTTTTTTTTTTTTAATCCTTTCATCAATTACATTTCTAAATTCCACCTCTAAAAGTTAATGTTTGAAATAATTTGAGTTTTTATGTTGATTGAACGGCAAGTATCATAGTCCATTTGGGCTGCTATAACAGAATACCATAGACAAGGTAGCTTATAAACAACAGAAATTTATTTCTCACAGTTCTGGACGCTGGGAAGTACAAGATCCAGGTGCCAGTATATTCTGTGTCTAGGGAGAGACTGCTTCCTGATGCATACGTAGATGGCTGTCTTCTCATTATGTCCTCACAAGGCAGAAGGGGCAAGGGGGCTCTCTGGGATCTCTTTTATAAGCGCACTAATCCTATTAATAAGTGCACTAATCCCATTTCACCAATATAACCTAATCACTTCCCAAAGGCCACACGTCCAAATACTATCACATTGGGGTTAGAATCTTAATATATACAGTTTAGAAGGACATAAATATTCAGTGTATACCAACAGGCCACCTTCCTTCATTCTTTTAGAAGCCCAAATGATTTTTCATTGAAATTTTGTTATTAAAAATTAGATCTAAAACTACTCATAAATTTTTATTTTTCTAATACCCATACTTTTTTGTTCCTTTGTGTCTTTGATCTATTTATTGATTACTTCTTGTTCTAGTCATTGGTTAGGATTACCTGTACAATGTTAATAGTGATAACTTCTGATTTTAATAAGAGTGCTCATGATATTTCAAATTTAAGCATATTTGATGGACTTTATTTGCTCATATATGATTTAAGCTATTTGTGCTTATGTTCAGAAATAAAATGGGTCTTTCTCTTTTTAAGTTATTCTCAATCAGTTCTGTTATTACTGATATTCAACTCTTACTGAATTTAAAAGCTTTCTATCTCTTTCTATGCTCTAAAAGAGTTCATTAATATAAATTACCTGTTTTCCTGTTTTTAGGAAAAACTTATCTTAAATACTTCTGGACCAGGTTCTTTTTATATGAATAAATTTCTGACTACCTTATCAATATTTCTATTGACATTTTTTATTATTACTATGCTTTAAGATCTAGGGTACACATGTACAACTTGCAGGTTTGATACTTAGGTATTCATGTGTAATGTTGGTTTGATGCACCCATCAACTCATCATTTACATTAGTATTTCTCCTAATTCTATCCTTCCCCCAGGCCCCACCCCACGACAGGCCCCGGTGTGCGATGTTCCCCACCCTGTGTCCAAGCGATCTCATTGCTCAATTCCCACCTATGAGTGAGAACACGCGGTGTTCGGTTTTCTGTCCTTATGATAGTTTTCTGGGAATGATGGTTTTCAGCTTCATCCATGTCTCTGCAAAGGACATGAACTCATCCTTTTTTTATGACTGCATAGTATTCCATGGTGTATATGTGCCACATTTTCTTAATCCAGTCTATCATTGATGGACACTTGGATTGGTTTCAAGTCTTTACTATTGTGAATAGTGCTGTAATAAACATACGTGTGCATGTGTCTTTATAGCAGCATGATTTATAATCCTTTGGGTATATACCCAGTGGGATCGCAGGGTCAAATGGTAATTCTAGTTCTAGATCCTTGAGGAATTGCTACACTGTCTTCCACAATGGTTGAACTAGTTTATACTCCCACCAACAGTGTAAAAGCGTTCCTATTTCTCCAAATCCTCTCCAGCATCTGCTGTTTCCTGACTTTTTAATGATTGCCATTCTAACTGGTGTGAGATGGTATCTCATTGTGGTTTTGATTTGCATTTGTCTAATGAGCAGTGATGATGAGCATTTTTTCATGTGTCTGTTGGCTGCATTAATGTCTTCTTTTGAGAAGTGTCTGTTCATATCCTTTGCCCACTTTTTGATGGGTTTTTTTTTTTTTCTTGTAAATTTGTTTGAGTTCTTTGTAAATTCTGGATATGAGCCGTTTGTCAGATGGGTAGACTGCAAAAATTTTCTCCCATTCTGTAGGTTGCCTGTTCACTCTGATGGTAGTTTCTTCTGCTGTGCAGAAGCTCTTTAGTTTAATTAGATCCCATTTGCCAATTTTGGCTTTTGTTGCCGTTGCTTTTGGTGTTTTAGTCAGGAAGTCCTTGCCCATGCCTATGTCCTGAATGGTATTGCCTAGGTTTTTTTCTAGGGTTTTTATGGTTTTAGGTCTAACATTTAAGTCTTTAATCCATCTTGAATTAATTTTTGTAAAAGGTGTAAGGAAGGGATCCAGTTTCAGCTTTCTACATATGGCTAGCCAGTTTTCCCAGCATCATTTATGAAACAGGGCATCTTTTCCCCATTTCTTGCTTTTGTCAGGTTTGTCAAAGATCAGATGGTTGTAGATGTGTGTTGTTATTTCTGAAGCCTCTGCTCTGTTCCATTGTTCTATATATCTGTTTTGGTAATAGTACCATGCTGTTTTGGTTATTGTGGCCTTCTAGTATAGTTTGAAGTCAGATAGCATGATGCCTCCAGCTTTGTTCTTTTGGGTTAGGATTGTCTTGGCAGTGTGGGCTCATTTTTGATTCCATATGAACTTTAAAGTAGTTTTGTCTGGTTCTGTGAAGAAAGTCATTGGCACATTGATGGGGATGGCATTGAATCTATAAATTAATTTGGGCAATATGGCCATTTTCACAATATTGATTCTTCCTATCTATGAGCATGGAATATGATTGCCCTGGCCAGAACTTCCAACACTGTGTTGAATAGGAGTAGTGAGAGAGGGCATCCCTGTCTTGTGCCAGTTTTCAAAGTGAATGCTTCCAGTTTTTGCCCATTCAGTATGATATCGGCTGTGGGTTTTTCATAAATAGCTCTTATTATTTTGAGATACGTTCCATCAATACCTTGATGAGAATATTATACTCTTATTGAGAGTTTTTAGCATGAAGGGCTGTTGAATTTTGTCAAAGGCCTTTTCTGCATCTACTGAGATAATCATGTTGTTGTTGTCATTGGTTCTGTTTATGTGATGGATTACATTTATTGATTTGCATATGTTGAACCAGCCTTGCATCCCAGGGATGATGCCAACTTGATCGTGGTGGATAAGCTTTTTCATGTGCTGCTGGATTTTGTTTGCCAGTATTTTACCGAGGACTTTCACATCGATGTTCATCGGGAATATTGGTCTAAAATTGTCTTTTTTGTTGTGTCTCTGCCAGGCTTTTGGATCAGGATGAGGTTGGCCTCAAAAAAATGAGTTAGGGAGGATTCCCTCTTTTTCTATTGATTGGAATAGTTTCAGAAGAAATAGTACCAGCTCCTCTTTGTACCTCTGTTAGAATTTGGCTGTGAATCCATCTGGTCCTGGACCTTTTTGTTGGTAGGCTATTGATTATTGCATCAATTTCAGAGTCTGTTATTGGTCTACTCAGGGATTCAATTTCTTCCTGGTTTAGTCTTGGGAGGGTGTAGGTGTCCAGGAATTTATCCATTTCTTCTATATTTTCTAGTTTATTTGCATAGAAGTGTTTATAGTATTCGCTGATGGTAGTTTGTATTTCTGTCGGATCCGTGGTGATATCCCCTTTATCATTTTTATTGCGTCTATTTGATTCTTCTATCTTTTCTTCATTAGTCTTGCTAGTGGTCTATTAATTTTGTTGATCTTTTCAAAAAACCACCTCCTAGATTCATTGATTTTTGAAAGGCTTTTTGTGTCTCTATCTCTTTCAGTTCTGCTCTCATCTTAGTTATTTCTTTCCTTCTGTTAGCTTTTGAATTTGTTTGCTCTTGCTTCTCTGGTTCTTTTAATTGTGATGTTAGGGTGTCGATTTTTTATCTTTCCTGCTTTCTCTTGTGGGTATTTGGTGCTATAAATTTCCCTCTACACACTGTTTTAAATGTGTCCCAGAGATTCTGGTATGTTATATCTTTGTTCTCATTGGCTTCAAAAAACATCTTTATTTCTGCCTTCATTTGATTATTTACCCAGTAGTCATTCAGGAGCAAGTTGTTCAGTTTCCATGTAGTTGTGTGGTTTTTAGTGAGTTTCTTAATCCTGAATTCTAATTTGATTGCACTGTGGTCTGAGAGACAGTTTGTTGTGATTTCTGTTCTTTTGCATTTGCTGAGGAGTGCTAAATGTGGTCAATTTTAGAATATATGTGACGTGATGCTGAGAAGAATTCATATTCTGTTGATTCATGGTGGAGAGTTCTGTAGATGTCTATTAGGTCTGCTTGTTGCAGAGCTGAGTTCAGTTCCTGGATATCCTTGTTAGCCTTCTGTCTCATTGATCTGTCTAATATTGACAATGGGGTGTAAAAGTCTCCCACTATTATTGTGTGGGAGTCTAAGTCTCTTTGTACATCTCTAAGGACTTGCTTTATGAATCTGGGTGCTCCTGTATTGAGTGCATATATGTTTAGGATAGTTCTTCTTGTTGAATTGATCCATTTACCATTATGTAACAGCCTTCTTCGTCTCTTTTGATCTTTGTTGGTTTAAAGTCTGTTTTATCGGAGACTAGGATTGCAACCCCTGCTTTTTTTTGCTTTCCGTTTGCTTGGTAGATCTTCCTCCACCCCTTTATTTTGAACCTATGTGTGTCTCTGCACGTGAGATGAGTCTTCTGAATACAGCACACTGATAGGTCTTGACTCTTTATCCAATTTGCCAGTCTGTGTCTTTTAATTGGGGCATTTAGACCGTTTACATGTAAGGTTAATATTGTTATGTGTGTATTTGATCCTGGCATTATGATGTTCGCTGGTTGTTTTGCCTGTTAATTGGTGCAGTTTCTTCATAGTATGCATGGTATTTACAATTTGGTCTGTTTTTGCAGTGGCTGGTACTGGTTGTTTCTTTCCATGTTTAGTGCTTCCTTCAGGAGCTCTTGTAAGGCAGGCCTAGTTGTGACAAAATCTCTCAGCATTTGCTTGTCAATAAAGGATTTTATTTCTCCTTAACTTATGAAGCTTAGTTTGACTGGATATGAAATTCTGAGTTAAAAATTCTTTTCTTTAAGAATGTTGAATATTGGCCCCCATTCTCTTCTGGCTGGTAGGGTTTCTGCTGAGAGATCCACTGTTAGTCTGATGGGCATCCCTTTGTGGGTAACTCAACCTTTCTCTCTGGCTACCCTTAACACTTTTTCCTTCATTTCAACCTTGGTGAATTGGATGATTATGTGCCTTGGGGTTGCTTTTCTCGAGGAGTATCTTTGTGGTGTTCTCTGTATTTCCTGAATTTGAATGTTGACCTGCCTTAGTAGGTTGGGGAAGTTCTCCTGGATAATATCCTGAAGAGTGTTTTCCAACTTGGTTCCATTCTCCCCATCACTTTCAGGTACACCAATCAAACGTAGATTTGGTCTTTTCACATAGTCGCATATTTCTTGGAGGCTTTGTTCATTTCTTTTTACTCTTTTTTCTCTAGACTTGTCTTCTCACTTTATTTCATTAATTTGATCTTCAATCACTGATACCCTTTCTTCCACTTGATCGAATCGACTATTGAAGTTTGTGCGTGCATCACAAAGTTCTCGTGCCATGGTTTTCAGCTCCAACAGGTCATTTAAGTCTTCTCTACACTGTTTATTCTAGTTAGCCAATCATCTAATCTTTTTTTCAAGGTTTTTAGCTTCCTTGTGATGGGTTTGAACATCTTCCTTTAGCTCGGAGAAGTTTGTTACTACCAACCTTCTGAAGCCTATTTTTGTCAATTCATCAAAGTCATTCTCCATCCAGCTTTGTTTTGTTGCTGGCGAGGAGCTGCAATCCTTTGAAGGAAAAGAGGCACTTGATTTTTAGAAATTGCAGCTTTTCTGCTCTGGTTTCTCCCCATCTTTGTGGTTTTATCTACCTTTGGTCTTTGATGTTGGTGACCTACAGATGGGGTTTTTGTGTGGGGGTCCTTTTGGTTGATGTTGATGCTATTCCTTTCTGTTTGTTAGTTTTCCTTCTAACAGTCAGGTCCCTCAGCTGCAGGTCTGTTGGAGTTTGCTGGAGGTCCACTCCAGACCTGTTTGCCTGGGTATCACCAGCGGAGGCTGTAGAACAGCAAATATTGCAGAACAGCAAATATTGCTGCCTGATCCTTCCTCTGGAAGCTTCCTCCCAGAGGGGCACCCACCTATATGAGATGTCTTTCCGCCCCTACTGGGAGGTGTCTCCCAGTCAGGCTACACGGTGGTCAGGGACCCACTTGAGGAGTCAGCCTGTCCATTTTCAGAGCTCAAATGCCATGGTGGGAGAACCACTACTCTCTTCAGAGCTGTCAGATGGGGATGTTTAAGTCTGCAGAAGTTGTCTGCTGCCTTTTGTTCAGCTGTGCCCTGCCCACAGAGGTGGAGTCTAGAGGCAGTAGGCCTTGTTGAGCTGTGGTGGGCTCTGCCCAGTTCAAGCTTCCTGGCAGCTTTATTTACCTACTCAAGCCTCAGCAATGGTGGATGCCCCTCCCCCATCCCAGCTGCCATCTCACAGATCAATCTCAGACTGCTGCGCTAGCAGTGAGCAAGACTCCATGGGCATGGCATCCACCGAGCCAGGCACGAGAGAGAATCACCCTGTCTGCCAGTTGCTAAGACCTTGGGAAAAGCACAGTATTTGGGCAGGCATGTCCCGTTTTTCCTGGTAGTCTGTCATG
The DNA here is from genome assembly GCF_002776525.5 of Piliocolobus tephrosceles. NCBI lineage: Eukaryota > Metazoa > Chordata > Mammalia > Primates > Cercopithecidae > Piliocolobus > Piliocolobus tephrosceles. Next base: position 111,157,897 of record NC_045438.1, read on the forward strand.
GCTTCCCTTGGCTAGGAAATCCCCTGACCCCTTGCATTCCCAGGTGAGGTGATGCCCCACCCTGCTTCTGCTCACCCTCCGTGGGCTGTACCCATTGTCCAAACTGTTTTAATGAGATGAACCAGGTACCTCAGTTGGAAATGCAGAAATCACCCATCTTCTGCATCTATCACGCTGGGAGCTGCAGACCAGAGCTGTTCTTATTTGGCCATCTTGGAACACCCATTACTTTGAATTCCTGTCAAGACATATTTCTAATAAGAGTTATCCAATTTATAGAGTATAGTTTTATAAGAGTTATAAACTTTTAAGTTTTGGTGACATGTTTTCTTAGACAATATTTTATTTCATATAGAGATTTATATTTCTTAATATAGCATTATATATTACTGTGACTAATTGGCTTCAGGAAAAATCCCAATATTTTGTCTATTTCAAATGAGTTAAAATTGATCAGTTTAATTTGACACAAAGCAGTCTTCAGGTACTGTGATCACTAGAGACAGAAGAATTAATATTTCCATCATGCCATATCAGTGTGATCCCAAGTTATAAAAGTTACTTTAACCAGTCTACAGTAAAGATATTTGGAGTAAAAATTTAATAATTGAAAACAAAAATAATATTTAAACTCCTACATGTCTCTACATACCACCTACTTTTTGAGGTCCTGCTTCCTAAACTACAAGCATCTCAGTGTCAAGGAGTATGATCCAGTGCCTAGAAATGTGTCTATAGCATAAGAACATAGGATCTCAAGAGATGAAAAGTTAAAGGAAGGAAAGAGCATTTGGTGATCACAAGGTCTTCCTCTGTTGCACAGACTGTAGTGCAGTGATGTGATTGCAACTCACTGTAGTCTTGACCTCCAGGCTCAAACGATCCTCCCACTTCAGCCTCCTAAGTAGCTAGGACTACAAGTACATGCCATCAGCCTGGCTAATTTTTTTTATATATTCTTGTAGAGACAGGGTCTCACTGTGTTGCCCAGGATGGTCTTGAGCTCCTGAGCTCAGACAGTCCCCACACTTCAGCCTCCCAAGGTGATGGGATTGTAAGCCTGAACCTCCACATCCAGCCAATGCAAAGATTTTTGATAAAATTATCCCTTTCTCACTTAAGTATTTTAAGTGATTAAATTTAAGACTTTAAATTTCTAGCATTAGTTTGAATAAAATAATACACATTCCAATAAAACTTTATTATAAAGTTTTAATAAAACTTCTAATTTTGAAATTCATTATAAATTAGAGGATTTTCTTTTGTTAAAAACTAAGAATCAAAAAAATGTGATTTTGCCAATTAAAAGAAGATTTCACATATTTTATGTCCAATACTTCTTTTTGCAATTGCATCAAATGATTACTCTAATTTTAAAAATTAATATACTTTTCATTAACACAAAGATATTACAAGTGTGAGTAACTGCATATACATGCATGTAAGTATAGTCCATGAACTTCTTCAGAACAAAAATCATGCTTTGTTCTTCTTTGTTTCTTTAGCCCTGCTGTCCTGACAAAATGGGAAGGAGACTGGAAGGGAGAAAAATGCAGGAAGGGAGGAAAAACAGCAGAAAGACAGCAAGACAACACCTAGCATTGGCCTGGCACGTGGCAAATGCTCAATAAATATTTACCAACTGAATTATAAGTGAATGAACAAAAACCAGAAAAAGATACGGAATGAGCTGGAAATCTATGTACCTGGCTGTTTAACTATTGTAGAAATTTTATTAACCAATAAAGATCACATTTTAGAATATTGACAGACCACCGTTAAACTATTTTGTTTTTCATGCTTTGCTTTTATAAGGACCTATGAAAGAAACCACTTGGCAAGGAATAAAATGCTATTTCCAAAAGGGAATATCTGAGCCTTAAAACACCACCAAAATAAAACTTTATATTGTTTTAATTAAGACTAAGGAAAAAGATGTCATAAAGTTTTTACTTTGTGTCTCAAAGACAGTCTGCAGGCCTCAGAAATTCATGAAATCCCAAGTAATGAGCTCTCAGAATTCAAAGAGAATTTTCTAAAATTGGAATTTGGAAAATATGTTTCACTCCCGTGATTCCTTGGAAGGCATTTTAGCAACTTACATTTCTTCCTTTAAATGTGTGTAGTTCAAATTATCATTGATTTGTGATAGGTAAGAGGTGGAGAGGGGAATTGGAGGTGGCAAGAGGATTCACAAAGTATGGTCTTCAGTTCTATCTATTGAAATTATGCTTGTGGTTAATTAATGCGTACAACATCTGTGTCTATTTGGGCTGCTACAGCAACATGCCTTAGCCTAGGTGGCCTATAAACAACAGAAATTTATTTCTCACAGTTCTGGAGTCTGGGAAGCTCAAGATCAAGATGCCAGCAGATTTGATATCTGGTGAGGACTGGTTCTCTGGTTCTTAGATAGTATCTTCTGTGTCCTCATATGGTAGAAGGGGCAAACAAACTCCCTTGGACCTCTTTTATAAAAGAGCACTAATCTCATTTACAAAAGCTCTACCTTCACGACTCAAACACTTCCTGAAAGGCCCACCTTCTAATACCATTGCCCTAGATTTCAACACGTGAATTTTGGGGGGGACACATACATTCTCCATAGCACATATTTAAGTGAACAATTCTATGTAAAGCTAAGTTTAAACGAGATTTAACTTTGACATTAATTTGTTTTATGTGGTTTCAGTATGACACTGGTTATTCCCTTATATTGTTCTTGGAGGTGGGTAAACCAACTAAAAATCTATGGACATAGAAAAAAACTAGGCATCCTTCATCACCACTGCACTGAGAATTCAGTATTCATGTGATATGAATCTAAGTGTCTTTAGGTACAAGTGATCATACCAGATTCTATTCCCAACATGTCCCACTGAAGACATCTACTTTCTAATTTTTTTCACCAGTTTCAAAGTTTTATAGATAGGCAAACCCAACCGCTGTTGTTCTTTTTTAGATCAACTGTCAATTCTATCTCTGGTATCTCTCTGGCTCCTTCCTTCCATCTCCACTTTTTAAATTGCAACATTCCCATCACCTGCAAAGATTTCTGCACGCTCCAACTCGATCTCCCTAATTGCAATCAATCCACTCTTTACATACAGCCTAAGTGAGTTTTCTAAAAAATTACCTCTCATAATACTTGCCTGCTTAAAACTCTTGGTAGCCCTCCCTTGCCAAGACTGGGGTAAGAGAGACCCCTAGCCTTGACATTTAAAGCCTAAATTTCCAAGCTCATCTCCTGCCTCCTCCCTGCCATAAACCCACATAAGGCAGATTCTCAGCTTTCTAAATGCTTCAAACCTTTTCCTACCTGTTTGCCTTGGTTCAGGCAGTTTCCTCTGCTTAGAAGGCTCCTCTTGACAAATCCCATTTGGGAGACTTCCATTTATTATTCAAGGTCCAAGTTCAACTCTTATCTTCCCTGTGAAGCCCTATTAAATCCTCCCTCTGACCCTTCCTGAGTGAATCTGTCCTTTCGCCACTACAAAACATCATATATTATTATTTATTAAGTGCCCCACTTTACCCCTCTCCTACAACACCTTAGAATGGAAGCTCTTCAAGTACAGAGCAGACCTTACTCCTATTTGTGCTTTGAGGCCTAGCACAATGCTTAGTATATAAATGCAGGTCAATAAATATCTGTACTGAATATTGTTAACACTTATTTGTCATGTGTAACAGGGTAGGAAAAGGAGAATAACTCAAAGTTATCATTAGAACAAAACAACCATCTTCTCTGAAATATCTGGGGGTAGATTGCCTCTGATTTCTTCAGGCACTCTCTTCCCCAAGGCGGTTTAATATTAAGACAGTAGCTCACTGGCACAGCCAGGCAGAGGGAAGCGGGGAGTCAGGAGGAGAGGAGTGAGTCTTGGAGCCAGACAAACACAGAGGAAGGAAGCAGAAGGCCTGGGGAGGACTCAGACCTCCCTGCAGACAACAATAAAAGCTCCTGGAACAAATTACTCCTGTCTTCCCTACCCCCAACCTTCCCAGAAATAATTAAGTGCTGTTTAATCTCTGAGTATCACTGGGGAAGTAAGACTCCCAAATTATTACTAAACTTCACTTCGGTTCCAAATGTTTACTTCTAAACATTTGTCAGAGTTGCTGATGTATGAAATGACAAGTTGTTCATCTTCTGAACCTCTGTTTATTAAAAAACAAAAATAAAAACCTGTCTCAGTAGAAAGGAGACCAAAGATAAGATAAATAGCAGGCATTGATTGGGAGAGACAAGGGTTTACAATTTACTCCTTTTTGAGTTGTAGCTCATTATATGATGGGAGATCGAGATGGGTCAACCTCAATACACAAACAGCTATAACATAAGAGAGACTGTAAAGGTTTTAATATAAAAACCATTGCACTAGATTCTCCCCTTGCCGCACCAAATGGAACACACACCTCCTCTCAGAGCTCTCGTGTTAGTCTTCTTGGGCTGCTATAAAATAATACCCAGACTAAGTTGCTTAAACAACAGAAATTTATTTCTGGCAGTTTTGGAGAGTGGGAAGTCCAAGATCAAGAGGTCACGAAGATAGTTTCATTCTGAGGCACCTTCTCATGGACTGTAGGTGGCTGCCATCTCACTGTGTGCTCAACATGACCGCTTCATTGTGCATGTGGCAGGGAGAGAAAGAGAGCAACTCCCTGGTGTTTCTTCTTACAAGGGCACTAATCCTATCACAAGGGCTCCACTCTCATGATCTTGTCCAACCCTAATTACCTCCCAAAGTTTCCATCTCCTAATGTCACCACATTGGGGTTTAGAATAGAATTTCAACATATTGATGTGAGGGGGACAAAAACGGTCCATAATAGCCCTTAATCTGCAAATAGCATCTACCTCCTTACCTGACTTGAACACTGTGGATCACACATGCTTCACTAAAGGACTTCCACTAGTTGCATTACTTCCCTGATTTATGAGTATATAATAAGAGATTAAAGAATTATCTATAGTTCTTCTTCTACAATATATTGTCTTCCCTCCATTTGAACTGTTTATTGGGCCTGTCACATTGCTGCTAGCACAGAATTTTCCTTCAAATTAAACAATACCACTTCTGACTCCTAGAGACCTGTACACTCTACGTACTCTGTTTATTCACAATTATCAGCATGCTGGTTGAACTGGTTCAAGTGATACAACAGTGGCTATTTCTACCCTGAAAAAGAGAAGCCAAATATTTGCAAACACTCTATATGTAGATACATAAGAAGTCCACCTGTGGTCAAATGTACCGTCTCCCTGAGTATCACAGAAATACATAGTATTCTTGGCCATTAAAAAGCAAGGTGTCAAAATATTCTTATGGGAAGCAAAAATGGATTGTTACAGAGATTCTACAAGAATCATGTTTTTATTAGTATTTATATGAAAGTTTTAAATTTCCTAAAGCTGAAAGGTAAATTATGTTTGGCTTATTTTTGGAAAGGAAAAAATATTCTTAGCTCTTGTAACCAGCTGAGAAGAGACAAGATGGAAGGGAAACTGGTGAAAACAGGGATGAACAGAAGTGCAGCCCTTTGAACTAAGCAGAGAAACAAATCCTACAGTACTGCAACAAAAAGAAAAATCCATCATTGACAAAAGAGACTGTCTGAGGACACTGGTCTCCTTTGAAAGTCTAGAGGAGCAGTTTAGAATAACAATTATGGCCATTGCAATGACTACAATTTGTGCGTTACAAATGGTATGTTTTTAATAAGTTCTTACGTTGATATATCTCTTTGTTAGAAAGATCCCATTTCTCCCCAGGTCATTTTTCATGTTCTTCTCCCTGAACATAGCTCCTTTTTCTAACAAAACAGCCATACCCATATTAATGGTACAAAATGGATCAGAGTAAAAAAACAAATTGTGTAACATAGCTGTAATAGTTCTGTCCCTGTCAACTGAACTACAATTGACCTTGGAGGGAAAAGGGGAGGTGTTACATCCCTAAGCATGATCATTCAAGCTGGAAAATGTCGATGGTAGAGGCAACAACATACTGAGGGAGACAGAAGGAATAACAGCTGCTTATTCTACCCATATAGATGCTGGGAAATTCATGGTTCAAACAGTAATGTCAGCCTCCCAAGACAGCCATGAGACATGGAAAGCCATCCTTTTGCAGAATGAGAGTAAACCATCTTTATTTCCAAAAGCTTTGTAACTAGAAGTCACTGTGACTGGTTCTTTAACAAACCCACAACTTATCTACCCAAACATGTGTTGCTTTTCAGAGGAGTCCATTGGGAGCTTTATATGTCTACTGTATTAGAGACATCATTATTCAAATAACTTTGGGATAAAATGGGCAAGACATTTCAAGTGGAAGAGAGAGCAAGTGCAACACAAGTAGTGTTTGAAGAACGCCAAGGCCAATACAAGCAGAGTGAGTGGGGGGAGATTGGTAAAAGAAAAAGGCACGGTAGCAGCAGCAGCACACCTATGTGGCCTGTTAGGTTATGAAATAGAGTTTAGAGCTTATTTTCAGTTCAATGGGAACCCATGAGAATTTTTAACTAGGGAAGTGATAAAACACATTTCAAAAATTACTCTGGTTGCTGAGTAGAGAACAGATGGTAGGGGGCAAGAGTGGCAGCAGGGAGATCATTTGTTGCGGTGCAGGTGAAGTCATGGTAGCTTCAAGAAGGGGAGCAGTGGTGGAGAGTGATTAGATTGAGTTACACTGGAAGAAAAGAAATAGTAGATATGAAAGAAAGTAAAGTGTGTAAAATAATAAATTCATCATTATTCTTTCAAACATTGAAGATATGAGGTTAGAAGGCTCTGAATTTTGTCTTTTTAAAAACAAATATTTGCCTCTACCCCACTTAGAGTAAGGAAGTCACAATTAAAAAAATACTGTTTTACTTTCAAAGTTAGTATGCTTAGCTCCAATTCTTCTAAAATTCAGGGTATCCCTTAATTCATTTATTCTACAATTACTGGCCACTTACTATATGTATGATGCTATGCTGAATAATAGAAATTCAAAGATGGATAAGATATAGTACAGTTCCGCTGCAGTGTCGAAACCACACAACTGTTATACTGCTCAAAAGTTTAAACATACATAAACTCACAAAGATCTCTTCATGTCAAGTTGTATCCCTCCAAACATATATATTTTCCATGTAACAAATCTACATACATTGTAGTAAGGAAGATAATCATGTGAACTATTGGTTCAGGTTCAGCGTGATCCCATAGCCTTATGAGAAAGGAACAATCAGGGGCACCAGAGCAGGTATGATCAGCCCCACTTCAGTGGCTGGCAGAGGTATGTCTTTGAAGAATCCATTATGTTTCTCCCAAGACTTCAGTGTTCTCATCTTTCAAACTGAGATAATACCTGCCTGACTACCTCAGGAGGTTGTTACATGGTGCATGTCATCTTTTCTATTTCTGTATGATCATCCAATAGTATTCCAATTGTGGAAATTCACCTAATTTATCTCCTCTCATAACTCTCAATAATTATTCCTTTCATTATTACTTTGTAGCTTGACTCCCCACTTAAAGAAAGGTTGAAAAGGGAAGATTAAAGTTTCAACCTAGTGCGTTTCCACATTAGCTATCCCTGTTCACTTACATTTTAATTCTATTTAATTCTATATTTGAGTTCCAATATTAAATATTATTTATATATATGTATATGTAACACCATTAGATTTCAAGTTCCTCAAGGTAGGAATTTGATTAATTACAATACAGCAGTGCAGTCCATATCTAGAAGGCTTAGTATATATTAAATAATAAAAATTTCAATATCAGAACAAATTAAAAAGGGAAGCCCATACTATTAACACCGCACCTCAGGATAAATTTTCTATATAAACAGAAATGTTGCATTCACTTTTCTCCTCACTTACATCTTTAAAATATTACTTATTCCTCTCTTTAAAAAAAGAATATAAATGTTTGGAAAATTAGTCTTTGGAGACCTCCACTTCTGGCCAAGATGAAGTAATGCTTGTCTGAAACAACCCCCCGAAAAAATTCTAGATTAAATAAATGAAACAAGATTTTGAAAACACTGGACAGGAAGGAACAAAGGACAGTGATCCCCAAGAGACAAGAAATAAATTAAGCTCTGCAATTGCCTCCAGTTTACTGACTGAAAGGGTTTTCAGGCCTCAGTAGAGGGAGGGGAAACTTAGCTTGAGCCTGAGGTACTCTGAGTTGAAGAGACATAGTTGACAGTCCAGGGAGACCAAAGAGGCAAGAGTTCACAGGACAGAATACCAGAAAGGAGAGAGCTATATGGAAAGAGAAATGCAGACATCCACAGACGGTCTTCTGGAGTATTTAGCTAAGTATTTGATCAGCACTTGTGTTTGAGAAGACTACACAAGACTGGGGAATGAACCATTTGAAATGATTTGACGGAATATGCCAGGTGCTAACATAGGACTGGGAATAGCGCCTGATCACAACAGCCAGATCCCAAAATCCTCATAATTCATGGAGCATTAGGTAGAATATTCAGAAGGGCCTTGATTCAGTAGTGGGAAATAGCCCTAGGTTGAACATTAATCCAGATCCATTTAAAAACTCATAAAAATAAGACTTGAAAAGATCAAACTGTTTCTAAGTAAATTAACTACATCTCAGAACAAAGTTCAAAAAGAGTTATAAAAACAAAAAATATATATCTCACATCTAAAAAGATAAAATTTACAATGTCTGGCATCTAATTCAAGATTACTATGCAAGGAACTACATAACAATGAGAATCAATTGGCCAGAATTGACACAGATGTTAGAATTATTAGACAAGGACACTAAAATAATTATTATAACTATATTCCCTGTGCTCCAAAAGTTAGAGACATTGAAAATATTATAAAATCAAATCCAAATCAACCTTTTTCCACATATGAAAACTACAATGCTAAAGTTGAAAAATACAGTAGAAGGGATTAAAAGAAAATTCAATATTGCAAAACAAAGGCTCAGTGAATATGAAGATATGGCAATAGAAACTTTAGAAAATAAAATATATAGAAAAATATTTTTAAAAAGTAAATGAGTGAACTTGGGACAACTTCAAGTAGCTTAATATATATGTAATTGGAATCATGAAAGAACATCATGGTGAAGGGAAAACAGAACATGTTTTTGAAGAAATTATGTTTGAAATTTTTCCCAATTTTATGAAAATCATAAACCCACAGATTAAGGATCTTAACAAGCTTCAAGAACAAGAAACATAAAGAAGACTACAGGCACATCATAATAAAATTGCTCAAACCCAAGAATAAATAGGAAATCCTAAAAGCAGCTAAAAGAAAAATACACATTACTTACAGGGGAACAAAAATAAGGATAACAGCAGATTCCTCTTCTCATAATGAATGAAATGCAGAGAATGAAAATGCGAACTACAAACCAGGAGAAGTTATTTGCAAAGCAGCTCTCTGACAAAGAACTTGTATCCACTATATCTATGTATATTCAAATCCAAAAAATATATTTTTTTAACTCTTGAAACTCAATAATAAGGAAGTAAACTCAACCTAAATGTGGAAAAGGATTTTTGCATACACTTCACCAAAAAAGATATATGGATGGCAAATAAGCAAATGCAAAGATGCCCAACATCATTAGTCATAGGAAAATGCAAATTAAAACCACAATTGGAGACTACAACCCACTTATTAGAATGTCTAAGAATTAAAAAGACTTCTTGTACCAAGTGTTGACAAATATTTAGAGGAACTGGAACTCTCTATTACCACACTATTGGTAGTAACATATAATGGTACCACCATTTTGGAAAGAGCTTGGCACTTTATTAAAAATATATGTATCATATAGTCCAGCCATTTTACTCCTAGGTATTTTTTCAAGAGAAAAGAGAGCATATGTCCATACAAAGATTAATACACAAATGTTCATAACAGTTTCATTTGTAATAGCCAGAACAATCCAGACAACCTGAATGTCTATCAATAGGTAAATGGGTAAACAAACTGTGGTATATCTATACAATGAAATACTACTCAGCAATAGAAGAGAAATAAACTATTTTAAATGCAACATGGATGATTTTCAAAATAATTTTGCTAAGTGAAAGAAGACAAAAAGGTTACATACTGTATGATTCCATTTATATAGGCTCTAGAAAATGCCAACTTAACTACAGTAACAGCAGGATAGCAGTTGTCTAGAGAATGAAATAGGGTGGGGCAGGAGAAGGGATTTCAAAGGGGTATAAAAAGCTTTCGAAAATAATGAAAATGCTCACTATTTTGATTCTGCTGATACTTCCTTGAGTGTACACGTATGTGAAAATGTACCAAAATGTTTACTATAAATATGTGCAGCTTATTATATTCAGTTGTACCTCAAAAAAGCTATTGTTTAATATAAACATAAATAAAAGAATTAGTTTTTTAACTTATTTTAATACTTTAACTTTTTGTGTATCTGATGTGATGATGATTCTAAAATAACATTTTAATCTTTTTGATTAATTCAACTCTTTTGGAAAATAAGTAAATGATTTTATATATATATATATAGGTATACTTGAGACATCTATATTTAAATAATATATGCTTAAATATGTTATGTATAAAACTTTATATGCAAGAAGTCAGGAGTTTGTGTTTCTTTTTAAGAATTTTGTCGTTGCTTAGTTGATCTGCATGCTTTAGGATTTTTGACTTGTGTTAAAATTATTCTTGATGTGAAAAGGTTTCATACTGAGACTCCCTGGTGGACATAATAATGAAGTTTGTTTAGTTGATATGTTTATTTTTTTCCAACTTTACCACTGCACTGACCCCCAAGTATTAAATCTCAGCATGAAGATGTTTCTAAGTTACATTTATACAACATAGTCATCCATAACACTTCAGGGATTTTATATTATAGTGTCAAGGTTATTTTCTGTTAGCCACTGTAGTTTTTCATAATTACTGAGCCCTAACATTATGGTTGCTGCTTATAAAAATTTTCTCATCAAGGTTATATGCAACATGAATATTATTATTGAGAAATATTTCTTCTAACAATCCTTTGTTACCTTGTCTTTCCTTGACCAGTGAAAATCTATACATGATGTGTTTCTAGCTCATAAAATTTCCAAATATAACATTTACAGATTTAAAAACTTCAGCAAGAAATTTTAGAAAAAAATATTTCTCTGAATTTTCAGTTATGTATTAATCAATATATTACTAACCTCATTTAAAAATTAGATCTTATTAGTATGACTTATATTTGTTAGACAATGGCTCTTCATAATGCCTCACCTAATGTAAAAAAGGAATGAAGGTATTATTTAACAAACATCATGTAACAAATTATAAGTATAAGCCACATTAAAATTCAGAGGATTCTAGACACTCAAAAATAGAAAATCCCATGCTATAATGCTTTTTATTTCTTGTTAGAAATCAGATAACACAAGTTTTCAGGAGTCCTGAAAATTGATGTCTTTGCCTCAGTGTTCTTATCATGGTTCCATGTATTAAAGTTTTGGTACAGTACGTAAAAGGTAAATGATCCACGTCTTTTTGTCAGTGGCGGGGGAGGGTATATAAAAGTATTGGTATGATTAGAGTTGTGGTGGCAAGAGGTTCTAGCGTTGAAGATCATCTTTGTGACATTATTTTATTCTTGCTATGAGGATTCTGAATTTTGTGCATTTAGATTTCATCTAACAATTCAAATAATTAATTCTAACAGGAAATGTCTATTTTACTTTCCAGCAAAACCATGATAGTTCAAACACATGAGTTTAGTATATGTAAACATTTTAAAAGGTGGAGTTAAAAGAATTCCTGAAATATGATTAACTAGGAAATATCACAATGGATTGATATTACTTTTTTTTTTTTCCTTCTGGCAGAGACTCACTCTGTCACCCAGGCTGGAGAGCCGTGGTGCAATTTCAGCTCACTGTAACCTTCACCTCCTGGGTTCAAGAGCTTCTCCTGCCTCAGTCTCCTGAGCAGCTGGGACTACAGGCACGTGCCACCATGCCCAGCTAATTTTTGTAATTTTAGAGATAGGGTTTCACCATGTTGGCCAGGCTGGTCTCGAACTTCTGACCTTAAGTGATGCGCCCACCTCAGTCTCCCAAAATGCTGAGATTATATGCTTGAGCCACCATGCCTGGCCAATATCACTTTTTAAATTAGACCCCATTATATCAAAGCCCTGGTAATTTTAACTTCATTATGGTAAGATATACTACTTGATGTTAATATTCCAGGTGGCATAGACTGAGGTCCCAAATATAACCTGGGAGTAGGAGAATATTAAATTCATAAGGTAAAAGGAAGATTAGATAGATTTCATTGCATAAGAAATCTAGAAGTCACAAGCAACTACAAAAATCCCTGATTTTATCAGTCAATGTTCAACACGGATAAATTATGACTCCTACAGAGTCAAGGAGGGCAGATATTAGGCAACTTCTGGTATAAGAGCCTGAGTGTCAGGAAGATCTTTTGGTCTTTGAAAAAGATCGAATGAAAATACTTCATACATGTTTAGTTATCATAAACAGTTAAAAAGTTTTGGTAGTGTATGTACATCACTCATAATAGAGAAATACAAATTATACCTAAAATGAGATACCATTGGTTATATCAACTGATAACAAGTTTGATGCTGGTGAAAGTGTAGGTATACCGCTGATAAAAATGTAAATTTCTACAACTTCTAGGGAAAGCTATTTGGCAACATGTGTCTAAATTAAAAATGCCCACACCCTTTAACATAGCAATTCCACTTCTAGTAATTTTTCCTACAAATCTACTCACAAATGTGTAAAACAAGCTATTCATTTAATAAATACTTAGTGAACACCAACGGCACACCAGCTCTTGTTCTAGACACTGGAGATAGAGCAGCAAACACAGTAGAGATACTCACGAAGCTTACGTTTCTTGGGGAAAGAGCCTTTAAACAAATAAATGCATAATATGTCAACTAATGGCAAGTGCTATAAAGAAAAATAGAATAAGAGGAGTAGGGAGTAATGAGGAAGGGATTCTGCTTTACATAAGGTAGCAAGGAGGTGACATTTAAACTGAAACCTGAAGGAAATAAGGAAAGAAGCTCCATAGATACCTATTAGAAGAGGTATTCTAAACACACCATCATCACAGCATTGTTGGTAAAAGATTGAAAACAATCCAAAATTATCAACAGATACTTGATCAAATAAATTATATATTATATACCTCACATGTACATATAGGGATATCGTATATAATATGATATATGCATTACGTATATTTATGTATAAACATAGAGAAAAAATGACAAAATGGTGATGGAGATGCACTGACTGGGTAGCTGGGGGCCCTGAATAAAGGCTTACTTTTCACTGAATCCTCTTTGTACCTTTCAAATTTTGTACATCATGCACACTCTCAGTTTCATATACAAAACACCATCTGGCATGGTTCCTGTTAAATAAATGCCTAATATGATTGAGGTAAAAACATCTATCCTGTTTGAAATATTTCCAGGAGTTGTGGAAATACCAAATAATAATACTCTATGACCAAAAAATGCCTGGGGAAATTTACATACAAATACATGTCACATGTATTACACTAAAAATGTATCTGGACTTTCTGATAAAGACAGACCCTCTGATAAAGACAGACCCTTAACAAGAAAACAAAATGTACATTTGGAAAGAGCAATTCAAATAACACATCATCATCCGTGTCACTGAAAGGGACTGAATCTCACAGATCCATTGTATTTTGTCAAATTTTTATGAATTCATATTACCACTCTCTCACAAGAAAAATTTTATGTATTCCCTTTTTCTACGTTTTAATGTAAAAATGCTTATAAAACAAAGGCCTAAAACTGAAAACAAATTCAGTTTGTTTTGTTTCACCATGTGTACCTATATCCGCACAGAAAACAGAAAGACCCAGCTGTGCATCAGCTTCCAAATCCTGAAACATTTTGTGAGACACCATAGAAACAATGTTCTTGCAATCCAGCTAGATCTGTTTTTGGTGCTGTCATTTCCAGGAGCAACAAGCAAGACCAGGGATCTCCTTGACCTTGCTCTCTCATGTTCAGATCTGTTAATTGTGGTGCAAGCTGGGAAGGATTTTGAGGATGAAAATTTTGAATATAATGTTGATTTCATCGTTGAAACTGTCAGGATAACAGAGGGATGCTTTCAGAAAGTCAAAAAATAGCACAACAAATCAAAACAAAGACACCTACACTGAAATCAGGGTCCTCATGAAAACCGATGCTAAAATAAACTCACAACATTCAGTCTGTTAAGTTTAGCCTAAAGCTGCTCCTTATATATTTTATGTTTGGCCTAAAGTTTTTCCATATATAGTGAACTGTAACCTAATTGGATGTATAAACAGACTGTAACCTACTCTTGTGCCAATCACCAAGTTTCCTACAACCAAAGGCAACCAACTGTTCAAACCATGTTCAAATATGACAAATGCCAAGCTGTAACCAATCCAGCAGTTTCTATACTTCACTTTTGTCATTTTCCTTTTTCTGTTCATAAATTCTCTTAGACCATGAGACAATGCCAGAGTCATTCTGAGCCTCTTCTGGTTCGTAGGGGTTGCCTGATTCACTGATCATTCTTTGTTCAATTAAACTCTGTTGAATTTAATATGTGTAAAGTTTTCCCTTTAACAAGTTTCTCTGTCTTTTTCTTGATTTTCTGTAGAAATGTGAATTTATAGGGAAATCATGAATTTGCTATAGACAGATAACACAACAGAATATAGCTTTAGTTATAGGACAAATTTTCAATATTCAACTGATAGAGCTTGCTCCGGCTGACTTCCTAATGAATGGACACACCACATCCCGATGGCTATAATCAAGATGGCAACATGACCAGAGGCCCATGATGGGGAAAAATGACAGCATTCTCAATAAATGCACCCTAGTGGTGGCTACAAACTAACGGACTCGGATGCCACTACACTCCCCAGTACCCTTTACCAGTATCTGGCTCATAGGTCCCCCTCCACTGCCAATAAATCCATATAACTCTATATTTATCTACTCTGAACATCTGTAGTAAACAGAATTTCTGAGATTCTATTCATCTTAATTATTTTCATGTCTCAATGTAAAGAACCGTAAAATGTTTGAAGGATATCACGGCTGGGGTGGTGGTAAGGGGGTGATTTTGCCAAGGTATGCTACTGCAGTTTGGAGCAGCATTATCCCTGAAGTTATTCCTTGTAATGCTTAAGGGTGATATTAAGTTTAGACTCATGAGACAAGCATTTGGAGGCAACCTCAGAATTTTCTGCCTTTACCGCTTTTATGCTGTTGTTATGTATATGTTCATCTTTCCTAGTGTTTTAGCAAACAAAACATGCCTACAGAGTCTTCAAATCAATCTAATGAGACATATGCAGTAGCTACCCTCCCTGTAATCAACAGGAATGTCATTTGTACAGGTCTGCTCATCTTAAAACATGTTCATCTTCCTTCAGTTACTGCAAGTCACATGAAAATAAACCACCAAAATCAATCTAATATTTAAAAAACAGTGTACCTTCCATCTGTTTTTCAGAGAACAAAGCATAGTCATGTGATACAATTTTCTACAGCCTGGTAAGTGGAGAATATAGTCACATGAGTAATATGTTCTAGTCCAGATCCGATCCCGAGTCCTTTGCAGATATCAGAAAAGTCATTGAATTGTGAATGGCATATATCACTGTCAACTTGTATAGATAATGAACATTACTTCATATTAGCCAAAACTGCTATAAAATTTTTATTTCATTGAATCACTACATAAATATACAGTTATATGGGATTTGTATGTGAAGGGAGTGAGGGGACAGAGAAACTGACAGGAATGAGGGGATACTTTGCCTAGAAACAAATAGTTGAAGTTTTAAAAGGCTTTATGAAAGTATTCTTCTGTTATCCTCACAGTTTCAATGATGAAATCAACATTATATTCAAAATTTTCATCCTCAAAATTCCTTACCACCTTGCACTGCAGTTAGCAGATCTGAAAATGAGAGAGCAACGACAAAGAGACCCCTGGTCTTGCTTGTTGCTCCTGAAAATGGCAGCACGAAAAACAGATATAGCTGGATAGAAAGAATATCATTGATTTATGGAGTCTCAAAATGTTTCTCAGGATTTGGAAGCTGATGCTGTGTTGAGTATTTTTGCTTTCTGTGCAGAGGTCAGTACACATGGTGAATAGTAATAATCCCCATGCTGTAAAACTGAAGTTGTAGCTTTTTCCAGACTGTACTCTGTACAATTTGTTTCCAAAACAAGTGGAGTTTCATACCTTAAAAGTCAAGAAGATGTAGTGGAATCTTATAGATGACAATTTGTCTTGGGTGCCAACTTTGAGATTCTACGAAGCAATTGTAGGATACTTAATAATGAAAGATCAGGATAAGCTTGTTGGATAAAATTGGAATATATTTGTATTAAGATCTAAGCATGCTTACATCCTTATTTTCAATTACAAACTACGTGGAGGTGGGCGGAATGGTCAAGCCTGGTTTAAAGCTGCTAAATACAATGTCAGTTTTTACTTAATGTCTAAATGCTCAGATTTTAGGGTAAATCTGTTGAGACGGTGTGGAGAAGAGAAAGGTGGTCCCATCTCTTTATTTGAGAATATGAATAGATTTTTTAAAAAGCATTAAGATGTAATGACTAAATGTAACAATAATAATGGCTATCATTTAAAATTACTATGTGCCAGGCATTAAAAGAAACTTTATATACTTGATCTCATTGAATTATGCAAGATGTGTATTATTAACCTTGTGTTACACATAAAAAAAAAAAATGCCTTTTAAATGTTAACTAGCCCAAATCCATGTAGCTTCTAAATGACAGAGGTAGATTTAAACAAGGTCTTCTCTTTAAGCACTCTGTAGGTGTCAGTGAGTACAATTATTAGGATGCATGGCATTTGGTAAATGAGTCCAGGCACTATTTTGGCTATTTAAAGAATTAGTATTACATCTCGGAAGAAATAAGCCACTTATTCGGTATTATCTGTATCAGTCCTATTTCTTCATCTCCAAAGTAAACACGAACAACTTCCTGGATGCATATTAATGTTAATTTAAGGAGATTCTCTATCTCTATAATGACACCATCTGAAAGTCATACTGACCTCACCCCGTGTTTAATTAGGCCGTCGAGTTCAGTTATTTTCCCATGCAAATAGTTCTCACAATCATCTTTTTATTTCTATCTCATTGACACTCATCAGTTCAAATTCTTATCATTCCTCATCTAAATTATTCTTACCATTCTTTCATCCATTATTTTCACTGCTGTGGGAAAGTCTTTCTGAAAGCCTAATTTGATTACTTTTTAAAAATTCTACAATCAAGCATATACATAATCTAGCAACTCCACTCATAGAGGTATGCATACATATGTTCATCAAGTGGCATTTACTAGAATGTAACAACTCTCTTCATACTAGCTAAACATTACAGACTGTAAATGCCCAACCCTAGAATGGATGAAAAAAAGAATGTGGCAATTTGCATAAAGGGATATTACGTAGCAATGAAAATAAGCACACTAAACTACATGCAAGAAAAATGTTTGTACATACAAACATTTAAATTAAGTTCAGAAACATGCAAAGCTAAGCTAAGCTCTTAGAAACCAAAACTGTGGTTATCTATGGTAGTTGGGGATAGAATCTGAAGGTAGTGCTGGCAATACTGCATTTTTCTATCTGGGTCCTGGTTACCTGGGTGTATTCATTTTGATTTTTACATAGGGTATTCACACTTATAATACATTCATTTTTCTTTATGCATGTCATAGGTAAATAAATAGTAAACAATACAATTTTTAAAATTATTTTTAAAAAAGATCTAAGCTTGCTCTCTTTATATCCAGAAGTTTACAATGGTGATACAGGAAAGGACAATTGACAATAAAAAGGATGTGAAACTATGACAAAGAACAGTGGCTACCGGTGAGAGATCATCAGCTGGGTAACTACGGACACTGCCATGAATGTGGCTACTGTGGATTAAAAAGCCAGACACAATAGAGACAGTGGCTGTCATCAACAATTAACTGTTAAGTGTCTACAAGGAATGCAATGAAAAATCACTGTGTTGTGTTCAAACAGAACACAGCAAATTCTGACCTTATACAAAAGAGCCTGCTTTTACAAAGCAGAAATAACATGTGGCCATGTGCAGAGAAGAAAAGTACAAGGATCTGTCAGAACCCAGATTACACAATGCCCATTATAAATTCAAAACCCATTTATTGTTCTGGAAAAAATCCTTCAGAATTGTTTAAATACTCAGGATCCAACTCAAACAATGGTGCTTAGGGATGTGGGTTACAGAACCAGGCAATTCTCACTTTATTAGTAAATCATTACAGAAAAAGTATCAGTCTGTTCTTTTAGGTTATGATACCTGTTTTGTGCCAGACAAACACAAAAATATTTTAAAATCAATCAAAACAATTAATGCCAAATATTTCACCTTGCACCTTCTCAGAGAACAATTTTGACTTCAAAATAAGATTTATCTGCTGTTACTATATCGCAAAAGGCCATTACTACTTCAAGATTTTCCTGAACAGAGCAGCAAAAGAAAGGCATCCACAGAGCAAGATGTGCCTTATTGTCCTCCCAACACATTCTCTGGGCTTCTCACTTTCCTGTCCATGAGAAGTTTTCATTGATTTGTCATTGAGTGCTCCCTGGAGTCCCATGAAAGCATGGAAAATGTGACCATATGTTTCAGCCGTGCCCTTGGTCAGGGAGCTGCTGACACCTTCATTGTCCAGCCTTCAAGATTCTTTAGTACATTTTATATCTTAGAGACAGAAGTTATTTTAAAGTGATTGACTGAAGCAGAGCTTCTGGAACTAGAACAGGTGTGATTTGCGTACACATCTGCTTGGTCATAAAATATTGGCAAGTGAGTGGGATATCCAGGTTCACAGCTGCTTCCCAAAAGCTCTACATTGCATTTAGTACCCTTCTAAGACAGCAAGATCAGGGAATGAAATATTCTCCCATTGAAGACAACAAAAATTAAATCATCCATGTTCTGCTTACAATTTATCCTATATCCTGAATTTTTAATAGGATTAAGTCATCTAAATTCATTGATTCTAATTTATTCATTTCTTTAAACATGCTCGTTCTGTTTTCTTCTGGAACCCATAGGCAGGGATGTAAATATTTAACAAAATTAACAACTCGAACCATACATAAATATTCCCATTTGCTTTCATCATTCCCTTAGAATAAGCCTCTGAGGAATAAGTATAACATTTCTTCTTAAGGAGGAAGAGTATCGCCAGAGAAGACGCACACGTGCACACACTTGGAAACAATGAGAAGTCCATTCTGTCGATACTTGTTTCTCTTTGCTCTTCAGTATAAAGATATGTTTTAATAAATATTGACCAGTTTTGAGGTGGGGTTCCAGGAATACTTTAGTATTGTATTCAGACAACCAGATCTTTGCATTTCAATAGTATTATATTAACACGTACTCAGAGAAAATACATTTTAGCTCCATTTCTATAATTTTCCTTACATATTTATATGCAAATATTTTATCAGGCCAGGAAACAAATTACCAAAAGAAAAATCACCATGACTTTTATACAGAGACGTAAGTTCTCCTCAGTTTCTCTCTCAACAAGGACAATATTTCCATTGAGATAGGTTGTTTATGGAAAGACTTCATACTCATTAGAAAATCACTCTTTGGATGTTATCTTCATATTTGGCACCTCCAAGAAAAGCCTACACATAAATCATTTGATTTTAAGTAGTTTAAGGCAAAGAAAATGACCTAGCTATCACCAAATTCCTCAAATGTTATTCTTTCCCTAGACTCACTATAAATGTTTGTTCCCCAACTGTCAGCCAAATCCCCAGTGGCCTTCAAGAGTCTAAGTGAAATTACCAGGTGTTTCACATTGTAATTCCCTAGCAGTTTTTTGAAACATATATAAAGCACTGAGCACAGTAACGGATGTAAGTTAAGCCAATGAAACGTTGTGGACCAATGCCCAAACAGAACTATTGAAAGATAAGGCCCTCCTCTGCCCTCTCCCAAGGGCAACATAGTATTGCCGCCCAAGAGAAGAGGATGCCTTAAAGGATCACAGGTAAGAAGGTAGGAATATGAAGGCTAGGGAGAAGCTGTTATGCTCAGATCTCCATCTCAGACTTCAAATGGTTTTAGGATCAAGAAGCTGCTGAAGACTAAGAGTATCTTCTTTGGCGCTTCCCCGGAGGTCCAGTGAGTATTCTGACCAGGATTGTGTTAAGATTCACTGTCCAGGCTGTCACAAGAAAACTAACTGGGTCAGATTGGCTACCAAATCAGGTGGCAATCATATCCCTCTCTCCCCAGCCAACTGAGAAGAGTCACCCTTCCCTTTATGTCCCCATTTCCATGTGCCCCTGTGGGTGATCATTTGCTTTTGACTAAGCCACTGATCCATGCCTGTTCACAGCTGCAATACACTTGGTGAGCCAGACTTTCTCAGTCATTACTTGGATCCAAGAATGTGTAGCCCTAAGCTTGGATTGCAGGACATTATGCCTAATGCATAGTTGGCCTTAGAAAATTCAAGCTCCTTTATAATCCAGTCCCTCTCCTATACTAACTTTGATATGATCAAAGTTTACCCACAAAAGCTCACATGACTCTCCACCAAACCTTCTGCTTTCACTATTTTCCCCCATTGACTTCCTGATTGATCCACATGTCACAAATAAAGAGATTCTGTGGTCTTTCCATTTGAATCTAGAATATTCTTTATGATCATAAATTTCCACAATATTCATTCCAAAGGTTAAAAACAGCATGTTGCAAGGACATTGAACATAAACTCCTTTAAGTCACTTAGGCAGTACATTTAATGCCTTATCAAATGTTTTCCAATCCAGAGTCATTAGGCAAAACCGATTATGCTATGATCCTTCACAAAACAATGTCTGGCATTTGGGCCCACTGAGATAGTTATATCAGGCGGCTTAACCTCGAATAATAACTCAGGCTCTATCTGAAGCCCTGAATTCCCATGTGTGTGTTCTACTATTCTGGTAAATGCAACATGTCCAGCATCATCTTCTTTGGGAAAACTAAATGCAGAGCATATTTTTGTCAGTTTTCTCTGCTTCCAGCTTCTTTTGATCCATCCTTTTAATTATACCAACACATTTTAAATTTCCATAAAATATTCTTTCATCAAGTTATCCCACTGCTGAATATCTTCTAAAGCTTTCTGTTTTCTTCAGGGCAAAATACATAATTTCTCTAGCTAAGATGCTCTGTAATCTCTCTCTCCACTACATATCTCTGATTTCTCCTGAAAACCTATCCTACACTCTAGATTGCTTATTATTTCATTATTTTCACAACATGTTGAGCTAAGTCTCCATTTTAAGTCTTTGATCATGCAGCTCCCCTCACATAGAAATGCCTCTCCCTTCTTGTCCAGATAATTCTTGCTCTTCCTTTAAAAAGTAACTCATTTAACATAAGCCCAAGGGGGTCTCTTCCCGACCATTTCTGAGTCTTTTGACCTTCACCCACCTACACCCCTCATTTTGGCCATTTATATAGTATCATCCATTCTTATATACATGGTTATGTGTATAATTTATATTTTTAATTATATTGGTTGGTCCTAGAGAAGAGATACTATTCCTTACATTTTTCCCCTTAACACTGAACATAGCAGCCACTTGACAAATACGTATAGAAGAATGAGCGAATTAACCAATGTGCGGTTTGATTTTATATGAAGTAAAGAAATGGGAAGAAGTCAGATTAATAGTGATTCTTGTTGAACCCTAACTCTTCATTGCTGAATGTCCATGTTTAACTCCAAATCCTTAAACGTATTGTAAAAGCCAATCAAATATGAAATTACTCCACAGAAAAAATGTGAGAATAAAAGCATTACCAGCACCAGTTTCTGGCTAAAGGTCTGAAAAAGGCCCCTAACTTTGGCTTATATATCACAGTAATATTTCCTATGTATTTTATACAGAAATTAGATTCAAGTAAATATAGAAAGTATATAATAAATTTGTATATTAAATTACTGTGAACAAAATAGACAAAATGATGTGGGAACAACTGGATAATTTTGGAAAAAGAAAGAGTCCATATTCATAGCATACACTATAATAAACTCCAAATGGATCATCTATTTCAGTGAACTCATGACTTTCAGAGATTCTTTCTATATAAGAAGAAACATACATTAAACAATTGCATGTGACCAAAATAAAAATTCTGGAAGCATGGCAGACAGATTATTTTGTTAAATGTATTTTCATGTCAAAAATATAGTTTCAGCAGGGCATGGCGGTTCATGCCTATAATCCCAGCACCTTGGGAGGCTGAGGTAGGCAGATTGCTTGAGGTCAGGAGTTCGAGACCAGCCTGGCCAACCGGTGAAACCCCGTCTCTATTAAAAATACAAAAAAAATAAAAATAAAATAACCTGGCGCAGTGGCGTACATCTGTAATCCCAGGTACTTGGGAGGCTGAGGCAGGGGAATTGCTTGAATCAGGGAGGTGGAGGTTGCAGTGAGCCAAGATCGTGCCACTGCACTCTAGCCTGGGTGACAGAGTGAGTGTCCACCTCTAAATAAATAAATGAAATGAAATAAAATAAAATAAAATAAAATGTTTCTAGTTTTTATGGGCAACAATTTCTAATTAAGTCATAAAATGTAAATGTGAAAATAGAAAGGTCAGAGAGATCTGTAAAACAGAAACCATTTAAATTTTGTTCTAGTCATTTGAGAAATATCCAATAATATACAGCTTAATAAAAAAAACACTACATGTTTACTCTGTACAAGGCCCTGTGGTATGACCATTCTCATTTAATCTTCTCAACAAATCTATCAATTAGATACTGTTATTTCCATTCAGGTTCCCCGGAAGAAACTGAAGCTAGAGAAGCTAAGTAACTTGCTCCAAGTCACACTGCCGGTAAGAGGCAGAACAAGAAATGGTGCCAGCACTCCAACTGCACTGCTGGAACAATCAGTGGTGTCACACAGTTTCCTTTGTCCAGGCAGGTGGTAGTGATAATGATGTATGACATCATGATCCGTGATGATCCATGGTTGGAAAGTGAATCCTTGCTTAACTCAGAGGAACAGAGGACCATGTACATTTTCAAAACATTAAGTTTTGACTAGAATCTATTTTAACATCCTGGCTTTATTGTTCGTTTCAGTATCTCTATTACTTTATTCCACAGATCTAATGGACTTCCAACTACCTATGAAGAAATGAGTTAAGAACCAGTCTATAAAGAACTGGGTTAAGAAACAGAAAGCATCCTACTGATATCTCAGTCCCTACTGAATATGAGTTAAAAATAGCAGCTATGAAAACAAAATCCTCAAAAGGTCTATTCTCTTTGATAAGGTGTAATACAATGAGCTTCTTCAAACCAACAGATTGGAAAGAAAATTTCAAGTATTCAAAGAATCATATTTGATGTTCAGTTGCCATATAAAGCTTACAGAAATGGAATCTTATATATATTAGAATGTGACCTTAGGGGAGATAATTTATTCAAGAATCTGTGTCTTCATCTACCAAGAGACAGATGGTTTCTACTTACATCATTTATTCCTTTATATACTCCCACACTTATATCTTACATTTGCCTTAATTTGTAAAGAATTTGACATGACTGCATGATCTATGAATATTATTTACATATAAATGGTAATTTAATTATTAAATAATATTATTTATTTTTATTCTCTACTTTTTATTTTGAAGAATTGCAAAGGTATAGGAAATTGAAAGAATCCTTCACTTAGATCCACCAGTTGTCAACATCTTCTCACATTGTTTTATCTCTTTGTATCCTTCTCTCTCACAGACATGTACACTTCATGACAAAACCACTTGAAAGTAAATTAAAGATATTATAACACCTCACCACTACTTACATCTCACGAAAATCTCAAGAACATTCTTTTACATAAACACAATACCATTATCATACCCAAGAAATTTAACATTGATACAATATTTTCTAATACACAGTCCATACTCAGATTTTCCTGATTATCTACAAAGATATCCCTTATAGCTGTGTTTTGTAATTCAAGATCCAATCAAGGTTCACACATGCCATTTAGTTTTTATGTCTCTTTATTCCTCTTAAACAGTGTCCTGCCTTTTTGTTCATTTCAGTGTTTCATGACATTGACATATTTTGAAGAGTTCAGATCAATTGTCTTAGGAAATGTCCTACAATCTGGATCAGTCTGAGGGTCCTTGTCATTATTTTCTGGATATTCAATGTTCTATAATCTATTATTGCTGTTTTTTTTTATTTATTTTTTATTTTCACATTGTCTCAAATTTAGCCAGTTAGGTGGTCATTCCCATGTTCTTCTGACATTTTCCCGTTACTCTTTCAGCAATCCCTTGCTTTCTGGCACAAGATGTTTAATGTTAATCTAATGCAAGACCTGGAATCATTTAATACTTCAGGGAGTCCTGCCCTTTTGGTGGGAATAGTATTTGGAAACTAATATAACCTTGTTTGCAACGTATCACAGCATCTTGGCCCTTTCAGCGGACAGAGCTAGGAAAGAGAATCTATTAAAGTCATGAGTTCACTAAAATTGATGATCCATTTGGAGTTTATTTAAATGCATACTATGAATAAGGACTCTATTTTTTCCAAAATTATCCAGTTTTTCCAAAACCGTTTTATCTATCCTGTTCACAGTAATTTAATATACAAATTTATTATAAATTTACTTTCTATATTTAATTTCTGTATATACTGTTTTCTGTATATACTGTCTCTGTTTCTGAACTTTCTACCCTTTTTTTTCTTAAGACAGAGTCTTGCTCTGTCGCCAGGCTGGAGTGCAGTGGCGCAATCTCAGCTCACTGCAACTTCTGGTTCCCTGGTTCAAGCAATTCTCCTGCCTCAGCCTCCCGGGTAGCTGGAATTACAGGCACGCACCACCATGCCCAGCTAATTTTTGTATTTTTAGTAGAGACGAGGTTTCACCATGCTGGCCACGATGGTCTCAATCTCTTGATCTCATGATCCGCCTGCCTCTGCCTCCCGAAGTTCTGGGATTACGGGTGTAAGCCACTGTGCTCAGCCCTGAACTTTCTGTTATTTACAATGGTCTATCTATTCATGTGCCAGTATGCTCCGTTTTTCAATTTAAGTAAACTTAGTCAAAAATATAAAATTACTAATAATTTATACTATACTTTTGCTACCAACTTTCAATCTGACGTTAAGACTGAACTTGTGAAAACTTGAATTTGTGAATTTGTGAAAACCAGCTATTAGAGAAGGAAATATGTTTGGTCTGAGTAGTTCAGTGATTCTCAGGATGTGAGCCTAGGATTATCATTATCAAGAGTACCTGGAACTCTATGAGAACTGTAGAATCTTCTGCCCCACCCCAGGACTCCTGCATCAGAAACTACAAGGAGCTGGGGCCAAACAATCTGGGCTTCAACAAACCCTCTAGATGATTCCAATGCACATTCAAGTTTGAGATCCCTTAGTCTAGTTTCTCTTGACTTTTCTCTTCATTCAATTCTATGCCATCTTTCAGTTCAAGCCTTGGTGTCCCTTTGTGGACACCCTTTATAAGAAGAGTCATTCCCTGAGTCAGGAGTTAAATGGCCATCTATATTCTTGATTGACCAGCAAATTTAAACATCTCCTCGATATCTTGGTAGTTTCATATGTTGTATGTACCACTCTCCCAAAGTAGATTTATAAATACTAAATTTCTCACACTTTCTTCTCCCTAGTAAGTGGGCAATGTGGCCCAGGTCATGCCAACTAGATGCATTCAAATGAGAACTACATGTGGAAAGGGCAGCCTGAAGCAATGACCACTTGGGATAGGACAGTGGTGGGGATATCCAGGACTTAGGGAGCTGTGGCAGAGCTTCTGTAGTTTGTCAATGCCAAATGATTTTTAGTCATTTTTTAGATTCACCTAAGAATCAAATAAAAATAACTCCAAAGACTATAAGCATTCATCTGATAATTCAATCAAAATCGGAATAAACTGTCATTCAGAACTTTTACAGCTCAGAGCCACTAAACTATATGAAAGGTCTGAAGCAGCTAACTTGAACCACCTTGAGACCCAGAGTCTCACCAAATGGTTGGGTATAGGTCCTGATTCCATTGTTCCCAACTGAGTAGCAAGCATCAAGTCTAGTTATTTGCCTCCAGTATCATATTCTTCTGATGATAGAAGCTTTAAATTATGTTTTAATATACATTTTGATAATTCTCACTGCTCCTATTTTTTAGAATCTTTACTCTGTATTTACTCTTTCTACATGAATATTTTAGCATTTTATTTTTAAATTTCAAATTGATATAAAAGTTGCTTAAATAATACAATCTGCCATATATACTTTATCCATAACAAAAATTGCAGGTGCTTTGGTTAGCTCCCTCAGACCTTTTGCATATTTTAGTGGCTCTGAGCTGTCAAAGTTCTGAATGACAGATTATTTCTATTTTGATTGAGTTATCAGATTAATAGTTATAGTGTTTGGAAGTTTTTATCTGATTCTTAACTGAATCTAAAAAAATATTAAGAATTGAAAATGTATCAAAATTAAAGATATTTTTTATTAATTAGACTACTCTAATTATTTCCATTTTTGCTAGATACCTTTCAACCTTCATCTACATGCACCTGCATTTTTTTTTAATGTAGCATAATATACATACCTCTACTTTGTATTGTTTTCATTAAATGCATCAAAATTTTTCTCCACGTTGATATGTAATCTACATAATTGTCATTTGGAAAGATTGAAAATATTCTGAAATGTGTCAACATTTATTACATTCTTACCTATCACTAGTCACTAAATTTTGTTCCACGTTGTGTATCCCACAACAACCTGACCTTCCCATGGCCCCACCCAAGATAACAATTTTTCTAAATGTGTCTATCAAACCCATCCATTTCTATTTTTTTCCTACAAATAGAAATGTATGTACTTCTGAGCTGAATTCAGTATTATTTTGCATATTTTGAAACTTTATCCCTATCCAGTATCAAAATGTATGTATTTCACTACAACTTAAATTTTTCACTCAAAATTGTGTTTTAAGGATCATCTGGATGCTCTAGTTTCCTAATTTTCACTGCAATATGTCATGTACTATTTGAATATATCATAATTCATACATTATTTTACTTTGGTTGTTTATAATTTTTTGCTATTACAAATGCTATTATTATTCTTGTAAATACATCGTTGTGTGCTTGTATAGGAGTTTCTCTAAGGTATGAATGTAGAAATAGATTGATGATTCATAGGATATTGTATCTTTAATTTTCTAGTTATTGCCAGATTATTTTGCAAGGTGGTTGTTCCACTGTATTCTCCCACCATAAGTTCTGATACTCTACTAAGAGGTATCCTCTGACCTGTAATGGTTTGCCAATCTGATGGATATTTCATTTTGATTTTACATTGCAATTTCCTAATCACTAGGGGATTGAAGCCTCTTTTTTTTTTTTTTTTTTTTTTTTTTTTTTTTTTGAGACGGAGTCTTGCTCTGTCGCCCAGGCTGGAGTGCAGTGGCCGGATCTCAGCTCACTGCAAGCTCCGCCTCCCAGGTTCACGCTATTCTCCTGCCCCAGCCTCCGGAGTAGCTGGGACTACAGGCGCCCACCACCTCGTCCAGCTAGTTTTTTTGTATTTTTTAGTAGAGACGGGGTTTCACCGTGTTAGCCAGGGTGGTCTCGATCTCCTGACCTCGTGATCCGCCCGTCTCGGCCTCCCAAAGTGCTGGGATTACAGGCTTGAGCCACCGCGCCCGGCCGTGAAGCCTCTTTTGTATACTTATTGGCTATTCAGGTTTCCTCTTCTGAAAATTGCATGTATTTTTTTCCCGTTTTTCTGTAGGACGGTATCAGGGTTTTCTGATTAATGCGAAGAAGTTTACATATATTTAATTTTTCCCCCTCAGGGCCAGTCTGAGACAAACAAGTGTCTTTTTCATCTTCCTTAGCTATTGGTTGCAGATGTTTTAGCACACTCTTTCACAGAAGATCTACCACAAGGAATCACTTTATCCTGAAGCCTCAGTTCCAGCTCCCCATCCCACACAGACCCAAAAATTTGTCACCTATTCACCATCTCCAATTTCCACTCTAAACAAATGTCTTCAGAACATTCTGGGCTTGCTTAACATTCTGGTTTTCTAATTCATCTTTTTGGCCCCTGTGAAAATGTCCTACTTTCTTCCAAGTTCAACTATGCCTCTCAATGGATACTTGTATTTTATCTAGCAAAGGGTCTCTCATGATATCTGATTTTCATTTTGCTGGAATTTCAAGTCCTGCCTTTTACATGTGTATCCCATAGTGTGGATATACCATAACATAATTAACTATGTTCCTGTTAATGCACACTTAGATTATTTTTTATTTTTTAGTATTAATAGAAATGCCTCAAGAATTCCTGTGAAGACATTATTGTGCCTACATAAAAATCTTTCAATTGCACGTATTTCCAGAAGTGGACTGGCTGTTTCAAAGGATATGTGCACATTTAGTATTCTCATCAAAAAGGATACATTTACATTTCCAGGAACATGGAATGATACTGAAAGGGTTTTCATAACCTTAACAGTACTAAATCTTACCAATCTTTATCTGGCATTTCTATTAATATTATTATTATTTCTTCCTCTTCTTCCTCTTCCTCTTCCTTTTCTTCTGAATTGACTATTGATATGCTTTACTTGTATTTTTACTGTATTGTATGTATTTTATTGCTTTGACAAGGTAGTTTTATTATCCAGGTATTAATCCTTTTCCATAATCTGATGGAAATATTTTCTTCCAATCTATTTTGTCTTTCAAATTTATCCATAAGAAACACTTTTTTCATACAGAAATTTCAAATTTCTGTCACTTCAAATCTAACATTTTTACCTTTATTTCCTTTTACTCCCCAATATAATAGAAATATTACACTATATTTTCTTTTGATTTTTTAAGCTTTAAAAACCAATCCAGAAGTTGATTTTGTGTGATATAAGGCAAATATCAAAGTTGTTTTCAAATCAATAATTGCCCCAATATCATTTAACATTCTGTGTTTCCCTCACTAGCTTGAAATTATATTCATATATATACACACACACACACACATACTCATATTATATATATATATATATATGTATATATGTATATAATATGAGTATGTGTGTATGTGTGTGTGCCTGCATGTTGTTAAGGGCGGGTCTTCGTCCTTAGAGCTCCCAGGATGGTGGCTGGCCACTCCCAAGATGGTGGCAAGCTTTTGTTCTCCGACCTGGAGTTCTTGGCCTCACAGAGTCCAAGGAATGGAACCTTGGGCCATGCAGTGAGTGTTATAACTCTATTAGAAGCCGTGGGTCATGGAAGAGAACCGTGAATTCCAGCGACTAGTGTTCAGCTCAATTAGGACAAACCAGGGCACTTAGCCACACAGGAGCAATGGTGAGCCTTTAGCCTGATCGGGAGCGGCAATGGGTGCCTCACTGGATCAGGAGCTCAATGGACATCCTGCTGGATCCCTATGAGTGGAAATCAGCTGACTGCGGCAGACAGCAGTGGTGGATGGTGAACGAAAGCTCAGCTCAAGCAGTAACACAGACCAGAAGAGTGTGCAATTGCAAGATTTAATAGAGTGAAAACAGAACTCTCATACAATGGGAGGGGACCCAAAGGGGGTTGCCCCTCCCTGCTCGAATGCCTGGGTTTATATCCCGATCATTGTCCCTCCCCCTGTGCTCTCAGGTGATATATGATTTGACTATTTCTGTACTTCCTGCTTTTAGCCTAATTAGTATTTTAGTGAGCCCTCTTTCCTACCTGATTGGTTGGGTGTGAACTGAGTTACAAGCCCCCTGTTTAAAGGTAGGTGTGGTCACTTTCCCCAGCTAGGCTTAGGAATTCTTAGTTGGCCTAGGAAATCCAGCTAGTCCTATCTCTCAGTGTGATATAACATTTTTTACTCTGCTCATTTAATTGATTTACATTTTCCTAAGCCAATACCACGCTGTTTTGATTTTTGTGACTTTATAATATATTTTGATTTCTTGTGACTGTGGTAAAACCCCAATCAAAAGAGGTGCCTCCTTTCAAAATTCTGTTGACTATTATTGAGCATGAGATTTTAGAATCATTATCTGGTCAAGATCCTCCCAAAAGGATTTCATTTTCTTATTTTCTAAACAGACACACAATTCCTTAACCAAATTGGATGCTTGAAGGATTCTTTATGATCCAATTAGAAGTCCTAAAAGTTGAGTCCTCAGGAAGAAATAAAAAGTAATAACAACAAAACATCCACCATGATCACTTTTCTTTCAAAGGCTTAATAAACATTATCTAATTTCTTCCTTTAAACAATCCTGCTAGGGATGTTTTAACAAACTCATTTTAAGAGTGAAGAAACTGAACTTGGGGGAGCTTTATCCGCTGAGAGACTACCCAGCTAGAAGGGTAGTGAAGCAGGGATTACAACTGACCCTGAAGCTAAAACACTTAACCTCTAGTTTCTCTTCTCTCAAGAGCAGTGGTTCCCAAAGTGCTGTCCGTGGACCAGCAGCCACAGAATCACCTGAGAATATGTTAGAAATGCAAATTCCCTGGCCCACCTGGACCTACCACATCAGAAACTTTGGGAATGAGATCCAGCAATCAGTGTTGTACAAGCCGTTTAGGTGTTCTGATGCAGGCAAAGCTTGAGAACCACTGATCTAGAATCCAAAGACCAAGAAGTAATAAGAGGGTGCAAGAAATACTGCATGGAAAAAAAATAAAAAATAAACACAGAAAAGAACAGCACTCACTGAAATGATTGAGAAGAAATGCTACATTCGGGGTTTATTAAATGACTACTGTGCTGGCAATAACAGCCACTACATGGCTTTATACGAAATAAAACAGAAAGTGCTTAGCTGAAAGGGGTCCTTTATTCTTTTCAGATCAGAAGAACTGAGAAACCATTGAACCAGAGTATATAAAAATCTAAGATCTTTCATCCCATTTCTCTGAGACTTATAATCAAGTAATACGTTAGCAACTCTTGGCTAATACACAAATGCCTGTCCATATGAATTTTGATCTCCTTCACAACCCAGACCATAAACAGGTCTGAGCACCTGAGTGTGGAAGAAGCTTGGAAAACTCCTGAGAAGAAGAAAACATCCTGAGACATCACAGAAAACAAAAGGAGATTGTCGAGAAAGAGCAGCATATAATAGCAGTGCATACAATAGCAGTGCAGCTGGAAGGCTGAGGAGATGGGGTGAGGGCCAAGGAAATGAGGAAAGACTGCCAGGGTGGACGCTGGGGGAGGCTGGGCCAGCAGCACCATCTGGGGTGGTGAGGTGAGCCATATGCCCTGTGCATTTGGGGCCTACCACAGCCGTCGCCTCTGTGATTAAAAGGGGAAAATAAATACTTTTTTATTACTGTTTTTGAATTGGATACATTTACCATTATTTGCAGTAACATACAGTTTGTCCAAATTTCATTTAGTGAAATTAGTGCATCAAACCATCTGGATTTGCCCATGCAAAGAGGACTTAGTGGGTTCAGGTGTTGGGCTCTTTGTAAGAATTACCTATTAATTAAGTGATTAAAAATAATTAGCCTTTCAGTTGGGTATCCTGTCAAGATTAGGGATAAATTCTTGGAGAAAACTGATTGTGAAAGGCACAGGCTTGGATTGAATGCATTTAAAATAGTCCTTGGGTCTTTCATTGGGTAGTGAGATGCCTTCTTGGCTTGGAAATATTCAGCCCACAAGATTTTCAAAATCACTCTATGAACAGGAAGACTGTTACTGTCGCAGATCTTCACCATCCTCTTGGAATTTAAAGCAGCATTTTCAAGGTTTATTATTTGTATTGGTTTTAATAGGATTCTTTTACGAACCTTTTTAATGAGGAGTGTTCAATTATTACTTCCTGAAAACATTGCTATGATATCAGATTCCATGCTGTGAGGCCTCATTTGGTTAATGTGTATGTGATCTGAATGGAAAACAAAAGAGCTATTAAATAGCCATTTCTTTCCCTTACTGTATCAAGCTTTCTTTCTGTTAATCTTGGTGAATGGTGGATGTATGCAAACACTCCATCTTTCTAGTTTGGGAAAGCCACCAGATTTAAAAAGAAAATGTCCTTAAGTGTAAAAATCCATATAATGTGATGTTTATCAGATAAGGCCTTTTTCAGACTAACACCTTCTCTCCTTCTTTTAACAAATCAGAAAGGACCGGGAAGAAGTTTCCTAAGCCTGCGAGATGATTAATTAGAGAGGGCGCCCCGGCAAAGCTCAAAAATGCGAAAACAAATGTGCACGTTTAATATGTAAAGCTCAATCTGGAGTTTAAATCTGGATGCAACAACTTGAAGTATGTACCTCAAGGCATGGCTCAAATACTCTGCTGAAGAATCTGATAACCCTGAAGAAAGAAACTCAAATTGTTAATCTACTTTTAATCACCAATCAGAACTTTTGCGAATAGTTGATAAAACAGACCAGCATGTGACTTGAGTTGAAAGTGTTACATGCCTTTTATGCATCTTTAATTACAGCTATGAAAGCTCTCATGAGCTCATGTACTAGTAGATAATATTTCAATTTTAAGAATGATGACTAGGAATGTTCAAAACGGAATTAGGAGGTTCTAGAATAAGGCCATCCTTGGCATAATGGTTGGAGCAGGGAGAACACATTTATCCTGACAAAATCAAAACTACTGTTATCCACCCTGGTATGCAATGCATAATAATCAAACTTTGAACTTTTATGTAGATGGAAGCATATTAACCCCTTGTCACCCAAATATGTGCTACTTGCTACCAAACAACTTCCTATATAACATAAAGTGCACTCACAGAAGTTCATTAACTTCCACGGAGGCCTTTGGTGTTTCAGTCTTATATATGCTAGCACCATCCTGTGAGAGAATGACATAAGAGAAATTAAAGAACAAATAATATTTTCTTTGAACAAAGACTATACAGGAATTATATCTGAAATAGGCATATTGATGTGAATAAACTATTTCAAGTTCTGAAATGGCAAAGCACCATGCGTCAGCCATAAAGAAGTAGTTTGTGGGGAGTGAGAAGAGGGTTCAGGTGTTAAACTTCTTGTAAGAATTAATTAATTAAGTGACCAAAGATAATTAGTTGGGTATCCTGTCAACATTAGGGATAAGTTCTTAGAGAAAACTGACTATCAAAAGGACAGGCTTGGATTGAATGCATTTAAAATCATCACTGGGTCTTTCATTTGGTAGTGAGGTGCCTGCTTGGCTTAGAACAGTTCAGCCCACAAGATTGAGGCAGCCTGATACGTGTCACCCCCATACTGATTCCTCACTTCCACTCACCTGCCCCATCCCCATTCTTTTGAGACAGAGTTTCGCTCTTGTGGCCAGGTTGAAGTGTGCAATGGCATAATCCCAGCTCACTGCAACCTCCACCTCTCGGGTTCACTGCAACCTCTACCTCTCGGGTTCAAATGATTCTCTTGCCTCAGCCTCCCAAGTAGCTGTTCAAGTGCCTGCAAACATGCCCAGCTAATTTTTGTATTTTTAGTAGAGACGGGGTTTCACCATGTTGGCCAGGCTGGTCTCAAACTCCTGACCTCAGGTGATCCGCCCATCTTGGTCTCCCAAAGTGCTGGGATTACAAGCGTGAGCCACCACGCCTGGCCCATACCCATTCTTTGATCCTAACAGTTGTCATCTTCTCAGTCGAAGGTAAAGTGCTATACCAATTCAACCTCAAGGTGTCTCCTAGCCTCGCTACCTCCTTCCAACTAGGGTGCTACCCTCCCTCTGTATAGAATTTCTGGCTCTAGCGTAATGTAAATGGCAAGTACTATTGGGTTTTTTGCTATTGTTATTGTTATTATGATTATTATTGTAATTGTTCCCTGATGGGGTTGAAGAATCTCAATACTTCCCATTGTAGCTCTCTCCCTCCTACTGAGCTGGAGATAACAACCTCATTATACCAACTTTTTATTAATCACCAAAGGGATTCTGTGGTATGGGATATTTTTATTAAAATATATTTTATAACAGCCTGATGATTTGGTTAATATGATTATCCTACTTAAATTGAAGGAGAGGGATCTCATGCCATGTACTCTCCTACCATTAAAACCAAGTTAGAATTTATACGCCCTAAGTTTATTGCTAGTAGTCAAGACAACTATAAAATAAAAAAACATTGCCAGCCAAACAATACTTATTCTGGAGTAAGGCAAATTTATATCAATAAACTTTCCTTATTAGTTTGCCAGAATTTGCACCTGAGCACTCATTCTTCAGCTACTAGACAATTCTATTGCCATTGAAAAGCCTACACAGGAAGGGAAATGCTCCATCATCAAGAATGTGGCCCAGTTTAACCAACCTTTATTGAACACACACCAGTAAAAAGGTACCAAGCCCATGGATGTGCATTTTTTTCAAAGATTAACAAAGCTTATCTCTGCTCTTAAAAACTTTCCAAGAGGGCCTCATGTTTTCATTTTTCCCAGTATTGGAGCAAGTCCCTCAAATTACTCACCCAGTCTGTTAACTCCTGGTACAAGCACCCTTTCAGGTAAACAGGCTAATTGATTCCTATGATCCAACCATCAGCCTCTAGGACACTGATCTTTATCATATTCAAATCCCTGAGCTCATCCTTTATTTTTCTCACTCTGTCTAGTGACAATAGGAGCAACCAGCCAATCTCATTATACTCATTAGTTTGCCAAAAATGTTAGAAAGTATCATATAAACAGTCATTCAGATCTTTACTTCTTATAAGTGGTTAAGAGTATCAAATGGTGCTATTTTGTATATCACTATCACCAGAGCACAATATGTACTATCAATGCTCTTTTTACTACTGGAAATAGAGTTATAAGCATCTCTAAATCCAATTACATTAGAAAGCCAATTCCAAAACCCCAGAACCAATTCAGAAAGCTCATTCTTAAGATTCTGTTCCTCTAGACTCCATAACAAAATGTGTATTAGATGCCATACAAAATATGTATTAGACTCCATACAAAATGTGTCCAGAGAACAGAACCACTAGTGTGTGTGTTGGAGGTCGGGGAGAGAGAGAGATTTATTATAAAGAATTGGCTCATGAAGTATGAGGGATGACAGGTCCTAAGATCTGCAAGCTAGGAGAGTCAGCAGGCTCAGAGAGAGCTGATGGTATAGCTCCAGTCCAAGTGTGAGGCCCAAGAAGCAAGAGAGCTGATGGTGTAAGTTTCGCTCTCAGTCCAAGTCCAAAGGCAGGAGGATACGGATGTCCCAACTCAAAGGAAGTCAAGCAGAGAGAGCGAATTCTTCCTTACTCAGCCTTCTGTTTTTATTCAATGTTCAACTGATTGGATGAGGCCTGGGGACATTGTGCAGGGCAATCGGCTATACTCAGTTTACTAATTCAAATGTTAATCTTATCCAGAAATACTCTCACACACACACACAGAAAAAAATGTTTAACCAAATTATCTGGGCTCCTTGTAACACAAAATCAACCATTACAAAAGATTCAGCCACATTAGTTTACAGTTTATCAATTCTACCATCTCTGTGTTCTATTCTGTGAAGAGCAGTTGAGCAGAAATTCCCCCAAATGTTAATATTACAAAAAAAAAAAAAACAAAGTTTTAGATTGAAACACAATTAAATCAAGCAATAGTTTTGGATGCCAAATATGTAGGATGCATACTAGGCACCAACAGTTCTTCCATGCTGATGCAATTATATAAAAATCATAAATGTAGGCTTTCTGCTCCTCCCATTCTACAGACAGTCACATCTTGTGCAGTGCCAGCCATGTCCCTGAGACACGAAGGTTGAAGTGAAGGCCAGAGTAAATGGATTTGCCCTTACTGGGTGCCTGGTCACTAGGACTAGTTTTAACTCTAGCAGAGTGGTTATTGTCACCATCAATGACCTCTTCATTGACCTCAACTACATGGTCGACATGTTCCAGTATGATTCCACCCATGGCAAGTTCCACGCACCATCAAGGCTGAGAATGGGAAGCTTGTCATCAATAACAATCCCATTACCATCTTCCAGGAGCAAGATCCCATCCAAATCAAACAGGAGGATACCAGTACTGATTACGTTGTGGAATCCACAAGCATCATCACTACCTTGGAAAAGCCTAGGGCTCACTTAGAGAGGTCATGATTTCTGCCCCTTTTGCTGATGCCCCATGTTTGTGATGGGTGTGAATCATGAGAAAAACAAAAACAACTTCACAATCATCAGTAATGCTTCCTGTTCCACCTACTGCTTAGCACCCCCAGCCAAGGTCATCCATGACAACTTTGGCATCATGAAGGGATTCATGACCATAGTGCATGCCATCACTGCCACCCAGAAGACGAAGACAGCCCCTCTGGAAACTGGGATGACAGCTATGGAGCTCTACCGAACATCATCCCTGCAATTAACTAGTGCTGCCAAGGCAAGGTCATCCCACACTGAATGAGAAGCTCATTGGCATGGCCTTCTGTGTCCCCACTGCCAACATGTTGGTTGTGGACCTGACCTGCCATCTAAAGAAACCTGCCAGATATGGTAACACCAAGAAGGTAATGAAGGAGGCATGGAAGGGTCCCCTCAAAAGCATGGTGGGGCTACACTGAGCACCAAGTTGTCTCCTCCAACTTTAACAGTGACATTGACTCTTCCACCTTCAATGCTGGGGTTGGCATTATCCTCCACAATCACTCTGTCAAGCCCATATTCTGGTATGACAATGAATTTGGCTACAGCAATAGGGTGGTAGACTTTATGGTACACATGGCCTCCAAGGAGTAAGAGTCCTGTAAACCATCAGCCCCTGTGAGAACACAACAAGAAAACAGAGGCCCTCAGCTGCAGGCAAGTCCGTGCCACACTGTCCTAGACCATCATCCCCAGTGAGAAGGAAAAGAGGCCCTCGGCTGCTAGCAAGTCCCTGCCACATTCTGTCCCTGACATGCTGAGACTCTTCCTTCAACACCGTTTCCACGCCAGACCCCTGAAGAATGGGAGAAGCCTAGGGAGCCCCACCTTGTCATGTACCATCAATAAAGTTCCCTGTACTCAACAAAAGAAAAAAATCATAAACATAGTGACATTTTACCTTCAGTCTGAGGTTTTACATCCTTCCTGTTTAACTATATATCTACTCAAATAACACACTGAGGTAGCATCAACATATGCCCTTTCCAGGAAGTCTATACTGTCCAGTTTTGCTCCAGATGCGTTTTCTTATGACTGATTCTTTCTCACTGTTCTACAAACTCTTTGAGTTCCTCACTCAATTTTAATGACTTTTAGATAGGTATTCAATATCCTAAACAGAGATGGGCAAACACTAAATGCAAAAGTAAATAAATAAGTAGTTTTATGATTGATGTATATTAAGTGTGTATAGATACTAGTTTTTTACTTCTAGCATGAAACATCTATCTCATTGCTTTACAGACATGGCTTATGTGTATCCTGCCCTAAAATTGGCTCTCCAGTTATTTTTATAGATTTCTTATCTCCAACCAGATAGTAAATTCCTCAGATGTCAGGGATCATAACCTTCTCTTCTTTTGAATGGTGTTTATAAGCAAAAATGTAACTGCTCAATAAAAGTTAGGTGAATCATACACCTTTGTATTCTTGGTTGAATAAATGAAAGAATAAATGACTGCCAAACCCTCTGATGTCTCTGTTGTATCTGATCTTCTAAGGGAGAGATGGGATAGGGCATCTCATCTCTAGCAATAAATAAGTTGCTCCACATACAGAAGCTGAAACAAAAATTGATTTTGAAAAATTTACATTTCGAAACAGTGTAAATAACAGTGTTCTTGGAAATGGTGTTCTTTAAAATGCTATGTTATTCAAATCAACTTTCGGTTATTCAGGAGCTAATTATTCAAGGGTTGTAACCCAAGAATTCAATACTTATCCAAGTGGCCTCTTACCGAAGGTGATCAAACACAAGGTCTCTAGAAAGATGCCACCTTTGTAACCCTCTTGAAAAAAATTATTTGAAGACAAACAGAAGAAGAGACATAATTAACAACTCAGGAACAGAAAAGTCAGCATAAAAG
Source organism: Piliocolobus tephrosceles (assembly GCF_002776525.5). Taxonomy (NCBI): domain Eukaryota; kingdom Metazoa; phylum Chordata; class Mammalia; order Primates; family Cercopithecidae; genus Piliocolobus; species Piliocolobus tephrosceles. Next base: position 111,196,095 of record NC_045438.1, read on the forward strand.
AATAGGCAGTGAACATGGAGACCAATTAAAATCAGATATCCAAATAATTGCAAATCTAGTTATATAACTAGAGGTAAATGTCAAAAAGAAAGGTTTCTTAATGAAACAAAGTCTTAGTTATAAAATAGATCTAAATCCCAAGATCTGATTAACAAAGACAAGTAATAAGCAAAGAATAGAAGCCCTCTTGAATAAAGAGGTTTCAAAATAAACTATTTCACTCTTAATTTTAATAATTACAGAAAATATTACTAATTGTTTAAGAACGTTTACAAATAACCACGTATAAAATAAAATCAGGATGTATAATTTCTAAAAGATTTAAGAAAATTAAAGAAAGTAGTTGATTTGTATTTGCTTATCAAATACATTTTGAGGAGCCTCTGTTTATTGGCACTGCTCCAGTTCGTGTTTATACACAGTGATTTGCAACCTAGAGACCCAAGGGGTTGATAATGTCTCTTAAAGTGAGTCTAAAAACAACTCAGAAAAAAAATATGTTGTTTATAAGAAATAGTCATAAAACAAAGCCAAAAGACTAAAAAGTTAAAAGTGTATGCAACGACCCATGAGACCTTGAAGGAGGGGCCCGCAACTCTGACCAGCCTGCTGGGTTGTAGACTTTCTGGATGACCCAGCCCTGCCCATTCTCCAGCGTTGCCTTGAGTATCTCTTCCAATTAGTCATAAGGCTTAACTCCAGGTACTCTTAAGGATGTAGCACATTCCCTGGGAAGTACATTCTTGTTTATCAGAGTGACTGGAGGTGACTATTAACATTTAATGGGTTGAGCTAGCATGGTGAAGAAACTACCTTCATTCCACACAACTTTAGAATATACCACTAAATATTCATGTAAGTTTAAACATTTCTTCCAAACTTATTACCTGAATGTGATTATATTTTTATATTTAAGAAATAATTTTTGCAATGTTTTAATATAAATGACTTCTGTGTTAATCAAGGGAAGTGGTATTTCATTTTATTCAGAAAATTACCAAATATTTGCTCCTCATGTAGGAATATCATGTCATCAATAGCAACCTAACTCATGAAATGTGAGTTACCAAGCAACATAACTATGCTTTATTTCATTCATAATGATTTGATGTTTGGATTACAAACATCTAACAACTTCATTACACCTTCTAGAATATTTGTGGTCAAGAATTCACAAATTAAAACTCTTATCAACTTGCAATATATTTATTGACTTTTGTTTCTTTATTGTATTCCAGTTAAGGTATTATATTGATTTTATTTTTTTTGCAATGATGAAAGTAAGTATATGTAAATTTCATTTCAAGATAGTAAAAGGAGTACTGTATAATACTTGTTATAAATAGATTTCACATTGGCTTCCCTTAAAATATTCCAAAATGCCAAACATTTTCCCAGCTCAGGGTTTCCATACAGGTAAAATTCACTGCCCTCCACCCTTACTTCAAATCCTAAAGATCTCAAAACCCTTACTTCCCTGTCTGGAGGCTGACCTCTTTGGCTTTTTACCTCAGCTGTCCCATCATGGACAAAATGTCACCTCTGCTGAGAAGCCTTCCCTACCTCCTCCAGCAATTGTGTTTCCTCTGTAGCCTTCCGTATTTTCACTTTCTTTCAGAACTCTTACCACCAATGCTAATTATTATTATGCTCATTTATATACTTAATATTCATTTCCCCCAATAAAAGCAAAACCAAGTATTTTTCATTATTCACCACTGTATAGCCAGAGTCTAGCACATGGCCTAAAACATGATGAGAGATCAATAATAATTGGTCGATTGAATGAAAGCTGATAGAAATTCAATGAAAAGATGGAAAACGGAAAAAATTTCTCAATTATATAGGATGAATATAAACACAGCTCCCAATCTTGGAGGAAACCAGTAGGCAATAAATAAGTGCAAAATCTGAATATGATTAATAAGATTGCTTTCAGAGACAAACACCACATTTTTCAAAAAAATACATGTATTTATTTAATAACTTCAACTTATTTTACATTCATAGGGTACATGTGCAGGTTTATTACCTGGGTATTTTGCATGATGCTGAAGCTTGGTATACAATTGATACCATCACCCAGGTACAGAGCGTAGTTCCCAATAGTTAGTTTTTCAACACATATACCCCTTCCTCCCTCCTCCTTCTAGTAGTCCCAATGTGTATTGTTGCTGTCTTTATGTCCATGAGTGTTTAGTTTCCACTTACATGTGAGAACATGCAGTGTTTGGTTTTCCCTTCCTACATTGATTCACTTAGGATAATGGCCTCCAGCTTCATCCATGTTGCAGCAAAGGGCATGATTTCATTCTTTTTATGGCTGTATAGTATTCCATGGTATATATGTACCACATTTTCTTCATCCAGTCTGTTTATGGACACTTAAGTTGTTTGCATGTCTTTGTTATCACAAATAGTGCTGTGATTAACATACAAGTGCATGTGACATTTGGTAGAACAATTTATTTTTCTTTGGATATATAACCAGTAATGGGATTACTGGGTTGATCGGTAACTCTGTTTTAAGTTATTTGAGAAATCTCTTAAGTACTTTCCACAGTCATTGAACTAATGTGCAACCCACCAATAGTGTATAAGCATTCCCTTGCTCCACAGCTTTGCCAGCATCTATTGTTTTTTGACTTTTTAATAATTGCAAACCACCATGGCACATGTTTACCTATGTAACAAACCTCCATGTCCTGCACATGTATCCTGGAACTTAAAATTATATTTCAAAAAAATTAAATTAAATTAAATTAAATTAAAAGGCTACATTGTAAATTGCAACAGAAGGAACTAAGAAGTCTAGAGAGGAAGGTGTGGTGTCTACACTGATTTTTAACATCAGCAGAACTTCATCATCTGAGGAAAGTCTGGAGGATTTGAGGAAAGGCCGAAGGATTTGAATCTTGGTCTTTATGATTCCTGTGGTAATAACAGGAAAAGACATAGTATAGAGGACCCCTAGTTCCAGTGACAGACATAAATATTGGTTGATGATGTATTCTTGAAGTCTGTTTTCCTGCAATGATACATAATAAGTGAGTGTGCTCTACAGAGGATTCAAGACAAAGGTACAAACAACCATGGAAATGTGGGGATATAAACAGTATGTTCTTTGAGATTACTGAGTTGGCATCACAAGTACCCTTCTAAGTGATCAGTCACTAGCAATTGAAGTCAAAGAGTGTGTTGAGCTGTCGAAATTTACTTTTGCAATTGGGTGAATATTCCACTAACTTTCGTTTCTTGGTTGCAAATAATAAAACCCACTTAATTCAAAAAGGATGAAGGACGAGTAAAAGGTACAAAATGTTATGATGACCCTGAGGTTTGCCATGGAATCAAGGGCCTATCAATGGCATTAGCAAAGTCTAGGAACATCAGAGGAAACCCATCCAAAACCAAGACAATGGCTCTTCTGGTCTCCCTTTCACACTCTTGCTCTCATTCTGTCCATCTATGTGGTCTCCTCACTTTATCTATCAGCATGTGTTTTTCAAGTAGAATGATTTCTATTCCTTTGGGTATATACCCAGCATGTTGGCTTCCTATTCTCTTTCTTTGAAACCAATGTGACTCAAAATGACCATCACAATAGAAAATTCCTTCCTCTCTTCAGAAATTTGTGTTACTCAACTAAGACAACTGAATAAATCAACTAGAATTTCTGAATTTCAACTCCAAATTCCTGGAAACAAGACTAAATTGACTCATCATATTTAGAAGTTTACCTCTAGTCTGATTGGCTATGGCCCCAGAGGAAGAGTTGTATGTACTGTTGTTAGGCCTGCCCATGTGGGTAGGTAGTGACAGTTCAGCTCTAAGGGAAAGAGGGTTGTGACTGGGCATATGCCCTAAAAATGCATCTATTAGGCTGGAGTTTTTAAAGTAGAAGACTATAAAGTTAGAGAATAGATCAATCTTGTGTTCATTTTTATGAAGAAAGCCTGGGTGTAATTAAAGGAAAAGCTCCCAAACCATTTCTAGAAAACTCCAAATGGTCCAAAAAAAGAAAAAGGAAAGGAAAAGAAAAAAGATTTCTACATCTCCTTTTCTACTATTGACTTTTTTACAAGTAGTCAGCTGAGTTCACCTAGAAAACCTTTTGCATTACTCAATGTCTGAAAATAGCAGCAGAGAAGAACTTTTCAAAATAAGAGACTTCTCCAGTCTCTGAAAGGTATTTCTCAAAGAATTTGTTATCAGTTTCTGCTTCTGATGAGCAGTTAGACTGTTACCTTGACACTGATTCTGGGAAGTTGTGCCAATTAGAATTCTTTCATATCTTTATATCTACTGTCTACATATTTTAGTTGAGAATTAATCAGATAAGCTCTTAGAATTAAAATACGGTCCACAGCATGAGAAAAGATTATTTCCTCATTATCTGTGGATGATATCTCTCTCTCAATAAGTTAGTAGGTTTTCTGAAATGAGATACAGCTTCCAACTTTTGCCCACATTTCTGAAAGCTAGAAAAACACGTTAGTAGCTAAATCCATATGTTATCTGTAGAGGTTAGACCAGGAAATTGTGTGGAATAATGTGGCAATTTATATCAGCTTCAGCCAAAAGTAACTTGTAAAATAAGGTGAGGGGGGAAGAAAAGAACTGATGAGCATGGACAATAAAAAAAATTATATAGCATATTTTTTAGTCCTAATTTTGTAGCTATCACAACATTTATAATTAAGTCAAACAAAATTCTTCTATTGGAAAACTTTTTTTTGAACAATTCTTGTGGTTACAAATGTTTTCTTAGAAATAAGCCTGCAACTTCCACCCCTAGGTTCTAACACAAGCATCTGTACAATCATTGCATTGAACAAGATAAGACTCCAAAAGTGCAACAGAAAATACATTTATTTTTACTGCCACTGCCATTAAAGCTTGCTCTGAGGAGCTGGTTCTTTTGTTTTCATGCCCCTGTGAACACTTGGAAAGTCCCTATGACTTTTTTCTTTATGCTTGTATGATATACATATCTTTTACCCCACCTGGCACTTTTGCTCCCAGTCACTCACTAGGCTACCTCTGCCACCTCCAGGTTGAGGATAGAGAGAGAGTGGAGGCAAAGATCAAGAAAGATTTCATTTTCATTGGTACTGTCATGGCAATATAAGTTTGATGCTGTCTGATCTTAGCAGAAATTTAAAGTTGGGCTTTCTTTCAAGCCCCTTGACATCCCACCATCGTTGGATTTCTTGCAAGTACTTCCCTTGACATCCCAGACTCCTTCTTATGTGACACTCTGGGGCAAGATCCAAGACAACTCCTCCCGTGTGACCTTATCCAGCCCAGAGGAGATAACCATGCACCCTTAGCTAGACTAACTCTAAAGGAGCAAGTACCAATGGTCTGGTCGAATGGCATTAAGATCCCAGTGTCTGAGCAGGTTAGTGCCACTGTATCTACCTCTTTTCTCACCACAGTCACAGTCAGATAACCACAGTCTTCAGCCATGTAGATATATTTTTTGAATAAGCCAGACAGCAACTTTAAGAAAAGCAGGTCTAGCTCTCAACAGTGGTTCAGTCCACTAAAACCTCTTTCCCTGAACTTAGAAAGAGAAAAAAAGTACCTTCTTTATTCCTACCACACATGATTGGGGACAGTCAAAACACCCTAAGGGCCCTCTCCAAAAAAAATCATCTTCAGGACTCCAGGTGAACCCATCTATTCCTTTGAAGAGGAAGAGTTGCTAATGGTTGCCTGACTGGATTTTGAATACCCCCTTGGAAGTCTTTCATGATGTTTTAACGCATCACTCTCAAATGCAGAGTAGCTGGCTGCCCACACTTGGGGTGTGCAGTGGAAAGTGAAGCTGATTTAGTGTTATTTTAAATTGTGCTACCTGTGGGAGCACAGACAACATGGATAATGCTTCTTCCACAGGAAAGCCTTTTCCACAGGAAAGCCTTTCAAAGGCCCTTTGAAATGATGTTCAAGGCTCTTTAGAGTTTTCAGGTACTTCCAATCCATTATAGTATTTGAAACTCCTCTGTAAGGTAGGAAGGATGGGTACTAAATGAGGCCCACAAAGAAGTAGAACTTACTTGTTCAGCGCTCTATACTATAAAATTCTGACCATGAATCCAGTGCCCAACCATGAGCTGAAAAAATTGTAAAGCAAGCAGAATTGTTTGATAAAATAGAATTAAAAGCCCAGTTATTGAAGAAGATACCATCAGACTGTGAAGAGCCCTTGGAAAACAACCACCACCTCTCTAATGATTCCTACTGGGAAGTCCAGGTATGTGTATTTTGAATAAGCTTTCCAGGTGATTTTTTTCTGATATGTATGCTTCCTTTCTCTCTCCTTCCATTTCTTTCATCTCTACCATTCCCATTCTGCTACCTCCCCAAGAATAACTGCCCTGATAGGTCTGAGAAAACAGTGGTAGTGAATTAAGACAGTTAACCAAAAACCAGTTGACACAAAACAGTATTTGTAACCCAGAAACAACTAGTTGTTTGTATACACAGCCCACACTCACCTGCCAACCTCTCAGCTTTGCCAATCTATTAGGTTGAAGACGCATAGCGAATTCAAGAATGGAGAAGCAAAAACAGGAAAAATGGGCCAGAGTCCATGCTACGGCCATTTATCATGATACACTTAACTAGCAAGCACTTCTTAAGTTATTTCCTCAACTCCACCAAAGATAAAGAGGTAGCTGCCTTTCTCCTGTCCTTATATTTAATCTTTCTCCTGCCTTTCTCCTGTCCTTATATTAAATTTCCTTCGGTTTTTCTCTTTCAAACTTTTTTTCCTGCCAAGTTGCAGCATTAAAAGAGATTGAGGAAAGCAATCCTAGGAAATAATTTAGGTGTAAACAATTATGTTTGACTTAGGGATTCCTTGACACACAAATCTTAACTCTTTCAGAATATTCAGAACACATAGTCATTGTAGCAAAAGACCTAGAGAAAGAATAAGAAAGAGTAGTTTAATTTGGTGTGTGTGCAATAGACAGAATATATCAAGTTATAGGAGAGGATAGGTAAAAGATAATGATGTCAGTAATTATGCAATAAATACATAAGAATTTGGTACCTGGGAATGCAATGATGCCCAAACAAAAAATCTAAACTATGAGCCATTGGTTCTGGGACTGGGCAACAAGAAGAAACTCAAAGGGCCTAGGGAGTTTGTTGGTGGGAGTTTGAAGAGGGTAAAAAAAAAAAAGTGTCATGGGAAGTTTGACAACACTGACACCTGTGGTCATGTGGAAAATAGAAAGGATGCCTAATGAATTCAGGAATCTCTTCTGGGGAGATTGCCCCGCAGAAGGTAGAAGGAGCCAACTTGCTTCTAGATGCCTATGACAACAGACTAGAGAAGACTGACAGGTTTAAAAAGGAACTATTCAGTATTCCAGAGGAATTTAGAGAAAATATGAAGAAGCTAGGACTTGCTTAGTTTGAAAGTAAAAATTATTCCTCATTCCCAGTCTCTCCCAGCAAAATATTCTCAATGAAATAGCTTCAAGGAAAAGCTCAAATCCCGAGTGCCATCAGTAAAGCACGACTCCAAGTTAAGGATCTCAAGGCATGGCTGTAAGACCATTCTGAAATATTTAAGTCCCAGTAGGATTTCTAAGAATCTCTGGGGTATGCTTCATAGACCTTCTCAGTTAAGCAGCTGGGCTTTTCAGAATCATCAGGGTATTATCCCACAGCAGGTTCACAGCTGGCAAAGGTAGAGAAGGGTGTATCTAATAAAGAAATATTGGTTGGCTTTTGTCTAAAGAAGTTTATCATAAAATGATACCTAACAAACTAATAAAGTTTATAAAACAATTTCATTCACTTTAACTGAAAGAGACAGAAACCATTCAGAATGTAAAGACATCACTGGATCCCAACCTTCTATGGGCAGGAAGCAGGCTGAGGAAACTACTCAGCCCTAAACATAGGTCACATAGAAAAGGAAGGTTAATTTTGGCAGAATCAAAAGCCCAGAGGATTGAGCCACGAGCCATGGAAAAGTCTTCCCAAGGAGCAGGACAGAGCCATAATCAAGGAAATGGCAAAACATGCTTGATTAGACTTTAGAATTGCTAGGGACTAGTGACTGCTATGTGCCTACCATTTCTTTCTGAAATGGAGTGTCCATTGGGGTTCCCCTATCTCTGAGCTACCATTGTGTATTGTGGAGGTTAGTCTTTTGAGTTCAGTTATTCAGATAGGAAGAAACTGTACTTGATGAACTGTGCTTAAGGATCCTTATATGTACCTTGCCTTAATTTAAAAGATGAGATCCTGGACTTTGAGCTGATAGCAGGATGTGGCCAAATAGTAAATATTTTAGACTTGCAGGCCATAAGGCCTCTAGTCACAATTATTCAATTCTACTGTTATAGCATGAAAGCAGCAATAGACAACATATAAATTAAAAGGCATGTCTGTGTTCCTGTAAAACTTTATGAAAATAAGTGGAAAACCATAGTTTGCCAATCCCTGATGTAATGGGATGAGGTTTTGGTGATCTAGAACAAGCGTATTTTGCATATGAGTGAAATATAAATCATTTGTGACCAAAGGGTAAATTATAGAAAATTAAAGATGGACACAAATCCTTCGACGCTCCTCTCTGAGAAACTAGACAGACTCTGCAACTGCTTTGACCAATTAAATACAGCAGAAGTGACATCATGCTCGCTTTCTCACCCCTAAAACACTGGCAGCTTCCACTTCCTATCTCTTGAAACTCACTCTTGGAGCCCCGAGGCCTGAATGTAAAGATTCTAACTACCAGCTGAAGAGACCATATGGAGAGACCTTCAGCTCATCTGGCGAGGGAAAATGACCCAGCAGAGTCATTGTGGTCAAGATACCAGGCAGGCGAGTAAAGCTGCCTTGAAATCTCTAGACCCTGGTAGCTACCAGTTAAAAATTACCAAGTGACCTCAGTCAACACAACATGGAGTTGAAGAATCACCCAGCCAAGATCTGTTCAAATTATCAAGCCACAAAGTCATAAGAGATGTGAAAGCAGTTGTATTTTAAGCCACTAAGTTTTGGAGTTTTTTATTGCAAGAAATAGGTCAAACACATGTATACACATACATATACATCCACCCCAATAATCGGAACAGTTTAGGGATTATGGTGAAGTTTGGAGTTTTCTCTTGTTTTGTTTTTCACGATTTACTGTGTTCAATTTTTAAAAAACAAGCTTGAAAGTTTTCTTCCTGACCAAAAAAAAGGGGAAAAAAAGCAATTGAAAGGAAACAGTTAAATAAAGAGATATAGCATGGCCAAAATGACCCTTAAGAGAGGGCAATTATTTTTGCAGCTCTAATAGAAGGGCCAGGCAAGGAGGCTGACACAGAAACTTTATCAGAGCCCAGAGGAAAGTTGATTAGGATCTGGCTGTGAAAATAGAGGAAAAGAGGTAGTTTTTTTTCATGTTACCCAAGAATAGATGAAACTTACTCCTCTCACCTTCTGCATTTCATCATAGAGATGTGAAAGGGTCACAAGAATTGTACCCAATAGCAGCAAGACTGTATCTCCGCTTCTCTGTCTCCATCCTAACTCTTAGGAAGGAATAAGTGAATATAAGAGCAAGCACATTTTTGAATTTCATCAGACTCATAGAAACAATACTTGTGTTTTGTTTTTTTCAAAATCAATTCCTTTATTTTAATAGTCTTTAAACATTGGAGGATCCCAAAAAGTAGGCCACCTGCTCTTGATCTACAAAAGGTCCCACCTCCTAACCCCAGTTTACCATTCTTTCAAAATACAAATGCCAAACTGGAATTTCTTAGCAGACATTAAGTATTTTTTCTGTACATTATCAAGGGACACAGCCTGCCTCCTAATACATATTCTAAGGATATACTGACCATATCCAAAGTGATTTTTTTGGCAAGAGAAGCAAGCTGTTCTCTTCAGCAAAATGTCCAGGCAATCTGTACCCCCACTTACCGTATTCTAATAAACCATCTAGGGCACTTGTCAAATAAGTAATTTGTATTCTAAGAGATTAAAATTTAAAGGCAAATATTTGACCCAATTTGCAGCACCCCAATTTTTTCAAATGTTGCATTTCTTTTTTTTTTTTTTTTTTCCGTCTGCACTCGCACAACAACAATATGAAGAATCTGTACAACAGGTGGCTTATTGATACGCCCTGGAAGTTCAAATTTCTGGTTTAATTCTCTAGAAAGAGAGAGAGGAGACATCTTAATGAAGGACAGCAGAACACATGAGAAACTAATGCAAAGAACACAATGATGCCCCAGAGGTGTCTAATACATTGTGAATTTCATTATAAATAAAATCTGATCATTTTTAGTTTCTTGTCAGATGTATCCTCTAAGCTTGTCTTTCATTCCTGCTGCAAGAAATTCTTTACTGACACTGAATTGGAGAAATGATTATTTTTCCCCAACTCATGGCTTTGTGTTTCTGGAAAGATGATTTTCAGCATGCAAATTGGATGCATCCAAAATCATTCTGATGCAAGACCAGAGCTTCACAACTCTTTACAATTTCAAAATGAGTTTGCTGCCCAAAGGAAAACATAAAACACACCAAAGCTAGAGAAAGACAGTAACATCTCTAAATAGCTTGGAAATTTCTCCCTGCCTGATGAACTGCTTTTATTATTAAAGAGTTTACTGTTTCTCCTCAAATTTGAATGGATGTTTCTTAAAATGGAGTAAATGGTGAAAAGACAAAAGGAAAGAGCTGACAAACTGTAACCACAATAGCATTCAGCCTCAACCAACAGGAATAGAACAATAAACCTGGAAAGATGTTATTTATATAATAATAATAGTAACAATATATAATTTATATAATGATATAATGATAATAATTATTATATAATAATGATAGCTTACTACATGCCAGGCATTACTGTAAACCCATAGCATATAGTGACTCATTTAATCTTCACAACAGGAGTAAATTTTATTTCCATTCTGTAGACAAGGAAATTGAGCCACAAAAAAGTTAAGCAAATTGCCCAAAGTGTGGAGCCAGGATTAAAACACAGGCAGCTTTGGCTCTAGATTCTAGGCCCTAACCACAATACAACAGTGCCTAAAACATCCAGTTTAGGACAACTGAGAATATCCTATGGATCTGGAAGAGATTGCTAGGACTGTTTCTTGGAACAGTGAGGCCAGAGAGAGACAGAGAGAATAAATACTCCGTCCTTTCTTATCTCTTCAAAACTCTTCACAGTTTCTTAAGGGTAGTGAAAAAAAAAATGTTTCTCAGGGTAGGTTGGTGTCAGGGGAATGATAAAAACAGCAACACTACCAAAAGCTCCATAAATTACTGCTGGGAATTCCACAAGAAAGCCTAATAGTCTGGTTTCAATCATCTTTCCTGCAACTTTAATAGACCAAGATGTTTAGATGTATTTCTTTCAAGTTTTTATAGAAAAACTAGGATTACAAACAATGTGTTTGCAGGAAAAAAAAAATGAAGAACATTCCTGTGTTTTGATGGTAAATGTATTTTTGGTTGATACAGGAATTTTTGTCATTGAGAGTCAATAGGGAACTCATGAAAGTTATTCAATGTCCAACGGATCCATTGAGTTATCATATAAAAGCTGTAACTCATCAAGACAGACTAAATGTGCCAAATTGTATACTCTACTTGGGATTTTTGTCAACATGATGAACTTAAGAAGATGTCTGCCTGAATAGATATTGTTTTCATAGTTAAATAGAAATCACAAGTTACTTCAAAAGGAAAGCACACTCACATCTGTCTTTTCACATGGCAAATGTTTTTTTCCTGGGATTTCATTTGCTTCAATTTATTATTTTTCTGGGAAGGAGAAATATGAAATCTGATTAAGCATTATTAGAAATAACACTTAATTCACTTTATTTAAAAACTTTCAGTTCCTTATTTCTCTGCCTGAACTAAACTTTATTAAAGAATTTTAGAGCCTGATGAAATTTTATATAGATATTATTCATTCACCATTGATTAAGCGTTTATTATGTGTCAGGAACAGTTCTAGGGAACGGAGTCCAATCTCATCTCAGAGATGAGTAAAAGAGAGCCAGAGAAGGAAATTGCCAGCTACAGGCGAGACCCAAAACTAGCAGAGATGCTTAATTTTGAAGGCAAGTGTTCTCCCTCTCCTGATACTGCCTCACAAGGGTGAGACTATACTAGGAGCTGTGTGAGACATAGAGCATACAATCAGAACCTCCCTTTCAAAAATCTTTTAATGTAATTGTAGAAACAGAGGCCTATAAAAAGTAAGACAATACCACCAGAGGTAAGTGCCATCCAAGGCAATAATATAGAGATAAATGATTGTGTCACAGAGGTTGATCTCACTCATTCTACTTACTCTTCCTAGATTCTTAGGGAAGATGAGTACACCTGCTTGGGGCTAGGCGCCATGCTAGACATATCACTTATGAGATAATTTTGTTTACACAAGGATACAGAGAGGAAAATATTATTCTCAGTTTATGTTCAGGAAAATGAGACTCACAAGTAATGATATTATCTAAGGTCGTACAGGTGGTGTCAGAACTGGAATTCGGCCCATGATTCTCTTACAGTTTAGCCCAAGCTCTTTCCATTTCAGGACCCCACATCCCTTTACAACACACCCATGCCAACTGGCAGTTTCCTTTCCTGGTCATAGGAGACAGAAATGGAGGTTGCAAAGCATGCTGGGAAGCATGTGGTAGCTGCAGTGCACAGCATCTTTGGCTTCCTCTAGAAGCCACGGCAGTCTGAGAAATGGCATTAGATGCCATGAAATACTGCAGCTGGCACTGTTCTTCTGCATGCTACAATGCACAAGGCAAAAGTAAGTTTTTTGTATTTGTGGTAATTTAAATTATTGTTCAGAAATTTTCGGTCTCCTCCCCCAACTTCCATAGGAAGAGTATCTTCATTTCATTTAGCTTGGGCTTGGCCATGTGACTCACTTTGGCCAATTCTCATTGCAGAGTTGATGTTAGCAGATTTGACACAGAGATTTGAAATGTGTTCCTGTGATTGGGCTTGTTCTTTTTGGCTTCCACCATCACCATGAGAAGAACATAATTCAGTTCGGGGAAGAGAGATACATAGACACCTGTCACCAGCCCCCCTTCCCACATCAACATGTAGCCAAGATCAAAAGTAAACAATGTTATTTTGAACCACTGAGATTTGGGATGGTTTTTAAGCTGCAAAAACTGATTGATTCCCTAATTTAGGCCAATAGTCTAACTCATTGAGATTTGCCTCTCAATAACTTCTTTCATTTCAGCCATTTTATGAAACTTTGATGTTGTATCATAATTTGAGAGTCTAGGGCAGGGGTCCCCAGGACCAGTACCAGTCAGTGGCCTGTTAGGAACTGGGCTGCACAGCAGGAGGTCAGCAGTGGGTGAGTGAGCATTACCGCCAAGCTCCACTGTCAGATCAGCGGCCTCATTCGATACCCATAGGAGCATGAACCCTATTGTGAACTGTGCATGCGAGGGTACACTCAGGACAATCTAACGCCTCATGATCTGAGGTGGAACAGTTTCATAGTGAAGCCATCCCCTGACCCCCAGCACTTTGGGAGGCCAAGGCAGGAGGATTGCTTGAGCCAAAGAGTTCCGTGGAAAAATTGTCTTCCACGAAATCCATCTCTGGTGCCGAAAAGGTTGGGGAGTTCTGGTTTAAGGTACCTTAGGTTCTGGGCCACTCTTCCCAGATACTAACGTCACCACAAAGGTTGTTTCAAAGTAAATAAAAGAGAGAAAGACAGAGACAGAGACAGGGAGAGAAAGAATAATCAAACTGAAGGTGAGATCAGTGGTGGGTTTTGTATATATGCTTACACATAGTTTTAACAAAAAACTACAGCATCTACACAAATAATGTCATCCTCGTTTTTGTGATTATCCCCTTTGACCATTTTAGGAACCACATTTGCTGATTTCTAACCTATTTATTATGTTCCTGTGTTGGAAACATTCATTGATGTAGAGCTTTCTTTGTCTTAAGGAACTCTTACATTCCTTGCATTTATAAAACCCAATTCTACTGGAGAACTATTTATTTTTCCCGTGGTCCTGGGATGGATTTTAAAAGAGAAAGAAAGTCACTTACTAGTCAATGCATGATGTAGGGATATCCAGGAAACATCTGGGACAATTATTTTCCTGTTTTGCTTCATTTTATTGTTCTTTTCCAATCTGATGTTATTTCTCCAAAATAGCTACAGAAAATTCCATTTTCCTCACATAATGGTAAATAAAATGAACCACAAAATGTACTTATTTTAATTTTTGTTACAATTCTATTAGATTTGTCTATGTTTTCAATCCATATTATAATTTTATAATTTTCTAAATTGATGTATATAGAATAAATCATTACTTGACACCTCCCCCTTCCTCTTTTGGATGGAGAGCTACTTAAGCACAGTCTTTATGTGACTTTCATGGTTAGAGCTCATGCTTGTAACTATGAAGAATTAAGAAATCATTTGGGAACCATCTTTTCCAATTATAGCTTTGGTAATTCTCTGAGAGCAAATATTACAAGACAGCAGAAGAACAAGCAAAACACGAAAACAAAAATGTGATGAAGATATTAATAATGTGGGCCCTCTTCACAGCCAGTCACCAATTTCTCCTCATCTAACAGTGCACTATTTTCTTTTGTTAGCTATTTCTTGCCATTAATCCTTCCATAATTGCCAATATTTCACTCCAATCTTTCAACCTTACCAGGCAACAATTGTAAGTGCTTTAATGCTTGTATTGTGCACAGCCAGCTCAACAGACCAATATCAGCCTGATTTTTGCACATACATAACTCCATAGGAGTTATGCTATAGCAACTCTATATTTTCTTAAAAACTAGGGGTGTTAAACTATAGGGAAGAAAAAGTTAAACATTTCCAGAATGCTCCCTCCTTATTCTTTACTTTTTCTTCATACCGAGCAATATTTATCCTTTCTAAACTATAATACCTGGCTCATGATCAAAACATTTTCTAAATCCTAAAAAATTATTAAATTTGTATAAGATCCTTCAAAAAATTAAAACCTATTTAAAAACAAAAACAAAAACAAACAAAAAACCCAGGCCAGGTACAGTAACTCATGCCTATAATCCCAGCACTTTGAGAGGCCAAGGCAGTAGGATCACTTGAGCCAAGGAGTTCAAGACCAGCCTAGGAAACAAAGCAAGAACCTATGTCTACAAAAAATTGAAAAAATCAGCCAGGTGTGGTGGCACGTACCTATAGTCCCAGCTACTTGGGAGGCTGGGGTGGGAAGATCGGTTGAGCCCAGGGGTTTGAGGTTGCAGTGACCTATGATTGCACCACTGCACTCCAGCTTGGGTGACAGAGTGAGATAGATACATATGTTTGTGTGTTTAGAAGTCAAAAGACCTTGGCTGGCATCATTGATCTACTCAAAGTTTTAATCTTGGGCAAGGCACTTATCTTTCTAAACACTAGTTTTCTCATTTATAATAACAAGATAACATCACTCATGACAAAATCAGACAATCGCTGGGAATATGAAATTATAGAATGTCAGGATTAATGTAATTGATGTTTAAATGGTATCAGAAATTGTTAAAAATCAGTTTAAAATAACAGTAAAAAATAAAAAGGAATAATGATTAATTCAAATTTAGTGATACAAATTTAAAATACTGAGATACCCCATTATTTTGACTATTTAATAGCAACAGTGAGGATGGTTGAATAAGTATACTGAGTCTTATTACAGAGTCTTAGGAGTGCCTTCTCTGAAATATCTTCATAGGATACTGTGGTAGGCTGAGAAATGACCCTCAAAAAGATATCCATGTCCTAATCCCTGGAAGCTGTGAATGTTACCTTTATGACCAAAATTGGTCTTTGCAGAAATGATTAAGTTAAATATATTGAGATAAGGAGATTATCCTGAATTATCTGGGAGGGTCCTACATATAATCACAAGTATCCTTATAAGAAGGAGGCAAAGGGAGACTACACACACGGCAGAGGAACAGGCAATGTGACCATGGAGACAGAGCTGGGACTGATGCCTCTACAAGCCAAGGAATGTTGACAGTCACCAGAAGCTAGAAGAGGCAAGAAATGAATTCTCCTCTAGAGTACCCAAATGGAATGTGACCCTATTGACAACTTGATTTCAGCCCTGCAAAACTGATTGCAGACTTCTGACATCCGGATGTAAAAGAGAATAAATATGTATTCTTTTAAGCCACTAAATTTCTGGTAATTTGTTATAGGTGGCTTAGGAAACTAACATAAGCACTTTAGCCTACAGTTACTAGATATCTTTGGATAGGAGGCAAAACAGACATGCTTTATATAACACTTTGTTTCATAATAAATAAGTTATGTAAAGCAACAGGCATAGAGTAGCTGCTTATAAAATTGGCATCTTTGTTCTTACATTCTGTTGCAAAGTACAAGTACCTAGTACTGTCAAATGGCAACCTTTTTTTGAGAATTTACCATATGCCAAATAACATTTAGATGTCTATTTTTGTACATTAACTTTATTTCATTTTCACAATAACCCTCTAACCACATTTTTCAGATGAAGATACCAAGAAACTGTAGGTTATATAACCTGCCCAGGTTGCACAGTAATTACCAGACTCAGGACCTCTCCTGCAGGCAGTCTGATCCAGAGTCTATTTTTTATCCATTAAACAACACTGTGTCTCAATGTAAGAGAGCAAACAACACTGTGTCTCAATGTAACAAATGCGATTTTCAAGGAAGTTATATTCAAGAAGCACCAAGACAATAAAGCAGATATACTATCAACTTATATAATATGCTCAGTTGTCTGCAAATATAGATAGATAGATTAGATAGATAGATAGATAGATAGATAGATAGATAGATAGATAGATAGGCAGGCTTCTTTTAGAAACTCATTCTGTCCAGAGCAATGTAACAGTGCAGTGGTGACAGCTTCTAGAAATAAGACATACTATGTGTCTGCCCTGCCTCTCCCAGGAAGTGCAAAGATAGAGATAGTGGATCTGTCCAGAACTCCACATGACCTAATTTACAGCCCAAACTAATGTGGTCTAAAGCCTGTCCCTTGTTAGTGTGGTCAACTATGTCTTTCATTCATCCCATCAACAAATAGTTATTGAGTGTCAACCACATGAAGAGGACAGTCTTAGCGTTGCTGTCAGTGGTGCAAAGGTAAAGGATACGTACCTCTGGCCCTAAAGGAATTCACAATGTAGCAAGAGATCCAGGCTGCCATTTTTTGTTTCCAAAGCACTCCATGACCCAGTACTGTTCCACTAGGGTCTCACTGCTTACCATAAACCATAGTGAGATACACATTTAGTGCTGTTTGAATGATTGTTTGTACACATTGCTGAAGGTTTTATTTCCATCATAAACGGAGTTTTTCCTTGGAATATTTAGAATGATATTTTAAGGATAGCTGTTCTAGGGCACTCTGTATTCTATAGTCCTATTTTGTATTCTGCCCTATAGGCACTGAGCTATAAAAGTGACCCTGTGAAAATCAAAAATGCATGTCATCCTATTCACACACAAGTCAAGAACTGAGTTCAGAATTCTGTTCCTCCTGAAAGACTTGGGGACATCAGAAGCATCCAAAACAGAATTTTCTCCTGCACTGTCCTAAGTCTTCAGATCCTGAGATAATAACAGAAACTTGCTGTATTTTTCCCATGTAAAAGAGAGAAGACGAACATCTCAATTTTTTCCCCAGACATTCCGATTCCTTTTTCTCTCAGAGCAATGTCAGAAAACCTTGACCTGTTTTTTGAAACAGACTGCATCAGTCAAGATCTTGTTTCACTTAATATGTAGAAACAGCCCATCCTAAGCCTGGAGAGAAGAAAAATGCATTTCACCTCTGTAGGTCATCTTTTATTCCAACTTTAGAAACATTACCTAAAAAGCTCTAAAATATTAAGAGAAATTAAGAAAATTATTGCATATAATTTTCATGAAATTTAAGAATCTGTTCTTTGAACTATGGTTCCAATTTTCAAAATATTAAAACATACCAATTTGTGAATGCCAACACAAATGTTTTCACCTCACAAATACTGCACACACAAACATAAAATTTTTAATTGGAAGATTCTGTCATCTATACTGCATTGTAGACAATTTGTAGACAAATTCTAGAAGCAGCAGCCTTTCTTGGTGGACTGCTGTGAATTTCTCACATTTAAGGACCAGTAGTCACAGTTTCCTATTGTGTGCCATAAGTGGATATACACAACAAATGAATAAAATGCAATTTGTGTATCTGTCCACAAAACAATTACAGAACACTATATGAAAGACACAGCGCTCAGTGACTTCCATATACAATAGTTCATTTATAAGATGAACACATAAACAAATGTAGGCCTTTATTCAAACTCTTACAATGTGTCAGGCATCATTGTAGGTACTTTAAACATATTATTTTCAACTCCCCCAAATTATAGAGGTAGATATTATGATCCCCAGTTTACAGACAGAATTCTGGAAGGTTACATTGTAAATATATTGTAGGATTAGAACTTCATTCTACAATTCCAAAGCTCCTGCTTTCTCTCAGTATAAAACCATAGGTAAGATGTGACTAGCAGTGAATGGGTCCTAAATATCTATCTAGAAGTCTCTTCAAAATTCGCCAACGTCCTACAAACCCAAATGAAACTCGTCGAGTGGAAGGGAAGGCAGTGGAAGTATACCAATTTCAATGTTTATAGATGATAAACAAGATAGACCAGATGTTATGTATACTGAGGCAACACTAACTTTTTCTAAAACTACTTGGGACTGGTTGAGAGAAATTGTGGTCAATGGGCCAGAATAGTACAAAACCCAAGTCAATTCAAAACCTCATATACATAGCCACACATGCCCATACACATTCTGTACATTGGCACATATAAACATATATATTTATGGCCCATCCTTTTCAAAACTAGACTAGGAATAACTAGCAATAGAGATGACAGGAAATACATGAAAGAAACCATAATAATTTCTTTCTCCACCCTATGGCCCATAGCTACTTATCCTGGCAGAATCCCTTGAAACCTTGAACACAGAGGTACAGAAATCCTTATCTCCTAGTTTACCACAAACTACCACAGAAATGACTGGTGTTTTTCAGGGCCAGTAAGAGAAATATATGGTAACTCTTCTCACATGAATGGTATGAAAATGAGTTTGTTCACAACTTCTGTGATGTAGTCATACAACCTTTTTCACTTCATCTGTAAATACAATTATCTATATCAGAATGTAAATATAAAGATTCATTGAGGCACTAATATATGCAAGAGTTACAGGCCCAGTATCTTGTCCATGATAGTTGTTTAATAAATTAAGATATAGTACCTGCAAGTACTTACAATTCTTCAGTGATTCTCAGTATTTACCTAAATTTCAAAGGCCTAATCAGCCTTATAAGAAAGAAGCAGTATATCAAAATATGATTTTGGAGGCGATGGAAGTGTTACAGGATCTCTGAGGTGTCGATTTTTCTGAACGGAAAACTCTGTGGCCACAGGGCCTTTGCCCAAGTTCTTGTCCTGTATCCAGGAAGAATGAGGTACACAGACAAGTGAAGGGTGAAGAAGAGTTTTATTTAGTGTTAGAACAGCTCAGAGAAGTGAGTAGCTTCTCTCTGTAGGCAGGTTTTCCAGTCGAGTGTTCAGCTCTTAGCAGAGAGGACGCCCTGGAGAGAGTGGATTCTCTCTACAAGCAAGTTATTCCCACATCTCAGCAGGACTCTGAAGCTCTCAACAGAGAGGGTAGCTCTTCTCTTCCTGGCAGGTCCTCTCTGCAGCTCTCAGCAGAGAGTGTACTCTTCTCTGCAGCTGGTCATGGCATTGTCTCCAGCTCTCAGCAGAGAGGGTACTCCTCTCTGCAGCTGGTCATCAGGTCCCATGTCTCCCTTTGTCCTCTGGCCATCCTTTGCCCTGCTCTGGCTGAGCCCAGGGCTTTTACGGACCTCAGAGGGGAGGAAGTGCATGCTAATTAGTCCATGGGCAGCATGGGTATGCCCAGAACAGGCACCATGAGTCCCCATTCTGGTCCACAGGACTGGCAGCCTGTCCCCCAGCCTTCAGGGGCTCCCTGGCCCAATGGGGGGGCCTTACTGAGGACCCACATGCCTATGGTCCCAACTACTTGAGAGGCTAAGGAGAGAAGATCGCTTGAGTTCTAGAGGTCAAGGGTGCATTGAGCCATGATTGCCAGCACTGCACTCCAGCCTGGGTGGCAATGCAAGACCCCGTCTCAAAAAATAAAAATATTACCTACTCTCACCAGGCATTTTACTCACATGCTCTCAAATTCTAACAGAAACCCTGTAAGCTAATATTATTATGTCCATATTATAGCCGTTTAAATTAAGGCTAGAAAAATATAAGTCCAGGTCACATGAACTGCTAAGAAACAGAGCCTGAATCTGATGACAGATCCAAGCGTATTTCAGCACACTACATTGCTTCTCTACAAAAGGAGAGCTCACATTCTCATTATTTGGTAATACTGATCAACTTCACTATTATCATCTGACAAGAATTGAGGGCCTACTGGTCATCAACAAAACAGAGCACAGAGAAGCAGCTCCTTAAAGAACATAGACTAGCTGAACAGCATAAAGAGATGATTAATACTTCAAGACAACAGATATTACTGCTTAAGGAGTAAAACCAACAAAGGTTACTGGAGTTTTTGAGGACTATCATGATCGGAATAAAGGGCATTAGAAAGACAATCTTATTAGCACCCATTCAAATGATGTTGTAGAACAGTTTCTTAGCCTTGACAATATTGATATTTGGGACTGATTAATTCTTTGTTGTAGGGGCTGTACTGTGTATTGTAGGCTTAGCAGTATTCCTAGCCTCTACCTACTAAATTCCAGTGTCACTGCTCATTAATGACTATCAAAACTGTCCCCAGATATTGCCAAAGCTCCCATGGGAGAGCAAAATCATCCTAGTTGAAATTGTGTTATAGAAAACTATTTAAAGATATGCAAGGTTTTTTACAATATTTTAAGTAAAATAAATTTTACATATTTTAATAATTATAAAATAGATAAAATATTATTTTAAATAAAACATAGTTATAAAATGTGTTATCTGGTCTAATTTCATTTTTGAAAAATATATACATTTATAAAAAATAGAACTTTAAGAATATCAAAATGTTAAAGTGATCATCAGCCTAGTGGTGGGATCATCAGTAATTTTTCTTTCTTCATTGTGTATTTTCTAGTTTTTCCCATTTACTACAATAAATATAAATTTCTTTTGCAGCATATTATGACAGTCTAGGAGTTTTAGAAATTTATTTATTTTAAAAATCTGCTTAGGAAAACATCTAATTCTAGAAAAGCAAAAATAAAGAAAAAAATGAAATAAAAATATTCCCTCACAAATTTAAACTCCAGGTTTGTGAGTCACACAGATTTTTAATCTTAATTTCTTCTACCTTTGTGGTCTGGGGAACTCTAATCTGAGAAATTATTAATACCACAAAAATTCATCCTGGATCAGTGGTGTCCCTGGATCATATAGCAAAAGAAAATGCCAAACTGCTCTGGTGGATTTCTTCCACGTTCTAGGCTTTAGGGAAGGGGCATTTTCTACCAAAGGAAAAAAAAGAAGGCAACATATCTTCAAAAATGAGTTACAGTAACTTGGGGATAAATCGACCCTGAGAAAGAGTCAATAGACACAAACAGGAATGTGAAATAACTGAAAGAGAATATAAATGCAACATGTTTAAAGTGATAAGGGAAGGAATTAATTGCACTACCCCAAAAGGTAAGACATTATGAAAACAGGTAATCAGTTACTATCTGAAAATCAATGGAGCTTTGAGAAATGAAACCTATGGTTGAAAAGAAAATTAGAGAACTGAAAAATAAATCTGAGAAAATTACTCTAGTCCAGAGACAGAAATCATAAAAAAAAAAAAGTCAAAAATCATGGAAAACCAATGAAGAGTTCAATATTTTTTAAATAAGAGTTTCCAAAAGATAATTGAAAGAACAGGGAGAGACAATTTAAAAAGAAAATAGTGAAAATTTTTCAGAATTGATTACATCCTAGAATTCTCAGCTTTAAGAAATCTAAGGTAAGTAGGTTAAAACTCGACAGCCTCACATATAGCAGTGAATTGAAATACTATGAAATAGACAACTAGATTGATAACTGATTTCACGAAGGCACAGTAAAGATTGGAAGTCAATGGGGAAATAACTTCAAAATGTTATGGAAAATAATTGTCAACCAAGTATTTTATTCTCAGATAAATATTATTCAACAGGGAGTACACATTTTTAAAAATTGATACAAAGAGAATTCACAAGGAGTCACAATTAATTACTTTTGCTGAAAGAACTACTAAAAATGTACTTTTGGAAGACAGGAACTAAGCTAAAACAAATGAATGAGATGCAAAATGCAAAGATGAGCAATAAAATGGGTAAATGTGCAGCTAAATCTAAACAGATACCACAGTGTAGAACAATAATAAAAATAAATAATCTGAAGGAATACAAACAACAGGGAACTAAAACAGTGGCTACTTTCTCTCTTGGAAAACATCTACAATTATTTATATCTAAAATGTTTGGAATTTGTTTTAAAATAAACAAGAAATTATTTTACTTACAGAATACGTGAAAGGGATGAGGGGGGATGAAGAGGTATAGATGAAACAGGATGGGACTTTACAAGTAGTTATTGAAGTCGAGTGAAGGGTACATAGTGTTTATTATATGTTTCTCTATGCTTTTGTGAATAGATGTGAAAGGAAAAGTTTAAAATAAAATACTGAAAGCAATAATATCTAAAACAGAAAGGAGGATTCAAGTTCAAGAATTTTCTGTCTGGATATGTTTTGGGAGGAGTAGAGAAGTACTGATTTCCTTTAGCCTGTCAAATCAAGAATGGTATGTTATATATTTAAGGGTAATTACTAAGTAAATAAATATAAAATAGCTAATTTTCAAAACAATAAAGGGGAAAAAAGAGAATAAAGAAGAGTAATCACTACAGTAGAAGGTAGGGGTGCAGGGGATAGAAAAAAACAAAAGAATGATACATAGAAAGTACAAAAAAAGATGATAGAAATAAATAACACTAATAATTATAAATGCAAATAGATTAACCCAGTAGAATTTATAAGATTTGAGCATGGATTTTAAAAAGAAAATTCAGCTATGAGCCAGGGAGGCCATAGAAAGGTTGAAAACAAAAGGCAAATACTCAGCAGCATTAATATAATTTAGAATAGATTTTAAGGCAAAACAAATTATTAAAGATACAATAGGACATAACACAGTGAGCAAAAAAGTTGTTTGAACCAAAAACTTAAAATTATTCTTGACATTTTGTTCTTTGACATTATAAATCCAAACCATCAGCAAATTATTTTGGCTCTGTCTTCAAAACAAATTCCCAGAGCCAGAGCACTTTTCACTACCTCCACCTCTATCTATTATTTTGTTCCAAGCCATTGTCTTTCCCCTCTATTATGACAATAGCCCTTAATGGTCTCCTACTACCACCCTTGTTCTCCTTCAGGCTGTTCCTAACACAGCAGCCAGAGTGATCCTGTTAAAACAGAAGCTATATCATATCACTCCTCTGCTCAAAACCTCCCAATGGATTCTCATTTCACTCAAAATAAGAATCCAAAGGCATTCAGATAGCTCTCAAGGCCCTACTCAGTTTATTTGTCCCATTACCTCTATGACTTGTCTCTTACTGCTTTCTCTCACACTTCACCAAATCTAACCACACTGGCTCCTTTTCTTAGAACATGTCATCCAGGGCATTTGCACTTGCAGTGCCATCTACCTAGAATCTTCTTCCTTTAGGTATCTGCAGGTAGCTGCTTCAAGCCTTTGCTGAAATGTCTCCTTTTAAGTGTGAGGTCTTCACTATTCTCCCTATTTAAAATCGCAAGTATCTCGCTCTAACATACCCTGTCACCATTCCCAGCAATTTTTCTACATTGTACACTGAACCCCATCTAAAAAATACATATACATGTAAGTAAACATATGTACATGCGTTTGTATGCATACAAGCATATATGTACTTACATATGTATACACACATGCATATGTATATATATGCATATGTATACACACACACATATATCTTATGTTGTTTATCTTTCTTCAATCAGTAGAATGTAGGGCCCATGTAAACAGATTTTTCTTTCTTTTGCTCATTGCTATGTCCCTAGTCCCTTAAAAATAAATGTGTGATACTCAATAGAATGTGTTAAGTGAATGAAAGAATTTGTTCACCTAGAAAATACAATGCTTTTGAGCTTATATGTACCTAACAGCAAACATAGTCATTACATATTCATGGTAAAATTTAAAAGAAATTACAAAGAGGAAATATTTGGAAATTTTAAAACATAGTTCAAAGAAAGACATCATAATGAGTGGTAGAAAAAATTAGGGCAGGTAAGAGTGAAATATATTAAAATTGGTAACAAACACATAGTCATCTGATTTATAACAAAGGTACCAATTCAACTCAGTTAGAAAGGGTGGTATTTCCAATAAATGGTGCTGAAGCGATTAGTTATAATTATAAATATTATAATCATGGACAAAAATTAAATTGGAAATAGTTGTACTCCTAAGTGTGAGAGCCAAAACAATCACATTTCTAAGAGAAACATAAGAGAATATACTCTTAATTTGGAGATAGATAAAAATTTCTTAAGACATCAAATGTACTAGTAATAACAGAAAAAATTGATATATTTGACTTCATTAAATAAAGAACATCTGTTCACCAAAAGATATCATTAAGAAGGTAAAAAAGAAAAAAAAAAAAAAAAGACTATAAAAAGACTAACTGCATACTGGGAAGAATACTTCCATCAAACAAAGGATTTTTATCCTACAAATCAATTATATTTGTACCCATCATGATATTTTCAATTATCTAAAAAGCAGAAAATACAATTTTAAAACAGAAAATTTCAGTAGGCACTCTACAGGAAAGAATATCAATACACTATTTAGCCAATAAACATATGAAATGGTACTCAAACGTCATTAGTAATCAAAGAAATGCAAATTAAAATGACAAGGGGATTTCACACACCCACCAAAATGTCTAAAATTTAAAAGACTGACAGCATCCAATGTTGGCAAGGATGAAAAACAGCTGTAACACTCTTTGATTGTGGGATGAAATGTAAATTGGTATAAGTACTTTGAAAAACAGTTTGGCAGTATCTCTTAACTAAACATTTATGTATTCTCTTCCCCGAGCAATTCTGCTCTTGAGTATATACCCAAGGGAAACAAATAAACAGTGTGATTGCCTATATAAAAATATCTATGAAAATCTATTGACAAATTAGCAGAATTAATAAAAGAGTATGGCATATTTTATGGATTCAAGATCATAATCAAAAAGCAAATATATTTCTACCTATCATTAATAAATGCTTTAAAAAGTATTTAAAAGCTACCATTTACAATAAAACGTATCTAAAATATTGGTTTTTATGTATCCAATATAAATACTATTAGGTAACTATAAATAAATCTGAACATGTGAGGAAAGTATAAAAACTTTATTAGTGAAGAATGTAAATAAGACCTAAATTAATTTAAAAAATGCCATATCAAAAACGACACTTAAAGATGGCCAGTCTCTGCCAACTAATCTATAGATTCAATGCTATAAATTCAAAAGACTCTTTCCCAAAGTTTGGTTACCTATGGCTAAAATTCATCAGAGGAAAAGGTCAAGACTAGGCAAGACAATTTTGAAGAGAAGTAATTAAAAGGCCGTCACCCACAACATATTAAAGTGTTCCATAACACTACATACAGTAAGTTAAATAGTGTGGCATCAGCACAGTAATAACTTCCAATATACTCATAGATCTGGTTTCAAGCTTTTATAAACATGTTAAATAAGATTCATTCATAGCTAAGTAATAGCTCAATAAACACACAACTTCACCAGTAATCAGTAAAATACAAACCAAGGAGAAACTATTTTAAATCCATTTGGTTGGGGAAAAATTGTTAATTCAATAACCCAAATCAGTACCAGAGATGTTAGGAAATGTTTTCATGTATACACAAATGCTGAGGTGCTAACATTAATACAATTTGATTTATAAAGCAATTTGACAATACCTATAAAAGTTGAATATGGGCATATCCTATGAATCAACAATTCCACTCTTGCACATACCCACAAGATGAGGAAAACACCAATGTTCATTGGAAGACTATTGGCAAAATATGGAAACAATCTAACTGTCCCTCAGCAGAAAAACATTTGAATAAACTGGCATGTCTATATAACGAATATTGTGCAGTAATTTAAATGAATGCAGTATCTACATGGATAAATCTTTAAAAATAATGTTAAGGGTGAATAAAAGCAAACTGCAAAAAAGATATACAACACTGTTTATGTCCATTTTTTAAACCTGTAAAATAAAGCAAATATTGCTTTGAGATGCATAAATATATACAATAAATACTAAGTAACATTCATAGGAATGCTATATATCAAATTCAGGAGAGAGGCTAACCTGAGAAGAGAAGGTCAGGAAGGCATGGAATGACTGGGCTTTAGTCATATAATGTATTATTTTATTTTTTAAAAAAGAGAAATATTGGCCAGGCGCAGTGGCTCAAGCCTGTAATCCCAGCACTTTGGGAGGCCGAGACGGGCGGATCACGAGGTCAGGAGATCGAGACCATCCTGGCTAACACAGTGAAACCCCGTCTCTACTAAAAAAATACAAAAAACTAGCCGGGCAAGGTGGCGGGCACCTGTAGTCCCAGCTACTCTGGAGGCTGAGGCAGGAGAATGGCGTAAACCCGGGAGGCGGAGCTTGCAGTGAGCTGACATCCGGCCACTGCACTCCAGCCTGGGCAACAGAGCAAGACTCCGTCTCAAAAAAAAAAAAAAAATTAA